>NC_133582.1:335076-670152 GCF_964106895.1 Numenius arquata | reverse complement strand
GACTACCCCTGCCCAACCCCTCTGGGGCTCCCCCCATTCTGTCCACAGCCCAAGACCCCATTCCACCACCCCGAGGCCACCAGTCCCTGCCCCAGTGATGCTGCAGCAGGACCAGCCTCCAGCTCCATCCCTGCAGGTCTTCTGGGTGGCCTTCCCCACCGCATACAGCTTGTCTCCAACCCTGCCTCTGCCTTCCTTGGCTTCCCTGGGCAGACCCTGGCACCAGACCATCCCCTGGAGATGGCCAGGGGGATCACCACCCACCCGGTGCAGCCCCAGGGGGATGCACCCCACAGGACAGACACGTCCTTGTCAGCCCTTGCTGCTCCCCGACGGGAGGCAGTTTATTTCACAATAATTTATTACTAAAACGCAACTTTCTACTTGTCAATTTTAAGAATGATGGAAGAGTTGAAAGTATTAAAGCTGCTCCTCTCCTGCTATTTATATATAAAGCTACTAGAAGTATTACTTGGCACAAATTCATTAACAAGTTCCTTGAAGAGATACTGGAATGTTTACTGGTCTGGAGGGACTGGTATTTTTCAGTTCACTATTCCCTTTAAATTGTTTTGTTTTCCATTAGCTAAAAAGTCCTTATATTTCCACAGTGATGCAAACAGTAAGAAATTTTTTTTCCCCCCCCTCAAAAGAGGCAGCTGAAAATGACCAACACCAAATACTTGATTCGCTTACCTTGTCATTTCCCTGGTCTTCCCAAATCAGTCAAAACCTAATTTTCATGACACTTTATAAATTATATTACAAATTATATTATAAATTTGCTTTCAAGCAAGATTTCATATACATTTCACATTTTTCTTTTTTTTTTCCCTGCACTTTCACAACAAAATTCCTTTTTCATTTCCTTGGGGGACAAACTCCCAGACCAGCTGAGAAAAACTCGGAAGTAGTGAAACACCGCGATTCCTCCCATATCCAAAACCTTGCACTGCTCTGTTTTCTCAATAATATTGTACAGAGACACTGCATAAAACGTCGTGAGGCAGCTCTGTGCTGCTGAGCCTGCGGGATGGGAGACGAAATGTTGAACCGTCTAGTGACACGTATCGTCTGCTCCCCCCCCCCCCGAAAAGCTTGTCCCAGTGACAACTACATTTTGGTTTTAGAAAGCATCTTCCCTCCTTCCCTCCGTGGGCACTGCCGTCACCAATTTCACCTCAACAGCTGCCCCCAGGGCTCTCAAGCAATATCGTGTTCAGTCTCACAGAAATAACTCATCGCAAACTTCGTCAAGGGAGCGCGGCAGGGAAGCTGAAGAGGCAATTCATTACAGGACAGCAACACGGGGCAAGATCTCCTCCCCCGTATTCTGAATGATGCCTGAACCACGATCAAACACACACACAGAGCACGAGGCACAGCAATGAAAAGGCTACGTCTGGCTGGAAGCAGTCTATAATGAGCGTTAGAATATTCCATTTGTGTCCTGTATGTAACCAGCTTTCTGACCTCTTCTTGATTTAAATTATATTTTATAAAAACAAATTAAATCAATCCCTTCTTATAATATATATTATGCTACGTAATATTCCTCCGATTATGGTACCTTGTGGCTAGAACTAGCTTTCCCACAGTGTGCTGCCCACACTGCTCCATGCACTGACCACCCTGACAGAAGAATTTAATGAAAGAGCCGTTTTTAACAGTCAGAGGGTGTGATGTGCATTTGCTTCTCAGGCACGTTGGACCAAAGGCTCAGCTGATGAATTCAGAGGAGCCAAGCGCACGACATGAAGCTTTCCAACCGCTTTTCTCCACTAATAACAATATTAAGGTCTGTGAGTTGCAGGGAAGTCCAGCCAGCCCCCGATGTGGCAGAGAGCAGAGGGTGCAAGTGGCCCAGCGTGGTTACGGCAATGCCAGCACCTACAGGATGCAGAAAATTCTACTTGGATAAATATTCCAAGGTACTCACCTTAGCCAAACTCTGCAGCTTTCTAGAGTGTGAGAATATTTCTGGCTAATTTTGACACTGCTTTTGACCAGAAAGCAGCAGCACTGGATTCCAGAGCAGAATCAGATGAAAGGAGATTGCTCCTCCCATACGTTACTGAATCTCAGAAATTGCATATTCTAAAAGTCAGTTTAAAATCTGAATGAAATTTTGGACTTAAATTAAGTTCATACTCTACTGAAATTTCTACAGAGATCTCTAATCATTAGCTATTTAATTAAAAGACTTATTTGATTGCTGAGGGGAACTGATTTTAATGTGGAATGCGTGACAGGGTGCAATCACAGGTTTCCGTCACTCTTGCACACTGCATGAACATGTCTTTTTGCTCGGTGGTCACCAGACAGCTTCTGAAGCCTTAGAGGCTCCCCATGCCAGTCTAGAAAACTAAAACCCAAAATACTTTCAAAATTACCTAGTATCTCTCAGGGAAGAAGTTGGTTCAATGAATAAAATACCTTTTGGAGATCAAGGGGCTTTGGGGGTTTGTACAAGTTTAGAAAGTGTAGGGCCAAGCTCATCGCTGGTGTAACTCCGCTGCTTCCTGAATTTGAGGAGGCTACGTCAGGGATAAATCTGTCCCCTGGCAGCCTGGAGCCAGATAAAGGAACATTACTGCAGGAGAATAAAAAGACACAGTATTAGTCTCTGTCTTTGGGTTTAGGTTCGTTTCCTTTCACATTTATACATTTAGGAACCTCTGAAAAATCTCTTCATAGTTAAAGGGTAGATTTGTTAAGTTTCTCATCTATATGCTCAATCCTAGTGAAAATAGCATTAATTAGCAGATGTATAATTGTTAAAGCTGATGTCCTGTCAGAAGTATGAGGCTGCACAAGGAAGGTAATGGCCTGTATTTCTCAGGTTCATTTAAATGTAATAAGCTAACATTGCTACTCCCATTAAGACCTTTGGAAATGTAATTAAATGCTCAAATGACTACTAACATGATTAAACAAAGAATAAGGAAGGTTATTAACTAAGCTTATTAAAGACATTTCACATTCTGTCCTGCTCAGTAATAAATCACATTGAGTTTTTTAAAAGCATATCAGCGGGCAAGCAATTTTACCATTATCCTGTTCAGCAGAAGATTAGTGCTGGAATGCTGTTCCCTTGTTAAAAAAAAAAACCCTCAGTAATACTTGTGCTGTAGGTTTTTTGGGTGTTTTTGCATATCAAGTCTTTATTCCTTTGCTAATGCAGTAGAGGGAGCTCTCTTTAAAATGCCTACAATCTAATTAAATTCTGTACGTGCTTATACCTCAAGTTTGGTCTGGTCTGTGCAGAAGGATACAGATTCTGTGGAATATATTTATGTATGTGTTAAAACATACAGTGCTATAAGAGTGCTTATTTAACTAAAGAGCTCTTCAGTAATTGTTATTTTCCCCATGAAGAGCAATACTCTTACCAAGTTGCCTCCCAAGGTACGTTCCCCACTGACCTTCTATGGATGGAATCTCTTCCCCTCTCTTCACTGTTGCTCTGCTTAAACATTCAATACTATATAAATATTTATGACAATGTATGCGTCCACATGCAGGCATATGATACATGGTAATATGTAACCCATGCACTTATGCATATTTATATGTATAGATGCCATCTATACTATACACATATGTATATGTGGGTATGGGTATATATGAGTGTGACATGAATTAGCATACAAAACATGCATTACACGTGCACATGTAGAAATGTTTAGTGATTTTGCCTTATATTGTATCACTTTTCAACAACAAACTCCATAGCCTTTTCAGGGCACTGCCTTCCAGGATACAAATTTCTGCAGCTACAGCTCAAATTCCTCATCTAAGTTTGCATTTGGTTTCATAAAGATCTACACGGTTTTGAACACGAAGTCCTGCATATTTTACTCACTAGTTACCACACCAGTATGTGTTACCTACAAATCCGACATGCAGGGTGGGTTTTTTTTTTTTGTTAGTTTTCTTCCAGATGACTGGAAAGTATGAACGCTACCTCCGATGTTGTGCCACCACTAGAGACACCTCCATTCAACCACGAGTCTCCGCAGATAACTTCCCTCAGGGTTTTATCAGACAGAACGTTCTCGAGCCCTGTTCTTCCCATCTCTTCCCCATACAGCACCCACAGACACCCGCTGTCTTGCCCAGGACTGGAATGGAGAGAACTAGTTTCTACTCGCATTTGGTTCTTCCTACTTGCATTTTTCAAGCAACGGCACATCAGACTCCTTTCAATTTATCCTGAATTCTACGAAATGATGAGGAATTACCAACAAAATGGTAAAAATCCAAGTCTCCCCTGTAAGGGCATGGAGCAAGCCAGCAGGGCCTGTTAATGGAGTAATATTTACCTCTAATAGATATTGTTTAAAATTTTTGATCCTTTGACAAATTTTATGCAATAGATATGTTTTCCCCTCCAAATACCTAACAAATATTTATTAAAGACATCTGGATTTTTTGGCAACATTGGTAATACATTTCTTCTGCGTAACAGGCCTAAACAACTTTTGAAGAGACTAATAAGAAGCCATGTTTTAAGTACAATAAACAAAATTCCTGAAACAGTTTCACTTCATCAGAATAGCTTTCTTGTATCTTTTAACTTCTCTTATCAACTTTCCATACTTTATAACTCTGTGAAACGAACTAACAGATGGAGCAATCCATATAAACTGGGGTTTCTTCCAGCGTCGGTACATTTGAGCTTTGGCAGGGCTTATCTCCACTCTTGGGGCAGCAGAGTGAAGCCATCAATTTCTAAATAAATTGATCTTCTAAATAAATAATTTTCTAAATAAATTCCATGATAATACAAAAGCCAAGACTTGACATTGCCCATTTCCGTGCACTTGCCCAGAAAGACCCCAGGTGCCCGCACCAGTGACCCAGAGCTGTCCCACCAGGGTCTGTATGTTGGGGGGCACGGACAGACCAGCGGGTACTTACAGAACAAACCAGCACTGAAGGGGTTTTCACAACAAGAAACTGAAATATTTACAGCCAGAGGTACCTTGTGGCTCTTCCACAGCACACACAGCTTCTTGCTTTAAAATTCTTGCATCACACTGGCTTCACTTAACGAGTGCTCTATCCATTGCTATTACCCCCTCTGGAATCTATGAAACACCTCCGTCTACAGAGCAGGTGAGAGAAAAAGCCCAGCAAGCCAATGGAATAGGCCTTTAGTTAAATGCTCATTTTAACGAACATACTCGGCTCTTCTTCTAATAAAATGTGGGTCTTCACCATTCTCCTCAATTTTGACCTTGGAACATGAATCTGATGAAAGGGAATGAAAATTCCTACCTACGTTGGATCTTGCCAGAGAAACAAAGTACCTTTTACCTCTGCACTCCACTGATAAAAGATGCTTGACAACTAAAAATTGTTATAAAATAAAAAAAGAATAATCTTACTACACTTCAAAGATTTCAAAGAAAGTAGTAATAGCCATCGATACAAAACCTGTCAAGGAAGGCTGGGAGATAGGAGTATTTTAGAAGCACAGGTAACAGTCATCGCGGGTTCAGGCTATTTCTTACAGTCAGGCTAAATTAGCTTTGGTGGGTTTTTTATTACACAAAGTACACCACTTTTGTCAATAATTTGTTTTGTGCTCTTCTGTGGTATTAACACTGTGCAAAGGTAAATTGATTCATATTGTATTTTTGCACTATGCTATTTCTTTTTCCCCACAGAAAAATCCTTGTTCCATCTGCTCTTGCCATTAAGAATTCATTATCTAAGTCCGAAGGTATCGCCCTATTCTCACCTCACTGTAATCCTGACAGATCACAGCAGAACGAGGAAAGGAAACGTGGAAGAAATCTTTAATACACCTGAGATTACGCTTTTCTTCCAGCTACCATGGGGGATGTGCAGCTGTCTCTATTAGCAACAATAATAGAAGACTCTCTGCAGTGACATCCTTCATGACTAAAACAATTTTTGAGAAGTCACCTACTAGGAAGTCCAGGAAACTCACCTGTCCATCTATCTGGACCTATCTATCTGGTCTGGAAAAACACATAAGGGTCTAATAGAGACTTGTGTTAGTGGAGCTCGAGGGGAACAGCAGTCCCACCCGTCCTGTTGGCTCAACTCAGTTTCCAGAGGGTAAATCTTCTATTTCTGCATATTACAGCACCCACAGAAATCACTGGCAACCTTCAGCTGTGCCACTGTCACCTGGAGAATGGCACAGACCCGCTGGGGAGCTCCCAATGGACCTACTCACACATGAGATGTTTCTGAGGCTGATGCCCTTCATCTCCTATGAGCAGTACTAGCAAACAGTTCCAAAAGTGCAACTGTCCATTCCTCCATGGAATGCTAATGAAGAAAATAAATTTAGAATAACCACGGACTAAAAATATCTTTAGAACTGGAGGAAAAAAATAATAATCAAAGAATGTCTTATCATAAATAAAAGAATAATAAAATAAACAGGGTATAGAAGAAAAATGTATGCTTTATTAGCATTTATCATTTGTATTATAGAAGAATTCAGTGGTAAATATGAATATATCCAAGAAAGCTCGTCTAGTTTGACAAGAAACAACAGTCGAAAAAAGCACAGTGGAAAAATGGGGGGATTGGGAAGTAGTTGACTGGAGTATAGAGTTGTAAAAATACAGATTTTTTTTCTTATAGATGAAATGACCACTAAGCAACACAGAGCTCAAGCTCAATGTCTTCAACAGGACTATTGCTTCGTACCGGTGTTCGGCATGGCCACTGTGAAGGAGTTTGTCCGGCTGTAGGGCTACGTCAGCTTCCTCCCCGCAGAGGAAAGCCACAGACTTTGCACACACATTTCTACACTTCTCCTTCTACATTAAGAACACGCCTCAATTACAAGGTCACATCAGGCTTACACACTAGAAAAGTTTTATTCCATTTTAGACGTACGGTCACTAAAACCCAGGGCCAACAGCACTCTCCTGATGGGGACTGGCTGACACACAAGCCCTGGGAGATGTGCCCAAAGCCACAAGTAAAACAT
Source organism: Numenius arquata (assembly GCF_964106895.1). Classification (NCBI taxonomy): domain Eukaryota; kingdom Metazoa; phylum Chordata; class Aves; order Charadriiformes; family Scolopacidae; genus Numenius; species Numenius arquata. Next base: position 663,170 of record NC_133582.1, on the reverse strand, counting down.
GAAGCTCATCCCTCAATGATCACCTGGATGTAGAGTTTTCTTTTCAATGATCACTTTACTAAAGCCAGGGTAGGTCTATTTGCCCAGTCCCCCAGGAAATAAAGGTAAATTTTGCCTCATAAGGTAGGACCTGCATTGCAGTTTCTGATCAAACGTCCTTTGTAAATACAATATGGCCTTGATTTTGAAGTGGAAGCCAGAACTGAAAAACAGATGTGTTCCAAATCTGAGACATTTTTTCCCTCTCAATAAACATGACAAATCTCAATTCTTTCTAGTACTCACATATACATATTTAAATAACTCAATAATGAAACCCAGGGCTTTGGGCAGCAGCTGACCATTCATCAATGACACTTGGTATCAAGTGAATCCATAAACAGCTTTTTTATTCCTCATTAAATGCTTTTAAATATAGCTCGTTATAGAAAAGCACAAATGATTCAAGGACAAAACATCCTCTTCTGCCTATTGTCTCTGCTGAGGGATTTGTGTCTCCCCCCAAAACCAAACATACTTCATTCTTAGCCCAAGAAATATTTACACCAAGATAAAAATCCCACAAGACTTTTCTTGCTTTTCTTGTTGTGCTTTAAAATTATTTTTAAAATTTGTCTTCTGCTTGAAACAGCCGCTCAGTAGAAACAACCACTTCAAGACAAGTCACTTGGCTTAGACTGGAATGTCCTTTTGTCACAGAAAACTAAAATCATGGATTAGTGGCTGCTGCATGAAGCTGAAATAAGAGAATTACTCTCCATTACGGTACAGAAACCAACCCCTCACATCTCCGGTGCTTCTGCTGCTCTTTCTGTCCTGAGGTGCCTCACCGCTGCGATGCCCTACATCTTGGGTGGCTTTGGCCAGCTAAGCCCTTCCTGGGCTTGTGCTAGTCCCAGCCACTTGACAGCCACCTCTTGTGTTCATTAAAAAAAAAATACACTTAGAAGACACAGGAGATGACAGAGAAGGGAAAAATCATGGAGAGATCAACATCTGGAGGCCTGACAGCAGCTTTGGCACAGCTCTGATCCGACATCTGGTGAGAATCAGGTATAAATGACATAAATCAGATGGACCTTGCGAGTAACACATCTAACAAAGGTGTACCTGCCCCTGTGTGAAGCCTGAAGCTGTGATTTCATTGTCAGATGCTCTCCAGTGCTGTGGTACAGACACATAGCCTTGGACACATCAAATTTTTCTGATCGCACACCTCCATCCATCAGGACAGAATGACGGCACACAGAGAGAGAACGAAGTCGTACACACTCCGAAGCCCTTGGGTAGGAGTTCAGCATTGCTAGTCATAATATATATACAAAGTGAGACCTTCCCAAATTACTCAGTTCATAAATCTTAATTGTATTTAGTCAGCTCCAGACAGCTGCTCTTTCCCTCTCCTCCCTGAGACACACAGTGTCTGTGAACGCAGCTCGTCTCGGCTACCGCCACAGCAAACATCTCCTGCCAAATTCCAGCTGACACTCAAAAGCCCAGGTTCCCAGCATTCTGGGAGGGCTTGGGAAAGCCTATCCTGAAAACTCTTCAGCAAATCTGTGCTGCCATTGGAACGTGAAATAAATGAATTAAAGCTACTGCGAGTATATTTCACTGCGCTAACATCACACCTCCCGGTGCCTGCCCTGGAAACACGCAGAGTCTCCTTTGGATGCTACTTCCCTTTCTCCAATTTTCTAGCATATCTTGAGTTGAAGTTTACACCCTAAATGTAGAAGATTTTATACCCAGGAGGTAGAAGGAAGTCTCTTTGGTAGCAGTAATGATCCCTGGGGAGCCTGAACAGTAACTTCTCATTTCAGACCAGGTTAGCTCTGAACACAGCATGAGTATTTCTCTCTGACTGGTGTCAAGGGTGCTTCTGGATCATTTTTCCTGTTATTCCAACCTGGAAAAAGGTGATTAGCACAACAGTAACAAATAGGCTTGTGAACTACGAGCATGAAACCATTCTATTTTTAATGGTCAGACATTTCTATGAAAAAAATGTTTAGCTCAGTATTTATCTGCAACATAGAGCACTGGTAACGTGTAACTCATGGGCTGGAGTATGATTCATACCCTTACAGTCTATGGGGGCAGGCTTCGGGGTTCTGATGGGCAGTCTCCCTGTTAACACCTTTTCAGAAATACTTCATTGCCTGGTTTCATTACCTATCTCTATTCTGGGCATAAAATGCTGTTTCTTAGATCAATGTGGAAGATGTAATTGGACAGTTAATTCTAATGAACTGTTGCACCACACTCCCGATGCATTTTACTTTCATTTGCCATTATCTTTTTCAACTTTCCTTGATGTTTCCTCACATTGACTGTGATTTTCCTTTGAGACGCACTGTACACACTTCATGCAACACAACCACGTTCTGTAGCTAATCCCTTACACTTATCCAGTTCCCAGACCAAGGGAACTCCAAGCCCATGGCTCACAGCCTCCACATAGGATACCTCTCCAGAGCTCTACAGTTTTGCTACCCCATAGGAACACAGGCTTAATGCGGAGAAGCAGATACAAGAAGAGGAAAAAGCCAGCAACATCCACCCGCAACGGGAGACAACGAGCCCCATCTGGAAACACCAGTCCAAAGAAGCGACTATAAATGAAAGACTGCACCTTCATCACAAGCATCCTCGTGAGACAGATCTCTCTTCAAAAATTCTCTATCAGTTGGATTATTCCCTCTGTGTATTCACATGCATCTGTTGGCCTCACCAATGTTTTTTCAGTATCTGTGCATGGGAAAGGGAACTGGACTCTATCAGGATGCACACACATCATCAAGAGAATTTATTTATCTAAGTTCTAGATTACAAACGCTGCCCGCTCTTAAATCATGAACTAACTTTATTAGTAACAGTTCAAAGATAACGAGAAGTGATGGCTTTTGGTGATAGAATCCAGCTTGACTTTAGGTTTGTAGGTCATGCACATAGTGTTGGCAGTTCATAGTAAACATCTTTCTTGTAAAAGGAAAAAAATGTGATATGGAAGTCAGCAAGTGATAATCCGCACAGAATTCCACAGGGCTATTTACAGTCATTTTTCAGTCTGGAAATCCACATCAAGCCATTTCCTCCCCTCATCAGCAATTAGGAAGCCTAAGACTGAGCATAAGGTTCTCTTTCTTTTGGCACACTACTAAATAAAAATGGATTGCATATTGGGTAAGGAAAGAGAAATTTGATTTTGTACGTCAGAAGCACTACTGAATAGAAAAAAAACTCATCAGAAAGAAATAGAACAAAGAAAGACACAAGATGCGCAGCTGTGCTGAGATGAATACTAAAAGAGTTGTAAAATGCTAGTTTAAAATGTATCTGTATGCACTTTCAGTTGCTCTCCTGAACCTACCCGAGCTTTGATTTTAGTGATAGTTCTGAAGCCTACATCTACTATAACCACGTAATTTTCCTACCATGTTACAATTCAGTATCAGAAGCCCAGGAACCATAAAAATGGCACAGCACTTCTGTCCTTTGCCGTTGATTAGTCATTGCAAAAGAGATTTCTGACAACCGGCAGATTTAACAGTCAGACACAGCCCTTATTAATACATTTGTTCCCGTCTGTCCCTTCTCACTTGAAAAAACACGTGAACTACAGAGACCCCACTGAGGCTTCGGGGAAAGCTGCATGTCTGAAATCAGGGAGTAGCCTCAGGATGCAATTCAGCATGAGTATCTGTTAATGAAGACTATTCCTGCCATTACTGTTATTATCTGCTGGGGAGACTGGGAGATGGAAGGAATTATTTATTTGTTGATGTTTGATTTTCCCCCCATCTCAAAACCAGCAGGGAGTACGACATAATTTATATTACAGAAAACAAAATTACAAAAATCTTCACGGGAGATCCTCATACATACAATATAAACTGATGTAACATAAGGATATGTTATCTTTTTTTACTAGATACTGTAATTTTTACTTCTTTGCTTCCAGAGAGAGCATAATCAATTTTATAACCCAAAAATGTTTTTATGCGTCTCAAGATATTTAAAAGTTTCCAAGCTCTTGGGTTTCCTTCTTCTCATTCAAGTATACCTATACATTTGCACTGTTGGAGTTCACGTTTCTGGAATATATGCAGTGATTTTTTGTTCAGGACTCTTCAGCTGAACTGGCCTTTGAGCGTTGCTAATAAAGCCTGACGCACTCTGGGCTCGGCAGACGGCAATGAAAGACAGAGCAGCCAGATGATCTGTGTGACCAGCCGTGGTCCAGCTCCCCGACCTCTCTGCTACAACGTCAGCTCTCCAGTCCCCTTTTAAAATTGTATGTTTATCCCTGCTCCTGTACGATCACATGGTTTAGCGTTTGTCTAGACTAACCCCTTTTTGGAGGGCAGAGGGTATTTCAACATTTTTTATTTTTTTTTCTAAATGTGAGCTCAACTGGAACTCTTCCCCTGCCTTTTTTTTTTTTTTTAAAACAATATGCAGGTAAAGTTTATAGAATCATGGAATGGGTTTGAACTGGAAGGGACCTTTAAAGGCCATCTAGTCCAACCCCCTGCCACGAGCAGGGATGTCTTCAACCCAAGCACATCTCTGGGCGACCTGGGCCAGTGGTTCACCACCCTCGTTGTAAAAAATTTCTTCCTTAGATCTAGTCTAAATCTACCCTCTCCGAGTTTAAAACCATTACCCCTTGTCCTATCACAACAGGCCCTGCTGAACAGTTTGTTCCCATCTCTCCTGTAGCCCCCTTTAGGTACTGAAAGGCCACAACAAGGTCTCCCCGGAGCCTTCTCTTCTCCAGGCTGAACAACCCCAGCTCTCCCAGCCTGTCCTCACCAGTTGCCATTTCCAGCTTTGGGAAACAGGTTTACATGCAGAAAAATCAAAGCACTGCCAGACCTTGTGCAAAGGGACTTCACTCACAAAAGGCAGGTACCACTCAATTTAACGACAGCAGCTGCTTTTCTGGCCAGACAGAAACCCCAGGATGAAGAGTTGACCCAAGTCAATAGCAAATCTCCAAGTGGAGTTGGGGTTTCATCCATTCAGGAACAGAGGTACACCATATAAACAGCTGGAGTTAACTCCTCTCCAGCTTATCAGAAGCACAAATACAGGAGGTGTTCTGCAGATTGGACTGTTAACCCTCCTGTCAGCTCTTCAGTTCCACACACATAATGCCCTACAGGCATAAATTCACACTTTTATCTCTTTGTGGCTGTAAAATATAGTCCTGTACCTCACATAAAAGTCTATTAATCCCCAACGAAATGTTTTTAAAAAACACTTATTTTAGAAAGCATTGCAATACTGTGTTCTGGCTTAAGCTCGCAAAGTGAAAAACCACAGAATCACAGAATTATAGGAGTTGGAAGGGACCTCTTTAGATCACCCAATCCAACCCCCTGCCAGAGCAGGTCCACCCGGAGCAGGTCCCACAGGAACATGTCCAGGCGGGTTTGGAATGTCTCCAGAGAAGGAGACTCCACCACCTCTCTGGGCAGCCTCTTCCAGGGCTCTGCCACCCTCACAGGAAAGAAGTTCCTCCTCACGTTTAGACAGAACTTCTCACGTTCAAGTTTGTGTCTGTTACCTCTTTACCTCAGTTACCTAGTTGTGCTTCATCTCTAGTGGTTGTGACTTTCTGAACTGGTACCATCACTGTGTGCCGAGCAGGAAGTTTGGGAGAGGAACAATTCCTCAGGATCCACAAAGATCAATAAAACTAACTGTACTTCAACAATCTCTCATTAAAAAAAAAAAAAAAAGACACCAAGAAAAATATAGCCACCAATCTCCTAAGGTGCTAAACATCCTAAAAAAATCTTAAATTTCTGCTATGAAAAGTCACACAAGATCTGATCCAGAAACTGCAGTAAACATAATGGAAATTTGTGGCAGAAGCAATAATTGTTGCTTTGAACAGTATTTGTAAATAAAGAACCCCAAAATGCTTAAAAGGAGAAGTAGGGTTAGCACTTCAGAAGACCCATTACTTGGCAGTCTCGACAGTCAGTACTAAAGGGTGACAGACACTTAGTGGCACACAGACTTTGTGCGAGTCTTAAATTCAGTGACTAATTTCCTAAGCAGAGATGAGAACAGATCTCCAGTCACTCAGACAAGTAAATTGGCTAAGATTATTCTCACTTAATGCCATCCCAGAGGCAGACAGGCTGAACGCCCAGCACTGCATCGGTGAGTGACGGTTTTGTGAAGTTCTCCCTCAAATCAAACCATGGTGATCCACAGCAAAGGGTGAGCCTAAGCCAAGCTTGCAGGAAGAAACTCAGGATTTGGAATGCTGCCTGGTTATGGGTTTTTGGGTTTTTTTTCATTTTAAAGTATTAATGGCTTAAAGATCAAGGGCCAGCCTCTATCCCATGTCCCATGTGCAGAACTCCCACTGCTGTTGGTGGGAGGTTCAGAGACGGGTCCAGGGCAGAACGTGACCCTGGTCTGTACACAGCCTTTTGGGGTAGCGTTAACATTTCAAAATTGGCCATCAGTTAGATCTACATCAAGGGTAGTTTTGATAAAATGGCTAATAAGGAACAGAACGTTGTGCTGATCTTCAGGGTGAACACCATCTTTTTGCTGGCAAATTGCTCAATGAACTAAAATTATGAATCCCAACAGACATGTAGTTATTTTGCTATGTAAACTGTTAATACTCTGGTGACTATGAAATCCATATGCTGATTTTACACAGAAGGAATAAACAACTGGGAAAAAGGATTTTGTATAAGTTTTTTTTTAAGAACATCATCCCAATCGTCATAAAGCTCACCTGAGACAACACCACAATTAATCAACTACCTCATAACCAACCACTGTTTACCTGCTCTTGCTTGGAGACTGTAAAGCAATAGCTCTAACCACACAGAAAAAAAATAAAAAAAAAAAAGGAACAGAAAAAAACATATTCTTCCTTCTTTTTAGGCGAAACTCCCAATCAGCAAATAAATCCAATACTAAGTGAAAACATAAGGCTAGAACCCCGAACTATGAGCACACTGTGAATCGCACTCCGACAACACCTTTATCCTCAGCAGACTGTATTCTATTAACATCTACCCCAAATTAGAGCAGCATTTATCCCTGCAGCATTAGCATTTCAGCAAATGATTATGTAATGAAAATCTTAAATAACATTCACAAAGCAGACAGATGACATCCGTTCCAAGGAAAAGTTAAAATATTACCAGAATACATCTAAGATTAGAAAGCCAAACATACATAAATGTACATTTGTAAAGCTAAAGTCCCAGGGATAAACAAAAATATTATAGTTATAATTTACCTTGATAGACCTCATTTTTTGTAGCAGTTGTCCAGCAAAAATAGTCATCACTTGCAGCACACACCAACGCAGGAGAAAGCTTAAGATCATCATGAGTCCTGACACAGCCAACAGATCACACACCCTTCTCCTGTCACCTATACGCTCTGTGTCCTCTCTTGCCGCAGCTTAAATCACTCCTCTGAGGGGGTCCAGGTGGAAAGGATATACAGAACTTTACCACAGAAGGTAAGGAACCACCTTGTTGCAGGTGGTGCTGGCAGGAAGGGGAGGGAGAAGGGCTCATTCTCGTTATCTCAACTCATCTCACCTGCCAGGTGGGTTGCTCCCAGCTGGAGCAGCAGGAGGACCCAAGCTACCCAGTGCCAGAGGAGCCACTGGTGAGAGGAGTGTGGGTAGGGGCTTCCTGGGACCCTCTGCTGGAAAGAGTGAAGGGTTTCACACCCCTTGTCTCCTGACAGCATTATGAAGGGGCAGAAATGAAAGCCTTTGCTGTGAGCATCCTCCACTGCCATGTTATTGACTTTGAAACAACCCCTCAGAAGACGTAATTCTCTTCAATAACGTAAATACTTTTCCCATGCAGGCAAACAGTGTACTGGAAACCCTCACCCATGGTATAACTCCCACCTGAGCCAGGATCTGCACAAAGAAGCTGTGGCTGCCCCATCCCTGGAGGGGTTCAAGGCCAGGTTGGAGGGGGCTTGGAGCAACCTGGTCTGGTGGGAGATGTCCCTGCCCAGGGCAGGGGGTGGCACTGGATGGTCTTTAAGGTCCCTTCCAACCCAAACCATTCCATGATTCTAACTACAGCCCAAGTTCCCCTGTAGCACCAAATGGCACCCCAGCCCCAGAGACATCTCCACAAGCAGCATAAGAACTTGTTCACAGTAAGACATGACAGTGGAAAACATTCTCAGAGAATACTGGAAGCTGTAATTTCACTGATTTTTTTTAGAGTTGGAAGGGACCATAGAGATCATCTAGTCCAACTCCCCTGCTGAAGCAGGGTTGCCCAGAGCAGGTCAGAGCATGTTACTCAGGACTGCATCCAGGCGGGTCTTGAAAATCTCCAAAGAAGGGGACTCCACACCCTCCCTGGGCAGCCTGTTCCAGGGCTCTGGCACCCTCACCGTGAAGAAGTTTCTTCTCATATTTGAGTGGAACCTCCTATGTTCCAGCTTGTGCCCGTTGCCCCTTAATCTAACAGATGCATGGAACGAATTTATAAATGTTTCCTGAGATCTCAGCTAAGACCAGAACTTGGCCTCCCCGGGTCAGAGGTTCCCACATTCCGCGGATGCTTCGGCATGAGAAGGCCATGGTTGCGACAGCTCTGTAACCACCACGTATCCCCATCCCCCAAGAACATTCTGGAGTTAGGACTGGAGCAGCCGGGACTTTTAAAATAAGGGATTTGCACTGAGATACTGCATGACCCATCTATGGAGGATAAAATTAACTCACTAATATCAAATCACACAAATCACAGAGACAACTGCCCGCTCCCATCTACCTTCATAAGACAAAGGAGTTCACGGAACACAGAAGTAACTCCCTGCAGCCAGGATGTCAAACGAGAGAAAAGGGCTTAACAAGAATATCTCAGATCAAACAGCTAACACATGATCTGATATTTTTGCTTTTTCAAGTGGCTCTAGATTTATAGAAGCAGATTCTCATCTGAAGTAAATCAACATCCTTCATTAAATCAATTAGCAGTGTTTTCCTGCCTCTCGTTAGATGGTGATTGGGCTGCTGGAATGCCTGTGGTCAGGACACACGTGGTCATCAGGAGACTTCCTGCGATCTCCCTGGGAACAGGCAGGAGCCACTGCTACACAAAGAGTAGATTTCCTTATAAAAGGTGCTTATATTTAATACCTATATGAGAAAGAGGGGTTCTAAGAGCTACTGTGGGGAAGGGGTGAAATTAAGTAGTAAGTGGCTACACTAATTTTTAGGTTTTGGGGGTTTTACGCTGGTTGACAAAACAAGTAGCAAAGATTAAATTAAGACTTTTAGATTTTAAAGACTTATCAGGCATGACTGTTGCCAGTAGTGCTACTTTTGACTTATAAAAGTTGAATAAAACTTTAGAGCCTTACGTGACACTGAAATTTTCTCTGTGGATAGCTTCTCCAGATGCTGAAAACCAGCACTTGTTTTGTAGTGCCCTGCAACACCTCAAACCAAGGACTTGCACAAAGAAACACTTCTGATAGGTGGTTTTCGCTTTCCTCTGACTTTGGCTGCAGCAGGGGCAGCTGTTAACGCCTCCAGACTTTGAAGCAAAGAAAGAAACCAAAGCTGAGACTGGTCTTTGGGGTCAGAAGCAGTACGGCCACCTCAGCAGAGGTGGGTGATGTCACGTAGCAGCAGCACGAGTGTATGTATTTGTGCTTGTGCTTAACAAAAAGGAAAAAAAAAAAAAAAGAAAACCAAAAGAGAATAGGCTAGGGTTAGAAAAGTATAAATTTTGACTGAAACTGGGCCTGTGATTTGTGAGTCTTTGGCCTAGTGACACGTGGCTGGTGAGGTACCATCACAGTCCCAAAATATTTGTGAAAGATTACAGGATTCTTGCCAGTTTACAGAACGACCTTTCACAGGTTTCTATCCTTTCCCAGAACCTACGGTCTCTGTTGTATGGCTTTTTTCCCCTGCTGTATTCCTCCTGCCAAGCTTTTTCAGCTTCCCAAGCATCCGACCGTGCAGGTTTATTTGCCGGTTACAGAAATAATGAGAAGATAAGCGGCTTCGAACCTAGTCCTCCCTCACTTAACTTTCAAACGGGCTAAATCCTGAGAGCACATTCATTCTGGGAACAATGTACTCCCTTCTGGTTCACTGGCCGTGAAATTCCCATCCTCTCAGGACCAAGATTTGTATTTATTTCTGTTTTGCAGCACATCTGCTGAACGGGCCTGCTGCCACCACCTCCAACTCCGCTCCCCAGCGTCACCAGGCCCACGCTCTCCCTCTCCTCTCACAAAGTGCGTTTGGAGATGAGGCTCCATCTAAACACCTTCATGTTTGCCTTATTTACCTTCAGAAGATGTCCTGAATCGACTCCTTTGATGACACCCTCCAAGCAAGCACTCCCTCAGCGCGTTGACCAGGGGCACAGTAAGAAGCACAGGTCACCTCCTTTGATCTCAGTCCCTCGGGAACCGCCTGAACCAGGAGAACCTTTTCCTTCCAAGCAACAAGTGCAACAACAGCAGAAGAGCCAGCTTTCCCCCTAGGTTGTCACCTGTGACCCTCATCAGGGGCAGGGGGGACAGGCTCAGGAGACGAGTCAGAAGGAGCTCTTCCACAGAAAGTTCCCAAAACTCTACGTATTTCTTGAGAGAAATTTCAATGACAAATGCAAAGTCGTCTGGCTCAGTTTCTCTCTCTCCCGACCGCCAGAATAACTGTGATGGGCTTCTTAACTCAAACCTTCCCCACACCCTTTCCTTTCTAGGGAAGGTCTCATCAGTTGAGGTGACTCGGGCCACAATTACCTTCTGCTTTAATTTAGAACGGCTCTTGGGGAGAAAGAAGCCGCCACTTCCATCAACACTTGTGCTCTGAGCCAACTGCTCCCTTTGGTGTGCTCTCCCGTCTCCAGTTGAATTAACACGACCTGCACACAACACCTTGAGCAGTTACCACCTCTCCCCGCAATCTCCCCTGCAGCTTTGAGGGGCTGTTGCATGAAGAGAAACATCACGGAAACCTTAACCTTCCAGCACCCAGCCATCACAGCCCAGGAGACAAACTCTGCCCAAGAAGCCGTGTCTCCCAAGCAGAAACCAACATATTAAACATACAAAGCTACTTCAAGATCTACTTTAAAATGCCCGGGTTTCTAATAACGTAAACTTCTTAGGAGGAAATGTACTCATGCAACGGTATCACACAGTGAGTGTGTGGAAGTGTGTATTATCCTGGTAATAAATAAATCCATTAGAATATTATTTTCTCTTGAATAAGAAAATATGGATAATGGCTTAATAGGAATTCTGTTAGTTTATCTAAAGCTGGATACATATTTAATCACAATTCTATGAATTTTCATTTCAGTTTATCTGTCAACAATATTGCAGTGCACATTTGCTTTTCTTTCTTTTTTTTAATTTTTTTTTTTATTATTTTTTAAGTTATAACCAGTAGCTACAATGTAAGAAAAAAACCTGGTATTCATTCTGCATCTTTCACCTTCTGAAGAGATACGGCTGGAAATCAAATACATCTGGATGGCAGGAGCCTGCCTGCAAATGTGCTGTATCCGTACAACAAGTTGGCAGCTCCCAGAAAATCAGACTCCAGGCTGCAGACGGACTTTTTGATGGGTTAAGCTACAAAATAAGCTTCTACTGATCATATTTTTATTTTTTTTTTCCCCAGAAGAGAAAAGATCTCTGTGTAACCTCTCTTTTCTGCGGGATGGTGCAGCCAGGGATGACAGATTGTTATCCCGCGCCGCGGCTGCTCCTGCAGTCGCACATGCTCCCTGTTCTTGCACAAATTGATTTGGGCTCCGCAGTTCAGCAGGGAATTATGTCACCTGCGTCCCTGTCTGCTGTCACACACCTGATTCTACATTTCACCCTCCTGCCAGACCACCAGCATCAGTTTTGCTGACATCAATCAAGAAAGCAGAGAGGTATTTATCTTTTAAAGGTTCTTTTTCTAAAGGAGCAGGCTGGGGTCTGATCCTGGCTTCAGATTCAAGACACAGCTTTTCCTGCACGGAAGTTTCTTCACGGATGAATTTCTTCTGAAGGGTGTGAGCACAAGAAATGTCATCCTGTCCCCTGGCTTCTCATTGACATGAAAAGTGGGAAGAGCTACTTCCAAGGGACTTCCAGACACTATCTTCATATTTTCAAATAGACATATACGTACCCATGTTGAAAAACAAACAAACACAAAACCCCACCAAAACCAGTGTATATATTCAATTTTCAGCAGGAATTTACTTTTAGGGCATCTCTGATTTTTAAGGAAGAAAAGATTTACTGCATCTTTTTAAAACTATGGCTTTCAACCAATTTTATAAAAAAAATAATGAATGAACAGACGACTGTTCTCCAAATGCCTTTCACAAGAAAAGTGCTCCACCTAACACATAGAAAAGCATCCCAGATGTTGCTGGCACCGGTGAATGCTGTTTAAAGCCCCTACCAGCAGCATTATCTCCTTTTGCTAACTCCCCTTTTCCCACAAAGCAGACGCCAACCTGGGGGATCCTGCCCAGGACAGAGCAGCGCTTTTCGGGCTCCTCCGCTGGCGCTTTCCTCACTGCCATTCCCTATCTGCAGAGCTACACTTTCTACGTGAAGCTCAAAGCTACACCCTGAATTTCCCAGGCACTTCACAGCGCTATTATTTCAGAGTTGTGATAACCAATGTATGACAATAGGGGGAAAAAACCCCAGAAGTACTCGCACAGATTGTAATATGGAGAAAGCAGCAGCAGCTGTACACAGGCTGCTTTGCCAACCTTTACATGCCGGGGCTGAATAAATTACACTGTAACTGGGCAAAAAGGTTGGATATTAACAAGGAATGTTACGTACTGCTGCTGACCGGTAATATACATTGCAGTGGTAGAATATGACATTACACACAATAGTCTAAAAAGTAAACTGACAAATAATATCCTTCCACTGAGAATTGTCAGAAATGAATGGTATTTCATAGAATCATAGAATGGTTAGAGTTGGAAGGGACCTTAAAGGTCATCGTGTTCCAGGGACACCTCCACTAGAGCGGGTTGCTCAAAGACCCATCCAGCCTGGCCTTGAACACTTCCAGGGATGGGGCATCCACAGCTTCCCCGGGCAGCCTGTTCCAGTGCTTCGCCACCCTCACGGTAAAGAATTTTCATGATTTCAAGTCTTTTCTCTTCAAGCCAACTACTGTTTTGAATGGATGATATGTCAGTTATCAAATAATTAGTTTGTTTTAAATGTCAGAGCCATAAAGGGTATTTTCAGCATCAGCTGATGGACTATTTTGATCAACTCACACTTATTAAAGCCTTGCCTTACCTTAGACAAAACAACAAAAATAAGAAACCAAATAGAATTAAGTGAAATTAAAAATGCTTTCCCAGTACAGAAGCTTTTCCCCTCCTTTGGAAGAGGGCAAAAGCATCTGAAGGAAAAATTCCTAACTGCATCCAATTAATACAGCCATAAGCACACGTCTGCTCACCAAGGAAATCTGCTGCAACCAGAGAAACCAAGGCCATCGCTCTTGAAATAAGGCATGATTACAGGTTGCAACTGTGGCTGCTAAGAGACGGACACTACCAAAATAAATATAAGAAGGAAAAAAAAAAGCAGAAGTGGATATAACATTTACTCTTGGGTACCAATTTCTGTCCAGTGAGAAAATCCAGAGCACCTTGCAGATTACAGTGGTTGTCATACAGGCTTTAAGGGTTCCAGGAAAACTGCTGCCAGTACGGACATCGGAAAAAACTGTACCTCAAATTAATTCATTACCTGACTAGGGCTAAACTTCCACTTTCAAATAAAATGTAGACCCCTGTTGAGAGCTGCCTGATCGTCGCACTCCACGGGTAAGCCACCAGTTGGCCCCGGGTCGGGGATTGCAGGCTATCTGGAAGGGGATAATCTAAAACAGGAAGAGTTCTCAAAAAATTCAGCATTGGGCACATCTGAGGGAAGGGACACATGGGAAATCCCTTTAAAGGATTTTTCTCCTCTCCCAGAGAAGTTGGCTAATCGAGGTTAACTGCTAATGAAGTGCTTCTACAGCCTTTGCAGGTAAAACCCACTGTGTCCTTGCTCCCCAGGGGTGTTTATGTGAGGAAAACAGAATATTAGGAGTTGTGGTAATAAATATTCTTGATAATTAAATCAGTAAAAAACAGCCTCAAACCAATTTCTCCCGGTGTAGACCCTACCCGGTATGCACAGTCTGTCGCACACAGCCAGCCACTGCACAGCAGCTTCTGCTTCTTGAGGACAAATGCCACAGTTTTCCAATTCTTGCTCTGTCTGAATAAAGCCTTTCAGAAATGTTCTGTTCCAAACTCTTGATGGCCAAGCAGTAACACCAAGGTTAAATTCATAACAATCTTGATACAGAAATGTGGTTTATTTAAAATGTAAACACATTAAGATCCATTATCTTAAGATATACGGCTAATTTGTGTACTACATTCTCTGGAATTATGGTTTAAAAGATGCATTTTAGCAGATAATCTACAGCATACTTTATTCTCCATAATGGTACCCATGGGAATTTTACATTCCATTCAGTTTTCTATTTTATGCTCATGATTTAAGTACTCATCCTAATAATACTAATACTTCAGTGGTCTGCAGTAATATGTGCTTCAAAGAGCAAAAAGAACTCTTTGCTTTCAATGTTTCAAATTCAGCCAAGCATTAACATTTCTATGTTACCTCATTATTAAGACTTCAAGCAATTTTGCTGTAGGATTTCGACAGCTGAGGGGAATACAGTTGGAATATCAGACTTTAGATTCAAAGAAAAAACCCTCATGACTTCATCTAATTAATTTGTTTGTAATCCGTGCAGTTTCCTACTTTCAAATACTTCATTTGCATCCAGAATTGTTGCTGTCTGGTCCAAGTGAATTGCTAACGGTCTCCTGTCTTGACCCAATGGAGACCTTCAAGTGATCTGTCCCCGCTCTGAGGGGTACAAGTCCCGAGTGTGACATGGGCGCAGGAGCAGGACTCGGCTCCGCTCCCACGGGATGGTCACAAGAGGGAGGTTCCAACACAGGGGGTTCCCACCCCACTGCTGAGAGCCGACCCTGACCAGTGCGGGAGTTAGATCTAATTCTGGGGTTTTTATGCTTAAAATACTGGATGTGAGTTGGGGTTGTTCAGCCTGGAGAAGAGAAGGGTCCAGGGAGACGTTACAGCCCCTTCCAATCCCTAAAAGGGCTCCAGGAAAACTGGGGAGGGTCTCTTGATGAGAGAGGGGAGCCACAGGATGAGGGGGAAGGGTTTGATACCAACAGAGGGGAGATTGAGATGAGATGTGGGGAAGAACTTCTTTGCTGTGAGGGTGGTGAGAGCCTGGCCCAGGTTGCCCAGAGAAGCTGTGGCTGCCCCATCCTTGGAGGGGTTCAAGGCCAGGCTGGATGGGGCTTGGAGCAACCTGGTCTGGTGGGAGGTGTCCCTGGTGTCTGCATGGGACTGGATGATCTTGAAGGTCCCTTCCAACCCAAACCATTCTATGATTCTATGTGAGTCAGTGTAACACAAAAAGCCTAAAGGGGTTCTGGGTCGGGGAGGGAGGTGGGCCACTCACTCCACACTACATATAAGCAAGGAGTTTGCCCACCTTGAAAGTGCTCTTACATTTTGGGAATGCTGACCCACCTACCCTCCCTCCCTTTTGAGACCTCTGCAATATATTATTTCTCTGTTTCTTCCACAGGAAAGTAAAAGAGAAACAAAAATGTTCAGTTAAAATCAAATTTGAAACAAATTTATGTTTTATATAGGAGCTGCCATAATTCAACTGCTGAATATCATGCTCATATTTGTTTAAAAACTGCGTAAACTTTGGAACCCACTGAGGAACCTCATTGCAAATACTGCTTTACTCAGACCGAGCCTTCTGATCTGGCAGGGCAGTGTCTGTGAACAGACCCTGGTTTCCTAGACTGGGCAGACTTAATTGTTTGACTCTTTTTTAGGAGACGATTTTTAATTCCCTGGATTGATATTGAGCATCTTGCTATGACCACTAAATATATATGTAACATCTGAAAGACCGTAGTGCCCTGATACACTGGTTTTGGCCTCAAAGCTGGGCTGAGAAGGTCCTTCTTGCTCTTTCCATGCCTTTGTCCCATGCCCGGCGGTGGAACACAAGAGGCAACGCGCCGTGGTTTGCACGTGGAAAAGGGGTGGTGGGGAGCACAGAGACAGTGGCAGGAATGTCCCAGAATGGCGTTTTTGGAGATACTTGTTCTCCTTGGGTCCATGTGCTCCAAAAGCCCGGTGACACCACGGATATACCTTAGGGAACACAGGGGTTTAAGCAGCCCACTGAGCGGTGGCAGCGGGACCTTGGCTCCAGAAAGCCACTGGGAGTGAACGGAAACAAGAGTAGGGTAATTTTAAGTTTGCACATTTTCCTTTACTGCCCTTCCAGGAAAATTACTCTAAAATTTTCTGAAGCTTCTAGAGCGTTACAGATGATTTTTTTTTCTTTTTACTTTTACCTCAGTAACAAAACAATAAATTGTATGGGCACAGTGGTCTGACTGGGAGAGGCAAAATGCAGCCCCTTTTCTGGTTCTCCTCACACAGTGCATCAGCCCCCACCCGAACCAGCATGTGCCAGTGTGAGCACCAGCACAGTGGCCCGGCAAAGGGTCTCCTTACAGAATAAAGAGGTTAATCACCCTTGTAACAATACAAAGAACAAGCAGCAACTACACTTAGGTAACTATACTTAGTATCGGGCCTGTCCTTCATTGTGTGAGCAATTTTTAGTTATTCAGTGTTCTTGCCCAATTCGAGCTGGTATTGTTACCTCCCACGAGACTGCTCAGAAATGGAATGGGCGCTTATTTATTTTTGAAGATAAAAATAGAGTTCAAATTACTGGATCTGTAAGGGGATTATTATTATTATTATTTTTAGTTTCACACTTTTAGGGCAAATTCAGATGCCTAAGTGCTCGAAGCAGAGACCTGACAGTTCCCACTTCCTCCGCAGCGCAGGACGGGGGGAGGCGCCTTTCTCCAGAAACAATAAGGTCAATTTGGTCTCTTCTCAGAGCTGCCCAAACTATAATTTCTGCTAAGAAATTATACATACGTGTGTGCTGGCTGCTCTCCTGCCTGACTCCTAGCTGCTTGGCCAGCGGCAGCTGTGGCAGGGGCTGCCACCGAAGCCAGGAGAAATGCCCGTCACCAACTTCAGTGGAGCTGGAGCGGGGGCTTCATGACCTGCCTTTAAGAGTTTAATAAGGAGCCGTCAGAGGCTTCACAGAGCTAAAACATTTCTAAAGCGTGTCTTTTCCCCTTAGTCTGAACAGATTTGTAATGCTGCAAAGGAGATGATGCTTTAACCAAAAAAAACCATCAGCCCAGCCTTTGAGTTGACTTTAGCTATGGATATTTACCCCAACAGCGGATTTAGCACTCAATAATATTAGAGGGGTTACAAGAACAGTGGAGACAATGTATTTTTAGGGCATCATTAAGAGTAACTTTGTAGCCGATTATTTAAATACTAATATTAGTGTTTTAAGATTTATCATGGAATCATGGAATGGTTTGGGTGGGAAGGGACCTTTGAAGCCCATCTAGTCCAAGCCCCTGCCCTGGGCAGGGACATCTTCAACCAGCCCAGGTTGCTCAGAGTGAGTCAATACTGGGTGAGCTCCAGTGGGAAAAGGGCTGTGTGTGACAACGTCACTGGGCTTGGCCGGACCGGGTGCGTGCTTATTTTTATAACAGCTGAATACACAATGGGTACTACACTAGTAACAGAGACCATCAACTTTGTAAATCTTGTGTCTTCCTGTAAAGGACTTTTTTTCCCCAAAATCCGTATTTTCATACTGCTACTGCTGAAAGTACAGTGGAAAACACCAACCACAGACAGCTCAACAGAATTAAATTTATATGATTGCCTCACTTAATATTTGCTTAATATAGTAAATATTACTATATTACTGTTCTAGTACTATATTACTTATTACATAAGTATTACATTATACATATATACTTATGTATATATACACATATATATTACATTAGTATTACTATACTAAGCATTTACTTAATATTTACTTACTATGGTAAACATTAACTTCACTTGGACCTACCTTAAATGGCAAGTTTATCTTGATAACATTTTTGCAAGCGACAGCCTGTACCTTGTCTGCATTTTAGATAAAGCACCAAAATGAAACTTACGCAAGAGGAATTATGCTAGGAATATTTCTGTTTTTTAGAAATTAATGACAAGTTGATACATTTAAATTTTTGAAGAAAAATATCATTAGTTACGTGAAACCTACAACTGGAAAGCATTAGTTTACAATCAAGTGAATTTTTTTGGTGTAAAAAGTGACACCAGAATAAAAATGGGAGAGAGTCAAATTGGAACAGAGGTCAGCTAAACACTCGCACTGGAATTTAAACACACCAGAAATGTTTGTTTGCATAATTTTTCACTGATGTCCCGGTTGCACATTTGCGTGCGGCCAGAGCAGAGATGTGAGGGTTTAATGAGGATACAGCCCTGCGCTGAATCAACGCCCGAGCTGCTCTCTCACAAGAAATCCCTGTAATTATCAGAAAGATAACTAATGCCTATGATGAGATGCCCAGAACCAAATTCAATATTCCAATTATTCTCCAGGGTCTGGATCTTGGTTTGTTTTTTTTTTTCTTTCATCTCATCTTCTGAAATAAATTGGCTAAAACAGTTTTGCCTGTTCTGTTTTTCACAAAATCTCTACTCACCGTACAGGAGCTGTGTACATCAACTGCAAAGCTGGGTTTGCTGCAGTCATAATCAGCATTAATCTGATTAACCCCCTAATGAAAATCCTAACAGCAATTGTAATAAACAATAATCCTGATCATCTTCTTTGCAGAGCATCAGCTCTCCCTAGAGTGTTCCAATAATATTAAATAAAGCAGTCTATTATAAAGTTTCACTTTTTAAGCTGTCAGTCAATGAAACATTACAAGGTAGTTAATGAACCACTGCTGCAAATACACACTTCGTGTTCTAGGCTGAGATTTAAAAGGCAGAAGAAAATTCACTTCCAGGACAGCATAAACTTATATGTAAGAAACTACTAAAGGGCAGCTCGTCAAAGGCTCTCCAGCTAGATTTTGAAGAAGAGAAATTAAGATTCAGCATAAAAATACGAAGGAGTTCATCAATGGGTATGGACCACTAAAATGTCTGGATTCTAAAATAAGGTGCCTTGAATATTTGCTCAGAATTTAAAATCACTTCTTTATCTCACAGGCAGGTGGCATTAAACGAAGGTAAAACCAAAGCATCGTGTTCCTTTTGGGGTTTTCAGTGTGTATCTAGTATTTTTTACTCTCCAAACTTTATTAGAAACTTACTAGAAGGGCCTACTAAATATGTAACATTAAACACTGTGGCTGAGGAAACCTCAAAGAATAAACTCAATGCAGATGCATTCCTGATCCAGCAGTACTTCTTAGGGCGTGATTTGATGGGTTTGCTGCAGCTGGAAAATTCAGTGAAGTGCAGCTGGAACCCAGAGGAAGCACCACGTTCCCCATCCCCGTCCGCAGGGATGGAGCTGGAGCGGCAGCTGGAGCAGGCTCCGGCCGACAGGGCAGTGAAACCCACACGTGCAGCACAGAACAGAGGAATTAGATCGTGAGCTGATTAACCGGAAGGGCTCTGTGAGTGGGGAGAGAGATGAGCTCGGAGACCTCTGCCCCCTCAGCTCTTCCCCGGCACTGCCCTCGGGCTCTCCGGAGCCGCACAAACCCAAGCACTGACATTCCCGCTTTCCACCTCGCCTTGATACCAGTTCTGAAGCTGGCACTGCTGCCGACCATGCGCTGCGCAACACTAAAACGTTAGGCTATAATGTAAGAGTTTAATACGCACTAAAAGACGGTGAGGCCCACCCTGACTGCTCTGGGGACCGTCACTAGCCCCCCGGTATCCTGTGGGTCCACAGGGACAAAGCACCCTTTTTGCCAACCCCGACAGCAGAAAGGACAAGCCATGGAGTGAGAGAGATGCTTCCTAGGAATACCTCGCCGTCGTTGCCTAGAGACTACTATCTTTTACCTTTTACACTCGCCATTAGGGGATTTATGAGCTTATCAGTTTTTCTATTGCTCTCAGTGTGTTCCAGATCAGTCCCTAATGAGGGGAGCGTACTCCCCTGCAGACAGCCTGCTCCGGTGACAGTCCCCCATCCTGTCCCTCAACCCGTGAGTACTATTTGGTCCTCGCGCTGCACTCAGCCTTGGCTTCTCAAAGCGCTGCCCCCACTGCCATCGGCTGGAGCATCCGAGGGTGGGAACACAGCTACAGCCCCCGGGAGCGCTCCTGCTGCCATACTCGCTGGTAGGTGCTGAGCCACCACCCCTGAAATTACTAAACATTGCATTGAGACAGACAGCCCCACGTAATGTCCTTTCCCTACGGTACGAAGCATTTGTGGTGCACAAAGAAGATAATGATCCCCACGTATATGTAACCATAAAGCACCTAAACCCAAACTGAACGAGGGGAGATGGAGCTGAGATGTGGGGAAGAAGTTCTTTGCTGTGAGGGTGGTGAGACCCTGGCCCAGGTTGCCCAGAGAAGCTGTGGCTGCCCCATCCCTGGAGGGGTTCAAGGCCAGGTTGGAGGGGGCTTGGAGCAACCTGCTCTGGTGGGAGGTGTCCCTGCCCAGGGCAGGGGAGTGGAACAAGATGGTCTTTGAGGTCCCTTCCAACCCAAACCATTCTATGATTCCATGATTCCATTAATGCAATGAAGTCTAGGACATCTACATCACACATAGGATAAATCTTTTCCAAGTTGTAGAGAGGTGAAGTCACCTTACTATGTCACTGCTTCACAGAGGAAATATCCTTTTCTTATGAGAGCTAAAAGTTAATGTTCTTAGAATCTATTTTAAATATGACCTAAAGAGTCCTCTTTTATTTTGTGAGGTGTAAAGGTACCTGGTCAAAATAGGAAGGCTGAAAGATAGACGTATGAAAGCATGACTCCATCTACATTCTGATAGAAGTTACATGTTTGTAACATTTGCTGAATTATACATTAAACAGGATATCGATATTTCTAGTTTAATTACCTGGAGATGTGGGGTTCAGCAGAACCAAATCCATCTGAAAGAGATGGTGGATTTTGCCACCTAATACATCATCTTTGTGATGACACGAGACATAGCAGAGCAAAATATTTGCGACAATAGCACTGACGCAAGAAAGATCTATTTTATGTCACTGTGATATCAACTAAGCCGAAGCTTGGTTTTTATTAAGATAGCTGTAGTAAAGCTATATTTAGAATTCCACGAACAACAGTTCCAACTAATTATCTCATTACTGTAAGCTAATAGCTACAATTTTTCTGCTTTCTTTGTCCACCAAGATAACTGTGTAATATCCACTATGGTCCAAAATGCATTCCTTTCCTAAACCCACCTTTCACCTCAAGATTTCTCCTTCTGTCTAAGAGCGTTTCTCAAAATCTCCCTGGATGCAAAGGGAATGTATCCGCAGCTGGTACCAAAACTGCCAGACCTGTCTGGGGACGAGGCTGCTCCTTCCCTCTGGACCTCTTCCGAGGAACAGAACACCCGTGGCACTGGGACAGAGCGCTCGACCCGCTGATGGGGTCTCACGCAATCTGCCATCCCTAAATGAAGCGGGAAGGGATTTGCACGGCTCGTTCGGACGGGCGCTGCACCGAGCTGCCGGCTCCGGAGAGCCAGGGCCCCCCCGCGCCCGCCTGACGAAGGCACCAGAGCAGTAACCAGCTTCGACACAGCTCCCACTTTCCTTAATTACCGCTGGCTGCTAGGGGATTATCACAGAAACTCTCACCCGCCGTGGAAAGACCTGGGTTCGTTAAAAGCGGAAACCGTCTTTCTTTCCAAACTCAGGCGTGTGCACGCACCGAGTCCAGGTTCCGCAGCCCCCCCAGCACACGCCAGCTCCAAGACTCCTCGGGCAACCTTCGTCTGGACCCCTGGTGTCTGTGCAGCAGGTTACTGGCATTAACTGCACACTCGTGCAATCACGTACTCTGCGGTTTCTGATGGGATCCCCAGTTTTCAGCCCACGGCAGAGACATCGGTCATACAGCAAAATTCGGTATTTTGTCTTGTTCTGCCCCCGCGGCTCAGGTCTGTGTCACAGGAGGGCACAGCCCTCATTCTAGCTCAGCAGTATTAGCAACTCTCTCTTTTCTGGGCTGCTTACCGTGGCCATGTCACAAACATTAATAGAACTATTTTACAGCATGCTGATGAGGTACGTTAATTCCCTTTTCATGGATATAACTGAATCACAGGGAGTAAAGTAGGAAATTTGCATTAACTGAGCCTTCATACACTGGCCTGTCAATTATTGCTCCCAATCAGCTGGCACAAAATGAGCCCACAACTTCATTAAGGCTCCTTGGTGCCATCACCCTGAGAGCGGCACATCTGGCTCGTATCTCTACGAGTAAATTAAGGAAGCCCCGGGAAGCTGCCGGCACCGAGAGCCCGCATCCTCCCCAGCAAAGCCCTCTCATCCCCCGCATGGCCCTGCCTGCGGGAAATCTTCCTGCTGGGAATGGCCTCTGGACCGCTCCGATGGCAAACAGCGCTGGCTCGCTGCCGGGAAGGGCGCTGGGCAGGGAGGGTTATACCCATTTGCCAGCACAGGGTTTCTGCCCGGGAGCGCTCCCAGACACACAATTAGTACGGGGTTTGGCACCAAGATCACCTTCTCGCATTTTTCTTCCTCTTCATGAAAGCACTGCAGAGGGCAGCTTGCTACCCAGAATTCAGATCGTTTTGCTTATCATTTCTACTGGTGTTTTTCTTACCCAAATCTACGACAATGGAATACTATGGAATCGGAACATCCATTGTGCAGCATTTCAAGGTAATAATAGTAGATATCAGCTACATTTGTATGGCTTGTCACTCCAACACAGCTTACGTTCGGATAAGAACAATTACTAATGCAAAAATGTAAAATGGATTACTACACCGAGCAGAAGATAAGCCTGAGGCACAAAATACAGAATTACTCATTTCTGTCTTCCATAAAAAAATATAAAAAACTTACATTCGGTGTTTGCCATTTGTGTAACAGCTAAATGTGTCACATCGGGAAACCGATGGGCCAAGGGGAAGGAATCATTTAATGCAACATCCAGATAAACGTGGAGTTCAGTCCTCTGGAGAATAACATGGTTTTACACACAAGGGTATGAAAACTGCGCAAATAATTTTTAAGCAACTATTATTTTAAAAACCAATGACTCCCCACCTCACTCCGGTGCCAAGGTCCATGTGTTCTTGAGAGAAAAGAAAAGCACTCATTATGTTAATGAAGGCATCTCAAATGGTGATTAATACCTTCTTTTGATTTTAGTAGCAGTATTTATTTACTATTTCCTTGCTTACTTTTAAGAGTTGCATCCTTTCTTTGGTATCCTCAAATTCCTCAAATTTCTAAGTTTGCAGAATCTCCGTTATCTCATTTGTAATGCCAATGACTCATTTACCTCTGTTTTCTTCTTCTTTTTTTTTTTTTGCTATTACCCTACTGAAGCTGGTATTTTTATAACATGATGCATTTCTTTTTGCTGTGAAAAATAAAAACACTTCTATTCCACACCTCATTATTTGGGAGCAGAGGTTTGTGCCTACATCCTATGTCTGTCTTACTGATTTACTGCTCAGAAATATCTGAAAAAAACATCTTAAAAGTGAAAACTTATTAAAATCATCCATAGTGAAAAATCATCATAAATGTCAAAATTTACATATCCAAAATGCAGAATTTTAATATCTATTTTCCAGAAGTTAATTTTACACTCTTTCAAAGGTACTCATTCAAATGTCAGCATCCAAATATTCAGCAATTCAACTATCACACAAAACAGAATAAGCCTAACCTAATGGGAGAAAACCAAAGAAAACCTTCCTTTGGCTGAAACAACCAAGGCGCAGGTTCCCCGCTGCTGGCACGAGCTTTTTAACTTTACAAACCCAGCGAAATATGATGTTTTCAGCCAACAACACCGTTCCGCTCCGGGCAGAAGCGCCAAGGTCTGTATGAATTGGGGTGCTCTGGGAAAAGAAGGAAATTGTTCTGCGTCGTTACAGAGAGAAGAGGAGCAGCCCCATCGCTGCCCAGTTCCCTCCTGCTGGTCCCACCGACTGTCGGGGAGCCCAGCCTTCCCAGAGCACCCAGCACAGAGGGGTTTCTAAGGGGGGTTTTTATTGCCACAGCAAGGAATTCACTGGGCTAAAACCTAAGTGCACATTTATTCTGATTAAAAAAGAAAGGATTTCCCTGTTGATTAGCGTTATTTACACAAGCTGTAATATCCCAGGGTCTTATCCTGCACCGACATGAACTATTTCACAAACAAGCTGTATGCTGATGATATATAATGTATAAATGTCTATAAGCAGCTGGTGGCAGTTACAAGTGTGTTGGAGACAGAAGGAGACGGTTATCCCCAATGGCTTTCAGTGCACATCAGAGAGTCATAGAGAGCTACGCATTACTCTCATAGGCACCTGCTGAACCCGTCTTCCTTTTTCCTCTTCTGTGCCCTCTCTGAAAACCTCAGGAGGTCCTCAGAGTTTTAGGAAAATTCCTCTTGACTCATTTCTGCATCTGTCAGCGACTTCGTGCTTTCAAACACCAGGCCCTGTGTGGCTCAGGATGGTAGAGCTATTTTAAGAGGTGACATTAGCACTCGCATCCCACTGCATTTTGGTGAAATCGAGTGTCCAATTTTCAGGAGACTTTAGGTCCGTATTGATTCAGAGGTATCTAGCAGGGTTATGAGAGCATCAAAGCACTTGGACTTGGTGTGAATTAGCCACCTGGAGTTCTTCATCAATTTTAGACCACAATAGGGATATTATCCAAACCTGTCGGAGCCTTTAGGCTCCGAAGTGCTTACATTGCTTTGAAAATTGAACTAAGGCTGCAGTGATGCTTAGATAATTTTGAAAATGCTGCCCTTTATCCTCTCACACGCTGTACTTTTCTCTACCGTAGATTTGTAGTAAAAAAAAAAATGCCTCTCATTTCAGATCTCTTTAATGTTGTTTTTTCCCTTGGGAAAAAAAATTTTCTACTGAAACCTGTGAGGAATCTACTTTGAAATCAACACCAGAAAAAGCCCACAGAACATCACTGAGCTGTGTGGATTTCTAGAGGGTGTGCTGAAAACATCTCCATGGAAAAGGTATCACTGTCTGTTCACAGTAATTGCAACAAAACATTATTGCTTCATTATTAAATTCTGCCAATAGTTTGTGTGTAATTCCTTGTGATTTCTGCACACTGGAGCAGAGTCCTCCCAAGTTTAATCCTTTCTGTTTATAATGCTCAGGAGCTTCTCCCGTGTGCTGCCTAGTCTATGCTAACATAAAGGTGTGCTCATTGATACAGGACATTTTTGGTAGCCACTCCGCGACCTGCCACCATTGCCTGCGAGAGGAATATTTGATTACTATCAGAACAGAGCTTATCTAAAGTAGGAAAATTCCGTGAGTCAAAGATGTAGCAGAAAACCTCCGTCCGTATGTAACTAGATAACTGGCTTTCCTGTAAGACAATCTGTGACAGGTTTTATCTCTACAGACCTCTCACCGCCTTCGCCAGAGGCCACACATGAAGCGAAGCGCAGGAGTCACGCCAAGCGCTGCGGGACAAGCAGCGGGTCGTGTAGAAAGTGTGGGTGGAGGGGTCTGGGATGACTTACACCATGGACACGAGGTGAAAAAAAAAGGCAAAAAAAGGTAAAATAAGGCAGGCAAAACAACTTCGGCTCCTACTGGGATGTGAATTTCTAAGAAGCAGACAGCAGCCCTGATCCCTGTCATGCCACCCGCCTACTCGGTGCCAATGCAGCCTCCCACCATCCCTCCGGTGCATTTCTCAGAGGGCCACGCTCCGTCCCGCACACTCTGTTGCCCCTGCCACCCTCTGGCACCCCCCTGCCATCCCCCTGCCACCCTCTGGCACCCCCCTGGCATCCCCCTGCCACCCTCTGGCATCCCCCTGCCATCCCCCTGCCACCCTCTGGCACCCCCCTGGCATCCCCCTGCCACCCTCTGGCATCCCCCTGGCATCCTCCTGCCACCCTCTGGCATCCCCTGCCACCCTCCTGCCCCTGCCATGTACGTGTTCTCCATTATTCTTTACTTATTAATTTATATATAATAGTTTCACCTTCTCTCTCACTTAAATGAAGACCTTCACTATTCTCCAAGCAACAAAAAGCACCTAAACACCTCATGAAAGCGAGGATCTTCTCCAGACCTACAGACAGAGGTAACACTGATCCAGGCTGCCTTATGATCTCAAATCAGCAATGTTCAGAAGCGCTCTACTAAGGAATATTTAAAAAAAGAAGTGGGGCAGAGCTGGGTTAGTAGGACCAAAAAGCTCCCACAAAACCAAACCCAAAATCTCGTAAATTCACATTCATTTTGTAGTACTTCATGAAATGCCTGTTCGTATCACTTCAAGGTGAATTTAGTCACTCTTTCCACGGAAAGTTTTTAATGGGGCCTTAATTCCATATGATTCAGGTTTTTAGGTATTTTCTGCACAGGGTTTCTCCTGAGTCATTAGCTAGTGACCTTTGAAAAACTCCGACAGACGCATTCACTTTCACCGGTTTGAATCCATTAACAATGGGCAGTGCCTAAACTTAGTATATGATAATATTCTGTTTTCTATGGCAATGAAAAGGCTAATCCTATCAGAAGATCCAGTCTGAGAGGAAAAACTGAATTATACTTAAATAATCTCCTAAAGCCTTATTATGGATATCATTAAATCATTTGATTATTACGTTCTTATAATTTCAGAAGATAAAAATGTCAGTGGGGTAATAAAAATCTTCATTCTCTTGATACCCAGTTGCAATCTGTGAGCAAGCAACTCAACGGCATCATGATAACCTTTTGTATTTATATATTGATTTTCTAAAATGAACATATCAAATTCACCTTAATTCTGTTAATGGTACTGCTTACAATTCTGTGGTACATATAGCTAAAGAATAATTTATTTTTTGTAATTAAAATATCTACAGGTACTTAATATACCTATTTCCCACATACCAAACACGCTCCTTACATGTACATGCTGGCAAATCAAAAAGCTTGTTCCTGCATGGGTATTTTCTAAAATGTAGATTTTAGAATGTGGTGCTGTAATGGGATAAAAGGTCTACCAGTTTGCTCATAGAACACCATATATAAACGAATTATTGCCAATAAATCCTGCATAATACATCAAGGTCTCCTGGATATCAAAAGAAGGAAAGGTCTGTGCCTAATTAGGTTTCTAAATCACTTTATAATACTTTGTATGTCATACACTGTTTTTCCAGACACTGAATAGGACCATATTCATACTCCTAGTCGATACACAGCTAACACACAATTAATGACGCCTCCTGTGCTCCGAGGTTAAACAAGCCACAGAGCAGACACCAAACAGCACTGAAGTGATGCAAGAAGATGACAATGACCGTGCTGAGACACAGCAAGGGTCCAAGCACGGCATCTGTCACCGCGCCGTGGAAGAAGCCAAAGCAATTATCTAAGAATAAGGAAATGCATGTTATTTCCTCAGAGCAGTGTCCTGGGCTTAGCCAGACACAGAGTCTTCGCAGCTGACAGCCTGCGCTTTTAACCCCATGGATGAGCCCAGTTACTTTCCCAATCCATCTGACCTGTCAGCGTCCACAACAGGGTCCGCCAGTGACGAGCTGCTGCCTCTGCTCAGGTCCGCTTCCTACTCCCTGCTTTTATTCCATCTCCCTGCTTTTATTCCATGTCCCCTACGACTTTTAGTCAAAGGGACCGAGTCTCACATCCATTTTTGCTATGCCACATCCCACCCTCACACCTTGTCCAGTTTAAAAAGTCCCAGTACACTTGAATATTGCTTAATACAGAAGCTGTTCACAAAGCTTTTATAATACTTCTTGACCCCCTCTGAATCCTCTCCGGTTTCAGACCATCCTTCTGGGGACTCAGGGACCAGAACCGTACACAGCATCCAAGGCACTCACACGTGCGTCCAGCTGCATAAAGTTTTCTGTTGTGTAAAGTGTTCTTCACAACAGCCCTTATTCTAAATAACACGGCATTCTGTATTCACCCCTCTACGAATCACTCATTAGTATCCTATCAGCACACCCCCGTGTGGGACCGCGCTGGTGATCCACCCACAGAGCAAACACTGACAATGCATCCCTGCCCTTGGTTTCCTACCTTTGAACCAGTTTTAGCTTCTGTGGGGAACTCCCCTTTTACCCCAGGGGAACTCTCTTTAGCAGTCTCTGGTGAAGGATCCTGTCAAAAGCCTTTGC
Source organism: Numenius arquata (assembly GCF_964106895.1). Taxonomy (NCBI): domain Eukaryota; kingdom Metazoa; phylum Chordata; class Aves; order Charadriiformes; family Scolopacidae; genus Numenius; species Numenius arquata. The sequence continues at coordinate 634,760 of NC_133582.1, read as the reverse complement.
TGCGACCCAAGGAGATCACATCCACCAGTTCTCCTTCATCTGATGATGGAAACCCTCAGAGTGCACCCGGGGGTTACAGAGCTCAATTCTTTGCAAAATCATGCAAAATATATCACATTATACACATCTGCACTGATTTTCCTCCTTATTATAGTTTCTTCTAATTTGTTTGGACTAATTGCAGACAACAGGTTGACTCGTCTGTGACATCATGGATATTCCCTGGAGTCCTTTGAAAAATAACTGCCTCTAACTCCCTTTCCTGTCCTCTGGTACTGGAGTGATTTCAGGCAAGTGGTCAGAGACCACAGCTCGTGATTCAGAATTCAGAATACTTGGGTCCTTCACAACATGAGAACAGTCTACACCATCACCGAGCCACAGACAGGCTGAACTATTTTTTCATCAAATGACAAAAAAACCCCACTAGCGAACCACACAGTCAAAGGCCCCATTTCAGATCTGCATGTAAGAAGATCTTCAGATCTTCTCCAAGACACGCTCCACGCTGGAGCCTCTACTGCAAAGCTCCAGGCTGGAACAGCGCTGGGAGGGCAATCAGCAACAGCAGTCATGTATTTTTCCCAGAGTTTGATGTGGTTTCGCTGCAAAGATCAACACTAACTTGCATTTTGGATACGCTGCCTCTCACACAAGGTGCCAACAGCTTTTCCTCTGGTTTTTGAATGTCTTCACTTCATCACTCCCCTTCACACGTTCTGTTTCACCAGAACCGGCTCCCTTTCCTCTCCGCTCTCTCTCTACTTCGTCATTTTCCTCCTAAGCCTTTGGCTGCGTTTTGTATATATCTGTTTGAAATGCCTTTCATCTGTTTACCACACACAGTCCTACTGCTTCACCTGCCCAGTTTCATTCCCCTGTAAATGGTGGCCCAGGAGAGACCACCTTTTAAAGTGCGTAATCAACAGCAAATGACAGAAACGTGAAGACTTCTCATTAGCGCACACATAATTGGATACATCAGTTGAGTCAATGGTAAACCATCTGTTTCAGCGCAGAGTTATCTGATTGAAACATGTAGATGTGAGCAGAGACGCACAGCGGGGGATTTCCAGAAGCAAACTTCAGCCCCGCGGAGGCAACCTCCCCTTCTCCCTTTCTGACACCGCTGGAGATCAGAGAGGTTCCTCCACAGGGTCCCACGCTCTGGCTCACTCAGACGAGCTTCACAGTTTCAAGATATATAGTGAAAGCTGGGGGCAAATCAAAAAAAAAGGGAGTTTTGAAAGCCCAGAATAACTTGATAATACCCTTTAAGATCTCTCACATACACTTGAAAAAGAAAACTTTCTCCCTCTCTCCAGTCTCGGTGTCTCAGAGTCTCCTCAAAACAGAGCTGTCTGGTTCCAAAAATGCCACTAACTGCTGAACGGAAAGAGGATATTCTGTTACAAAATCAAACAGAAAAATAGCAGTCAAATACTATGATTCATAAACTTCAAGTAGACCTAATTACAAAGGAATCATGAAAGAATTTTTCCTTAAAAACTGGTGTGAGTGAGCAACAACCTTCTGTTTCCCATTTCATTGCTCACTGGAAACCTTTGAAATAGTAGAGCTGGCCTGAAGACAGGAGAGATGCAAAGGGAAAATGCTTACCATTATATTTACTTATTAGTAAAACATTTCTGGAAAAAATAAGACTAACTCAATGAAGTCCCTCCTATTCGGTTGTTCAGCACGACATCTATCGTAAAAAGTAATACAGTGAAATGGAAAATATGGATCAAGACGGCACACTTAATTACAGTACTCGGAGTAATCAACACATGCAGAAAACAAGTTCCTTTGATTTTCCTGCCTGTCTATCAAACACAGGTAAAATCATACTGCGACAGGATTCCCAGAGCACTTCTTGCTTGCAGTTCATTCCATACGTGTATCTCCTTGCTTTAGGACAGAAAGAAAAAGGTGGCTACGAGGAGCGTGGATATCCTTTGGAGAAGGGAATGAAAGTGGCTGAAGGAGATGTCTGTAACCGTAGCATGAGCTAGCATATTACAGTATCCATGGATTCACCAAATTAACAGATTTTGAGATATTAAAATAACCGTTACAGATCCATGCCATAAAATCGTTACGACCTTCATGTTGTAACCTCTAGCAATAGGAGGAAACAATTATTCACATAATTTTTCTTTATTTCAAATTTGATTTTCACCCGTAGTATGTATTTACTGATAAGACTATTACACGGTCCACAGAAAAGAGCCACGGGGAATTCTACCCCAGTACCTTACATTCCCTTGACGATCACTGGCCAGTTGAGACTAACTTTGAGGCCAACTGTTTAGCCAGTCTTCAACCCATGCCCTGCGTGACTACGGACTCTTTAGGAATTCACTCTTCTAGCCAACTCACTCACACTCTCTCAAACGAGCCATTGACTCAGGCAAGCCAAAAATCTTGTACTTCTAATGTAATAACGCTGCTATTAATTACTGAAATACCAGCCAAATTATAATGCTTCTTAGTTCAACCCTACGAAATGAGAAAAAAGAGTTTTAATTAACAATTAGTGGTTCTGCAGATGGAAATGTCTTTTTTTGGCTCAGACTTTGAGTCAGAAGCTGCATGTGACAGGCCAAAGAGACATGAAACTGCTGATTTGAATGACTTCTGACTAGTTTATTGAAAAAATATGAAGGATGAAGACTTAGCTAAAAAGTTAATTGTTATTTTTAAAACCAAGAGATGTCTTGCATTATGCTTTGGTTTTCATTTACAAACACTTGTTAGAAAATAATACAGCCTTATGGAGTAAATCTAACACAGACAGGCCTGGCTTAATTAACACAATTATAAGATAAAATATGCTTTTATTCATGTTTAATTAGGAAAAGTTAAACAACTCTAAGAATCTCATTTATCTTACACGTTTTGCTTAGGTTATTAGTTTAGTTTTTAATTCTGTCCTCAATAATTGAAACTAGCTAAATTAACTAAATAGTTAATTCCCTTTATTTGTCATCAGTTTGTAATCAGTTGAATTTTGAGCACTGTTAATGCTACACTATTTACTTTTTAAATGGAAGTATTCTTATAGTCTGTAAACCTGATATGTAAAACCTGTATTTTATGTCAAATTTATCTTTGGTGGGTTTTTTCACTCTCAGCCTGCTCCATTTCTTTTAATTAGCTTCCCATTAGCAGGAATATGAATGATAACACAGAGAAACCATTTGCATATTCCTTGTAAGTTAAATTAAATTCTTATTCTGATGAGACAAAGTTTATATACTTACATCTCAACTCCCATTAAGTTTCTATTTAGTTTAGAGAGTTTTTCATTTGCATTTAACTGCTTGGCAAAGATCAACTGTTAAATTACACTGGATTTTCACCCACCGGGCACAGAGGAGCTTAAGTCTTGAAGTATGTGCTCTAACCATTCTATGATTCTATGTGTTCAACTGTATTTCAATAAGCAGCAAGGAAATGTCACCTGAAGGGAACTGTTGTTTCATTATTTTTGCTCTAAGCATTTCTCAAATTAATCTTTTCTTCCTGGGACTCTCCTTCAGGCTGCCCTTCAGCACCTGGAGAACACAGCAGTGGGGAGGTGGAAGGACGGTTTATGTCTTAAGGCCATTTGTATCTTTGGCCATTTCTCCCACTCTCCACGGCACAAATCCTGCCAGCGCAGGGCAGGTGTCCCGGGGTCCTCCTCAGCCCTGCTACCCGCTGGGGCCTACCCACCTCTTTAACTCAGATCCACGAAAACATGGGACGTTTTGGGCAGTTTACATGCAGACCTTGCCCTTTCTTCCTAATCTTCCTAAATCTGAACTTACGTAGCAGTGGTGTTACGGGTCCTCTATGGTGAAGGACAAAATCTACTCCCATGTACCAAATACCCAATTAAATGAAATCTATTAAGTTTAATATTTTATCAAATTATCAATTTATTAAATAGGTCTGTGCCCACTGGAATTTAAACAATCCCATCAGCCCCTTGGAAAAGACTCTCCCTCCCAGTGGTTGGCCAAAGCCTCCCAGATGTGGCAGTTCAGCAGTAGAAGAGAAGGCACCTTCCAAAGCATCCCACCCTACCAGCAGCAGCAGGAAACTGCCTTTGGGCTGTTCTGGCCGGCGTTGCCTCTCCTTATGTCAGCCTGAGAGTCAGGAAGCAGTAGGGACCAGTGGCACCTGTAGCCACTCCACTTCTCTGCCTTTTCCCAGCACGGTGACTCGTGAAGCCGTACGAGCCACGTGAGAGCAGCTCCGGGACCACGGCCGTCCCTGTGACGGGGCTGGCATCACAGGAGGGAGAGGGGGGTTCAGTATTAGTATTAGCAATTTTTTATTTTAAAGAAAGAGTGCTTATGGGCTCTGTGCAACAGAAGTGCAGTGCAGGGGCTGGAATGACACAGCGCTGTTCTAAGAAAAGGAAAAAAATGGCAGGTCTCTGAATACTTTATTCCATGACCCAGGTAACACCAGCACCTTGGCAGAGAGATTCAAAACATATAACAGATAAGGCCACTTCCCAGGAGTGTGGTGAGACAGTAACTCACCTCAAATATTCTTTCCTGCAGTGGCACTACCTCTCCTGTCACCACTTACGTGGGACGCTACAGCCCTACCGAGATGTCTTCTACCGGCTCCAAACAGCCTGCCTTGATTTGTTGCTGCAATAACCAGCCCTCGGCCCGACAGCACTTCAGCGGGAATTGTGGCTGCCCTGCTTTCTCAGAATCCAGTCGAACCTGCTCTAAATCAGGCAGGGGCTACAGTGGCTGCTTTTGGAAGAGCGGGCATTTCACCTGTCTGCGCTCACAGACCGATGCCCAAAGAAGACCGTGCTTACTGAGCACAGACCTGGTCACGATTCATCCACTGGTACTGCCAAAGCACGGGAAAAAACTCTGGTCACGCTGCCTATGTACATCCCTTTCTTTCCTGCATTCACGGCAAACACTGTGCCGTGGTCTCTGTTACCAATACTTTTTATGGGAAAAAATCTTTTTCATTGCAAATAGACCAACCCACCGTTGGTATCACCAACTCAACTTCATGATACATACAGATCCCTCGGTGGGATGACAACCTACCCCCTAAGCTCTTTATCCCCAGAGCAGGCATCCAAAAGATGCTTTTTCTTCAGGTTATTCTCTTTGTGCCTTTCCCTGGTGAGCAACTTCCCCAAGAGAAGAGCAACGAGGTGGTAAGGAGCCCGGTGTTGTCCCAAGGGGTGTTGCTTCGGAGGAACTGGGGTCCCACAGGGCCAGCTGGAGAAGGACCAGCAGGAAAACCAAAACCACCAGCCTTCCTGCCTGTTTCTCCTTCTGCTTATTTCAATGATGTGGAGACCCTCCCCCTGTCAATATTGCAGCTAATTTGACATTCAGCGATGCAGTGCCCAAACTGCACACCGCTTTCAGGCACTCCATGCATCATTCCTGCTGTACGTTACACCATTGCAGACAGCCTGCTGGCAAAGGGGAAACACAGAAACCTGGAAAAATCAGAGCTCACCAGACACTGAATGAGAATAAAAAAAATCCCTGTTCATCACTACATTCTTAATTTTGTTCTGGTTGTGTTTCTGACGTCTTCTGCAACTGCTCTAATTGTAAATCATGTTAAGCAAGCAGAAAAAGCCCCACAAAGCAGCCAGTCCAACTAATCAGTATCATCAGAGTAAAAAGAAAAAACCCCAAAAGCAATAACTGAAAACTGAAAGGAAATCCACATATTCCCCTGAATATGCCAACTTTTTAAAAATAAGACATTTTTCACTTAATTCAATTTTGATGTCCAAACGATGAAATGAAATCAGAAATAAAACCAGAATTTAGAGAAGGCGCACCAGAATAACCTTGCCACTGATATTATAGTGATACATTTTAAGTTCAATGGTTTATAATGAAAAATATTTTTTGTTCATAGTAGAATCCCATAAAAGATACCTTTCCAACTGGTTTACATCCCAAGAGGAAAATTTGTGTAAGAAGTATTGGAAACATTTATTGCATATATAAATCCTTGCCTCTAGATAGAATCACTCTTATACATCATCCATAGTGTGAGAATTTGATTTTACGTTTTTATTTCGATTTTTCCTGTTTTCTTTTATTAGAAGAAAAATTAGCCCCCAGGCCCCACAGCCAAGTGACCAACCTCACCTCACTATTTTCCAGTGCAAATCCCGTTGCTGCTCCAAACGGTTTCTCCAAACTGCGCTGAATCTAAAGGAATACACATTTGCCTCTTTTTATCTTTAAATGACTGTTGCGATGCGTTTACTGCAGAACCCACCTTGGCTGTACCCAGGTCGGTCAGTGCGTGGCAGAACCAGCTGTTTTGGCTGGAGGGCACAAGGTGGGAGAGCCCCAGCCGTTTCTCGCGCCCCACACGCAGCCAAAACATCTGCTCCTTGTTTTACAAGTTGCTAATGACAGAGAGCAGTTTTCAGCTCCTACTGAAGGCACATAAAATACAACCCCACCAGGAGAGCCTCAGACAGGAGACACCGGAGCCTTCTCTGCAAACACACGCCGCTGCCTTTCCACTGAATATAAAAAAAAAAAAAAGGCTTTTATCTTCTTACATTTTCTCTCCACTGTTCCTATTATATTCTTTATGAGCGGACTTTTATTTTCCTGCAGATTTCTAATATCCTGACATTTTTTGTTTCTCCTTACACTTCATAAAGTTACTTTGAAAGCTAATTCAGGCAAATCAATTTTCTCCCTGAACAAAGTAAACACAGCCACCGCTGCTCCTTGTTTTCAAAGGACGATGCCTCTAAGGCACCCCCTTTGCAGCACACAAACTGTTAATCCTCTTCCTGACAACATTTAAGGCTACTGCTAACACCGAAGACAAATTTCTGGCTCACTTCATAGAAGCGGAGGCAGATGCTAAACCTTGGTTGTGCAGGCTAAGAAAACCCACCTTATAAAACCTAGAAATCTTTATGTGCAAGAGTTTTAGCTCACATTTGCCCAGGAATATGAAGAGAGGGCAGCCAGCTGCTGCGGAAGAGAGAAAAGCACTAAAATTCTGAGACCCTGCTACATTTAACTGCATTCTCTGCATTTTAAAGCCCTTATTTAGGTGGGAAATCATAAATAAATCTAACATGAAAACAAAGGTGGTATTCTCTTCGCAGGGTCTGGTTGTGAAAATGAGCTCGGAGTAGCCCTGATGTTTGGGTTCAGCTTGTGTAAAGTGTTGGTCGGTAGGCTGGCATTTAGTGTCACACTTACTGGCATAGGGGTGTTCGGCTGCTTTGGTTGGATATCCTTAAAAAAAAAAAAGGAAAATCTTTTTTTTTTCAATTGAAAACTCATTTTCTGGGAAAGGAGAAAGATGAGCGGGGTTTCTGTGGAAGCCTCTGTCAGGGTCCTGGTTCTGTTCCCATTACGCTGAGAAGCAAAGCCCACTGGGGACGTTCGGAGCCGCACAACGAGAACAGCCGTTCGACAACGGCTGTTGGAAATGAAAACGATTGACGAGACAATTGACAGTGCCTAAGTTCCTTCCACAAAACACTCACATTTGCCAGTAGTTACCAAAATTATCAATTTTACCCTTTAAAAAGAAGAGTTAACTGTATCCGACAAGACACAGCCAATGTTTGCTGTATCTGCTGCTTGACACGACTGCATTTATTCAAAGGAAAGCAATTTTGATGGTAGGAACAATAATAACATCGTTTCACTTTTTCTTTTGATCTCTGGCTCTCTTTATAAACTTTAGATTTGTTTTTGCTAAATAGAAATGCTACTGAATTATTAAATTAATCATTAAAATTGGATCCAAGCAGAATTCACTAGAATCTGTATCCTTCATTTAGAAGTTACTGTTTAGAGATATGGAAATCCAGTGAATTTATCTTCATTACAGAGGCCAAGAGTGGATTTCTCAGAAAATTAATCACTTCATTGCCAATATTTGGCAGCTGAAGAACTGTGAAAAACTCAAGATCCTGACAGAGGGCCAACAGAATAGGCTGCTGCAGACAGAAAAGTAATTTCCAGGGTTTACTAAAAATCCTAAGGTATGCCAGTTTATGCAGGAGTTAACTCTTCATAGTAATTATTATTCCTTCCACTAAACCAGAAGATATTGGCAGTGATAATGAACATATAGAAAAAAATTCTTTGAAAACACTGCTGAAATGTTATCAGCATCTACAGCAAGAGCCTCGCTGGTTTGGCACATTTCACCGGTAATTTGCAGTGAGAATTGAGACCTCGCCTTAGAGCATCATAAATGATACGGAAAAAAGAGCCAAACTGCTGAATATCACAGGTGGTAAGAGTAGGAAACACTGTAAAAGGCAACAGAATAACAAAGAAGAACGAAAGCCTAAAGAAACACTAGTGATCCTAGGAAATAAAGAAAAAACCACAGAGTTGATTGGCACCGATGGCCCACAGTCTTGGACAAAGTGGGGAAGAACTGGAGCCATCACACGCTGCTGTTCCACAGCAGCGACCAAGGGACAGCTTGGTAAAACACTCAGCAACAAACTGAAGTCTTTTCAGGCAGAAAAGAAGGCAAAAGCTCAGTTTTAGCTACGTATTCAAAACTCTGAGCAAGGAGATGATCAAGACAATTCTAGGTATTAGTGAGACATTTACCAGCGAGAGCCAAGGGACTGAAGTTGCCGTTTTCCATTTCTCCTCCAGCACGTCTCACGAGGTGGTCACGTCCCAGTTGTACGACGAGCCATGGTCAGACAGTAATGGGGTGTCACATCCAAAAGCAGGGCTCTGCCTGCGAGAAGCCATCCTGGAGGACCACCCTTGTGGGTGCAAAAATCCAAACCTACAGATGCCTGGAACCAAAACTGGCCCTCAGCTGTATGTCCCCGCTGTCTCCCACTCTCCTGTTGCTCAACCAGAAGGACCCACAGTGGGATCCCAATCTCCTCCTCCACTTCCTACCCCTGACGAACCCACATCTGCAGCCAAAGCCTGCACTCAATGGGATTTGTGTTGAAGAGATGCAGTTGGCCTTGGCAGAAACACCCCATGAACCGTAAAAACATTCAAACATTTCACAGAATCACAGAATCTTCATGGCCGGAAGGGACCTTTGAAATCACTGAGTCCAACCATACACACACACAAAAAAATCACAACACACAGAAAACAAAACATGCAACCCAATAATCTCAGGCACTAGAGCATGCCCTGAAGTGCCATGTCTACACGTTTCTTAAATACCTCCAGGGATGGCGACTCCACCACCTCCCTGGGCAGGCTGTTCCAGTGCCTGACCACCCTCTCACTAAAGTCATTCTTCCTGATATCTAATCTAAACCTCCCCTGCCCCAACTTCAGACCATTTCCTCTGGTCCTGTCATTATTCCTTGGGAGAAGAGGCCAACACCCACCTCTCTACACCCTCCTTTCAGGGAGTTGTAGAGGGCAATGAGGTCTCCCCTCAGCCTCCTCTTCTCCAAACTAAACATGCCCAGTTCCCTCAGCCTCTCCTCATATGACTTGTTCTCCAGACCCCTCACCAGCTTGGTGGCTCTCCTCTGGACACCCTCCAGCAGCTCCATGTCCTTCCTGTAGTGAGGGGCCCAGAACTGGACACAGCACTCGAGGTGAGGCCTCACCAGTGCCCAGGACAGAGGCACCATCACTGCCCTACTCCTGCTGGCCACATTATTCCTGACACAAGCCAGGATGCTATTGGTCTTCTTGGCCACCTGAGCCACCTTGGCCACCTTCTTGGCTACCACATTTAATTATACGGATGATCCAGAAACAATGTTTGGCCTCTTCCCTGGTGGATTTATTTCACTTCTGTAGCTGAAGCCTGACATAGGTGCTCAGGACCACCTGAGGCTCCCCTGCTGCTTGTGAGCAGACAGGAAAACTGGCTTTAAGAGAACTGTTCCCAGCCAAATCGGATCCAGACGCAGCGCGGGTGGGTCTGTGACCTTTGAAATCAACAGAAAACAGAGATCAGATGTCCAAAGATTGCAAAGGAAAGACAAGGAGAGCAGAAATGACACATACACACAAAAAGAAAAGTTTCTGAATATGAGTAAGTAAGGTTTTGCAGCCAGGGTTAGAGGAACCCGGCTCAGACCGGAAAGCAGGCAGAGATGGATTCGTAGCAGGGAATCCCCCGGCCGCTCTGCTCCCATTTCCTGACTACTAATTGAGAGCAAACAGCCCTATTTACATGGTTCTCACTGATAATCTGAACACTGGACTTGAAGAGGATAGAGGCTGTTTAGTGTAAACTTACATATTTCTTGCACTAGAGAATGCTTGTCATGAAATACATCTTGTTTCTCTGCCATCTGAGAGAAAATAAACGGCGTGTCCAAAAGCCCCCATCAGACACTGGGCAGCCCCTCTCCACTTAGGAAATGGACTTCTCTGGTTTCACACGGATTTTTACACTTGGCTAATGACTGTCAAGCAACGTTCACTCTGGACTAGTGAAAGAAGGTGCACCCAGTGCTCTCCGTAATTGCACACCCAGCGCCTGTTCTTCAGGAAGCAGAAGAATAAACAACCCATTCATAAAGAAAAAGGGCTACTCGCCACACACCTCAGCGTGACACTCAGTAATTTCCATGAAGATACGCCATCAGGATAGCAGTACGCTCAGGAGCTTTCCTCCTGTCACTTCAACTGGATTTTCAAATTGGCATTTTTGAAGACAAAAAAGAACAACTACTTTGGATTTCCTTCTTTTTCTATTTCTTCCTCTCGTGCCTTGTCAGGATGACTAATGAAGGGTAAGCACCCAGCTGGGCACACATTCAGTATCAAACTGCCTTTCTCCTGGGAATGGAACATGTTACGCTCTGTGTAATGTAATGGTGCAAAGTAAGGGAGAAAGAACAAGAAACCCCAACATAAGGATGATTTTCTTTCACTCAGCTGATGACATTTTTAGAATTTTTCCATTGCGTAATGACAAACAGCTCCAGCTTCAGCTGAAAATGCACAGAATGGATTTCCTTACATTTTAAGTGCTCCTTGTCCAAAGCCAAGAAAATGTAAGAAAATACTATTAACTCCTAGTAACAAACGTTGGCTCAGTCCAGCTCTGTGCAGTACCATCACCTCTGGCAGCCCAGGTTACAGAGCAAACAAACGATACACTCTCACGCCAGATTCTTATGGAAATAAATGTACGAAGGGGAGTTCTGCAGTGTAACCCCTTTAACCGGTGTAGAATATGCCGTGGTGGTTTGTTACCAAGCATCAGACCAGCCCCGAGCATCCCGCACAACATCTTGGTCTCAAAATTGGAAAGTCATGGGTTTGATGGATGGACCACTCGGTGGATAAGGAACTGGCTGAATGGCCGCACTCAAAGGGTTGTGGTCAATGGTTCAATGTCCAATTAGCGGCCAGTGACGAGTGGAGTTCCTCAGGGTCGGTACTGGGACCAGTGCTGTTCAACATCTTTGTTGGAGACATGGACGATGGGATAGAGTGCACCCTCAGCAAGTTTGCTGACAACACCAAGCTCGGTGGCGTGGTCGACACGCTGGAGGGAAGGGATGCCATCCAGAGGGACCTGGACAGGCTTGAGAGATGGGCTCGTGCAAATCGCATGAAGTTCAACCAGGCCAAGTGCAGGGTCCTGCACCTGGAACGTGGCAATCCCAGGCACAAATACAGGTTGGGCAGAGAATTGCTAGAGAGCAGCCCTGAGGAGAAGGACTTGGGGGTGCTGGTGGACGAGAAGCTCAACATGAGCCAGCAACGTGCGCTGGCAGCCCAGAAAGCCAACCCCATCCTGGGCTGCATCAAGAGAAGCGTGGCCAGCAGGTCACGGGAGGTGATTCTAACCCTCTACTCTGCGCTCGTCAGACCCCACCTGGAATACTGTGTCCAGCTTTGGAGTCCTCGACACAGGAAGGACATGGACCTGTTGGAAGGGGCCCAGCGGAGGGCCACGAAGATGATCAGAGGGATGGAGCACCTCCCCTGTGAAGAGAGACTGAGAGAGCTGGGGTTGTTCAGCCTGGAGAAGAGAAGGCTCTGGGGAGACCTCATAGCAGCCTTCCAATATCTGAAGGGAGCCTACGGGAGAGCCGGAGAGGGACTCTCTGTTGGGAAATGTAGCGACAGGACAAGGGGTAACGGTTTTAAATTGGAAGAGGGGAGATTCAGACTAGACATTAGGAGGAAATTCTTTACCGTGAGGGTGGTGAAGCACTGGAACAGGTTGCCCGGGGAAGCTGTGGATGCCCCATCCCTGGAAGTGTTCAAGGCCAGGCTGGACGGGGCTTTGAGCAACCTGCTCTAGTGGAGGTGTCCCTGCCCACGGCAGGGGGGGTGGAACTCTATGATCTTTAAGGTCCCTTCCAACTCTAACCATTCTATGATTCTATGATTCTATGATCCACCACCGGCATCAGAGGAGGGGCAGAGCGTTCCCGGCTCTGGCCGCGGGATGCATGGCTTCTCCTGGCAGCTGGAAGCTCATTAGCTGTCACAGCAAACAGCAACTGGGACACGAGCCACTAAAAATACCGCTTACTGGCATCTTCTGGGTGGTATTTTGTGTTCATTGGAACTTTCAGTGGGTGTATGAAATTTTCCAGATGCTTATAATACATAGGACTCAGCCTGAGAAGCCTGAGTGACGGACCCTGTGGCAGAGGGAAGGGCAGGTTTGGAGGAGGTGCAGATATAAAGGGTATCTCTCCATGCCGCAGCGCTGCCTTCTGCTTCACGCTGCCCGGAGCTTTGCTGGGAAATAACCACATTTTTGCAAATTATGGTGAAAGTCTATCCAAAAGCTGACTGATTCTACTATTTCCAAAAGTTTGCCCGACGTATACTGTGTTTTCACCCGGTGAGTGTCTGCTTGATTTCTTCTCAGCATAGAGCAGATTGGAAGGGACTTCTTACTTTGGAAAAGTTAAGCTTTTTTTTTTCAGAATGCCACATGTGATAGTTCACCTACATTTTTGACTCCCAGCGAAGCAAATAAAAAGTGGAGAAAGAGAACTGGTCTTTTCAGTTTATTTTATAAGTTTAGTGAAGAGTCTGGAGAGTTCAAAAGCAGGAAGGGGAAGAGGAGAAGGCAGCGGGCAGAGCCCCGAGCCCAGAACGCCGAGGGGGGGTACAGGGCTGTGCCGCTGCTGGTCTCTCCCAGCGACCGCCCTCAGCCCACTGACGGCCCCAAGAGCCAGCAACACCCGCTGCAGGGCTTATTCAACGGCAAGGTGCTTACACTGCATCCCACAGCTAATTCCCAAATATGAAAGAGTCCTCTGCCGTACTGCTGTGTCCCGTGGTACATGTTTAAAACAAAGACATGCGAAAGAGAAGAGCTGTTCGATGTTTCTTTACAATTTCTCACAGGAAAAAAACCAGCCAGCTGTAGGAATCGAGAGGCTAACTTGCAACTGCAATTTAATTAAAGGCTGTGGGTCCTGTCAGCTATCTGAGCTGATATTCGCAGTCGGTAAAACGACCGTCTGCGGCAGGTGGCTGGGCAAAACCAGTAAAAGGCCCAAGGAACACAGAACTACTTGCACTCACCTCAGGAAGTGTCATATTATCTGGCATTAGTTGTACCAAACAACGATGAAGCTGAAGAAGCCTAAATGACCTCAAAGGGAAGAAAGGGGAAGAGCTCCACCACAGCTGGTCAGTGAAAGAAGCCTCCGTGACTTAGGGAAAATCCACCCACATTATAAGCTCTTTCCAAGTATTTAATGTGCATTCTGAAATGACTGTACGATACAGCTGAGATAAGCAGAAAGTTTCCTGCTTAAACATTATTGCCAAAGGTATTGGTTCACTGTGTCTCCACAGGGAAATTGAATGAGACTTTACTTCCATCAGCAGATCTAGCGAGAAAAGCATTAATCACACCACTTTATGGAATACTTTGGCATTACTAAGCAATCACTTTTCTTCTAAGTTGTAAAACAAGACGCCCTTTCTTGTGAGACGAATAATGAGGAATTACCTCTCAGACAGTGGAAGAGGGCAAGTTCAGTCCCTGCGATGTTGATCCCAGCTTGGTGGCACTCAATATACCCTCATGATTAATTTCCAGCTACAGGGGTTAGTAAATTCACATCATCAGAGATATGAGTTGGTAAAAAGGCAAGGAGCATAGCTATTTATACGAGTATCAGATGTCCCTCTGAGATTGTTTGTCTTGCTCATAAGCGTTTTCCATTTCAAGGAGATAATGAGTAAGCAAATAAACTGTGATATGCTAAAGTAACAATGATGAGCTTATTTATTTCTCATAGATCCTCACCGACGATTCCAGTGTATGGTTAAGCACATTTAAATCAGTTCCTCCCAAGGATATGTTGTTTAATGAAAAGTAATAGTCTATTTGTAAGCCTCTTAGGGTAATGAAGATGAACCTTACTGAGAAAGCAAAAGGATGCATTGAACCAACAAAGTCACCTGTTTCCGTGTTCTGTAAAAGCACATCAGTGACTCACAGGAACTTGGAGAGTGTAAAATTCATTAAGAGTTAATAGCTCTGGCAACTACAGGAACTTTCAATGGCAATTACACAACGTTGAGAACTCAACCAGCCTGGCTCCCTCGTGGACCCTTCTGCAAAGGGAGTTACACCACAAAACCGGTGCCTGGTTTTGCCCTTTTGAAATCCGCAGTATTGGGTGGCGACAGAGAGAAAGTGATTCCCAGGGAGCGCAACCAAACGGAGCAGAGGCAGCAAGTGTGGAGTGGGAGAGGAGAATGTGGCACCGCAGCTCCTGTCCCCAGCCCACCCCTGGCCCCGGAGCTATGAGGAACGTTGCCCGTCAGCTCTGAGGAGGGCGGCATGGCGTTCCTGCCCGGCTCCCAGCACCACCTGTCCCCTCGGTGAACTTAAAAGGGTTCTGCAGGTTGCCGGTCCGACAGCTCGAACCCCTTCCCTTCGCTGTGTCCAGGGGGTGAGCCCACCTCGGAGGAGAGAGGGCTCCGGCTGCGTCCCCACGGGAGCTCCGGGCACCAGCTCGGCTCTGGGCACCACGGCGTCCCCGCAGGCAGGGAAGGTGGGTGGGAAGCAGATCTGACCATGGGAAGGGGTCAGGCCGGAGCTTTCCAGACGGTGCCGGGGTGGCACCGCATCACCTCCTGCCGGGCTGCACCCAGCGGCAAGAGCTGCCAACACCACGGGGCTCCCCACCGGTACCTACCACAACATGCTTTAAATAGTAACAAAGGGCTTTTTTTTTACATTTCTTTTACTTTTTACAAAACAAAACCCATCCTAAAAAAAAATCATCTCTGAGGTGTCTAAATCAACAGGTGGGAGACAAAGAGCAGAGAGAGCAGCGGTGGAGCCGGGGCTAACCTGGGAACGTGCAAGAGACCGTGCTGAGGAGAGGGAGAGTTAACGAAGCACACAGGAAGGATAACGATAATAAAATGACACAGGACAACAGCGATGGGAGATAAAGAGGAAGCTGGAGAAGACAACAGGAGAGAATTTAGTTATGAGCGAAAGAGGAGGCGGGAAGATGATGGTCTGAGGACTAGGACAGTGACAGGAAATTCACCCACAAGTAAAACTGCACTGGCACGATGAGGAAACTACCTGTGGGAATACCAGTGTCCAACTCACACGCTATTTATCTCACGGCCCTATCACGATCCCCTATCAAATTATCCTATGGATCACAAGGTACAAAACTCCAGCGACTCCCAATACCCTCCCAGGGTTTGCAGAGTAAAGCCCTTTAGTGCTGGTACCACCTGAAAAAGCATTCCAGCTTCCAGAACTTGTCACAGGTGCATGACACAGATTCTTTCGTCGTTGTTCCAGGACAAATCAAGAATAACTTACGGCAATCAAACAGTGAATCAAAAAAAAAAACCCCAAACATTAAAAACTTATACCAACTTTCTCTTCTATTACCATACTACAGACCCATACATTGCAACGGCGTTGTACCACAGGAACCGAATGTATTCACTTCTGCAGCGAAGGATGATGTGAACAGCAGAGCACTCAAACCAGCGCATCCTACGAGTTACTTTGTCCTAAGTATCTCAGTATACAGCACGGGCTATATAGCATATAAAGCTATACAGGACATGCTAAAATATATTTAATAAAATAAGGGCATATATAAGCTCAAATCAAAACGATCCATTAATGTGGAACGATAACCTCACACCCACCCAGTCAATGGGCTTCCACCTCTGAACACACACTGGGCACCTGTTCTGTACCCCAGGCGGAGCTGTCAGGCACACTGTCACTGCAACTGCTTCAATATTCACCTAAAGAAAACTCAACCCTTGAAGTCAAGATAAGAATACCACAACTAAAACTCAAAAGACATAAAATCAGAAATAAGACTAACCTTTGGTAAGACGTGAACAGCACCAACAGAATTTGCTACTCTACACGTCGTAGTATTTTCAATAAACCCTGTCTTTGTACTGATTTTGTAATTGAAATTATGTTCTCAAATGCTCTAACTCCATGTTCTGACCACGCAAAATGAAATTCTGGGCTCCACACACTGTAAATCCAAAAGAGATAAAGAGAAGGAACAATTAACTCTTCACCCCCCGCTTCAAGCGCACGGCTGGGTGACAACCCGTACAACACGTAGAACGGGAGAATGCCTTGTAGTGCAACGCTCCTCTCCGTCCCTCAGATGTCGTCCCCGTGAAGGATACCTTATATTTGATGCAGTGTGATCTTTTCACGTGGAGCACTCATCCCTTAGCATATTTTCTTATGTAAAAAAAAAAAAAAATTAAAAAATTCTAAATGAAAATAACCTGCCCTTGACTTCATATTGTGAGAGGAAATATGTTCTCCTGCCCGGGGCTAGGCCAGGAACATACAGCTCCTCTGCTTCTTGAAAAACAAGGTACTTACTTATAAATTGCTCTGTAAGTGGGACTTTGGCAGCACTTTGCCCCGGGAATGCTGTGCCTGTGGGCTAGCAGTGCCCCGGGCAGCGCGGGTGTGAATGGCTGCTTTGTGCAGGGCCCCAACACCCCTGGTTGGAGAAACTCTAGTCTTCCTCTCCTCCTCCCTCCCTCCGTCTGCAAAAATACCAGTTAGCTTAAAAAATGTCCTAGAGAAATAAAACTGCATCCAAATAAAATGTATTCGCTCCCAGGCAGCGACGTTTCCATTCCTGGTTCACTGGCAGAAGGTGAATTTGTGACTTCAGGGCAGAATTCTGGAAGTGGGAATACAGCAAAAGGGGTAGGGTACAGATCCAACTACTCCGTGTTGACTACCTGAGCCTCAGTAATGTTTCCTTCACCGTTAGGGATTATTATATTTCTAAAACTCTCTTGTTTCTAAAACTGCTCATTTAAAAAATGACTGTACAGTCCAGTCATCCCGGACTGTATCATCCACACTTTTCTCAAAGAAATGCTTCATTTTACCTGCTCTAAGTGTTAGTCTAGAATATTCCACAGGCATGTAAAAAATCATTTTATCTATCATTTAAATTCCTTGGTGGAGGTGCAAATGCTTCTTCATTATCAATTCTGAATTATATCAGCATGAATATTCTTTTTTTTTCCCAAATTACTCTCTGATATTTGAGTTGCTTAAACAGAGTTAATAAGGCCTAAAAAGGTGCAATAAATATGCTTGCATATATGTGTAAATGTAATAATAAATAATCATCGAGCACCACTTACATGAACACAGGAGACAAACAATAGCCATTTAATGTCTCCCTTAATATGGAATGAAAAAGCTTTTCATCTCCAGGTGTGTGGCATCCAGAATAACCTCCTTAAATAAGCTTTTAGCAAGCAAGGAGAAAGTGCTGTTGCTTATCCTGAAGCCCGTCACAACACTGAATATAAAAAACAGAGAGGCTCAAGAGTTTTTTTCCTTTAAATTGGATTTTGATAATGTGAAGGCGGCACTGCTGTTTCTTTAAAGATGAGACATATTTTAGCCGAATTTACATTAAAATCTCTCAACTCTCAGAGATATAATGTTCCCGACATTCTAGTAGAGTAATATCCAGATAATATTTTAAAATGGCAATATAAATTAAGTCTTTTCTACTACATTGGTCTAAGTAGCTCCTGTTCAATGGTAGATGGAGTGTAACATTAAAGCATATGGAAAACATTTTTGTGTTGCTATTATTGATTAGTGCAGAACTGTGACTTCATTGCAGCCGCATCTGAGGACCAAATCACAGGGAAATGCAGGCCATCCCTGCCCGCTCCAATGCTCCTTCTGCTCCAATCCTGCTGCAGTGTGTGGAAACCCCTCGGGAGTCTGGCGGATGGAGAGCTCCTGAAGAAGACGTTTGGGTCTGACGGCATTAACCGACCCCTGGGGCAATCAGAGGGTGCGGAGATAATTCGGCAGAAAAGCCCTTGGGATTTCCCTCATGCAGAAAAGAAAGCGGTCAGTCGGTAAAATATCTTCAA
Organism: Numenius arquata; assembly: GCF_964106895.1. Taxonomy (NCBI): domain Eukaryota; kingdom Metazoa; phylum Chordata; class Aves; order Charadriiformes; family Scolopacidae; genus Numenius; species Numenius arquata. The sequence goes on along the minus strand of NC_133582.1, from coordinate 616,380 downwards.
CACTATTTTGGTATTTGTTTCCTTTTTTATGATCGTGAGGAAGAGTTTGCCAGAGCAATGCTGAGATACCCCTGACAGACAGTCGTGGATTTCCACCTCGGGAATTACTCCTTGTTCTAGGAAAACCCTGCTACGATGCAGCAGGGGTTTTAAAACCACTGCGCTTAGTGTTTTTTCTAAAGTTTCTCTAGCACAACACAAGCACGAGAGTGACAGCCTTGTCATTTCTTTTAGTCTCCTGCTGATAAATTCATGGAAGCGATTCCACTCCTTCCACTAGTGCAGCCCAACTGAAGATAAATAACACAAACTGCTACCCACTGATGGAACAAATAAGACAACTTCCCGTGGAGATTTAGTTAAAATGATACATTGCTATTTCCTTCAGATAATGATTGAGATTATTAATATAAAGCAGATACTGGTATCTAATAATGATTTGCTTTCTTTAGTGGCTGTTGCACATATGAGTTGTTTTCTTTTAAGGACTCAGGTTAAAAGCTGTGTCCGTGCTATATATTAAACCACCTTGAATAAAAACAGAGATTAAAAATTGGAAGTCCAGTCTAAGGACACACAATAATAAATACTAAGAAAACAAAGAAAACATTGGCTTTTTTTTTTCTTTTAATCTTATGTAATAAAGGGCGTCACTATTTTGCTGTCGTAAATGCTATCCTGCCATTAATATCAAGTCAGTGTATGCGGCTTAATTTACTTTTGATTAGATATGCGTTGTATGAGTCAGTGCAGATCTTAAAAATCTATTATAAAATACCGCAGCCAGGAGAACAATAGTTAATACAAACCAGTCGTCTCCTCCACTGATGGAGTGTGATTAAGGCGGATGGCAGCCACACGCACAGGAAGAAAATAAATCCCTGCGAAAGAACTCGGGGCTGGGCGTGTAAGTAAACTGTAAGTAAAGAACTGTAAGTAAAGTGTCATATTTTTGTCTCTTGTGCCTTCTTCTGAAGCTGTATAAAATTATCCTAAGACCTTTAAAACGGTACAGTGACCTTGCAACTCTTTTTAAATTAAGTTCTGATTACTATATATTCCAATAAATGTCAAAGCACTCAGAAAAGACCCCCAAAAAAGGAATAATTACTAAGCTAGATATATCCTCCAGTTTCCTTTCTTCTTTTAAAAATGATGCTGGTGGCTCAAGCGACACGCTGGCTGGCTACACCAGCTCCGGTTCAGTGGGGTCTCAGCTGCCCCGCGCAGGGCTCTCTCTGGTGGGACGAGGACAGCCTAGGGCCTCTCAGAACAACTGCGGGAATTATTTCCTTGAATCTCTGGCCACATTCCCATTTCAATTAAATTAGCAGCTGCTCTTCTTCATTGTTCCACCTCTACAAGCTGCTGAGCTGTCTCGCTTCCAGTTCCTTACACCAGCAAAAAATAAAGAGAGATAGATAAGGGGAGACACAAACGGGAGAAAGTGGAGGGATCTCCTCTTAGAGGTGCTGTCTCGGTATTTATAAGATGAGGATAAAACATTTAACTGGCAGTAGAGTCACGCTGACCGTGGTCACTGGTTTTGGGTGGTTTCCAAAGGATAACAAACGCTCCTGTCCGTGATGCCTCTTCAGGACCCCGTGCTCGGCTCCTCCAGCTTTACTGACACAAAGGGCCAGGAGACCACACGACTGAGCAATCCCGGCTCCTCCTCCCCCAGACGTGGGCTGGAGGCTCCCGTGGTCTGCAGAGACGTGGCCGACTGCAGCCCAGGCTGGGAACCATTCACATAAAGCCCACGGGGTTTACTTCTGCGTCATCACCCAACTTCCAATTTTTGACTTAATCCTTTGCACATGATCCCGCCAAGTCCACGTCCGTCAGACCCTGTTCTTCACGTACCAGTTACTTCCTAGAAGAGCTGATGACCTCACCCAAAATGCTTGCCGCATTATCAGTGCACGGTTGAAAACTCATTTTGCTTAATTGGCAAACGTTCTCCAAGCAAACCGCAACTCACGGGGCCAAATCACCTGCTGCCGAATGCTAATGGCTCGTGTGGGGCTAAGGCAGGAGAAAACGTAACCCGGTATTGACTCTTAATTTTAAATTTACTGCTCTAAAGAGAAGTTAGGTGCTTGACGCACTGGAATGCAGGAAAATTGTCTTTTAATTACTGATTGCAACAATTATTATTGCTTGCAATTACCAATGTCAAACATTTTCCATAAGAAGGTGTCTTGGTTTAGTTTTGACAAGGCCACAATAAGGTATTTCTGTTTTAATTTGAACTAGAGAAGACTTCAGCCATGTGAACTGAAACCACATAGCCTAGGAAAAATAACATTACTTAGCTCGTGTAAAAAATCCTGAAAAGCCCTTATTTGAAGTCCTCGAAACGCACATAGTTTAAGTCTGGAGGAGAAATACTGAACACTCTTAACATCCTAAAGGCCCTTCCCTTGGGCTGCTCCCCTCCAGCCCGTAACCGTCACCGCAGCCCTGCCGTGTGGAGCAGCCTGGGACGAAGGCAAACAGCAGATTCTGGGATGCTGTTAATATCTGTATTAATCTCCTTAGCAGAAGGACATCCTGAGGAACACTTGAAATTTGCAAACTATTGAAAGAGAATATGACAAGAGATGAGCGTGTGTGGGAGAAAAAAGAAAAATAGGTTCTTGAACCCATAATTGTGACTCCCACACTGTTTCTTTCAACTGTCTGTGGTGATAGTGTTTATAATGCCTCATCCCTTCGAGGCCGACACATCCTCAGTGTGCTTAAGTATTAAGCTTATTTTCTACTGCCACAAAAGGGTACACATTTTAGGGAATCTGGCTGCGTTCACAGATCCCGAAAGCGAGCAGTTCTCTCAGGGGGAAGTGTGGTGGCAAAAGCAGCAGAATGTTCATTTATGCTCCCACAGTCCCTTACAGCCCTACAGCGAAGCGTCTGCACGTTCACACCAGTATCGATGGCCAAATTGGCCCTGCAGTCAGGGGAGTTGGACTAGACGATCTCTAGAGGTCCCTTCCAACTCTGACAATTCCGTGATTCCGTGAAAAATGCACCATTAATGTTGTATGCTAAGATGTAATAGAAATTGATACTTATCATTAATGGTTTGCTGACTTTGAGGATATTTCTTCTAGTTTTCAGCCAGATGATGAACCAATAGTGTCAAGAAATGGACACTCCTCTGACCAGTCTCACTGGCTCCCATGAAACTATTCCTGGAATTATTCAAGTTCTCTACAACGGGGGATGGGACCCCCACTCCAATTTTTGGACCCACCAAATTACAAATCCAGATAAAATGTACGCAACTGCTCAACAACCGTTCAGCAACAAACCAAGGTAACTACCACAGTGTCAGTGTGTGTAAAGCAGCTACCAATTAGGAAACCAGCAATGCAAGAATAGTAGTTTAATATATCCAACCAATACAATCCCCAAAAATAGCTCAGTACTTGAAAACATGGAGGTGGTTCCCCCAGCTCAGATTTTCATATAGAGCACATATTTATGATTAATTTAGTATTTGTATCCTAAACTTTTTTTACCTTCCTAAGAAATTAAAATTTAATTAGTGTCAATATTGTATCTGTCTTCAGAGCCAGACATTATTGCACGCTACTTAGTCCTTCCCTTTCATTTTAAACCGGCCTTCAGAGATGCTTTGGACTAAATTCCTATCTGCAACTAACTTAATCCACGGGTAGTTTATTACACTTTCAGGAAATCAACAAACCTCCTTTCTGAAGCAATAAATGATATTAAAAAGAATGGAAATAAATACTAGCTGTCTGTAATGTGCAATGAGGACCTCTGTTTTGTGCCATTATTCATTTGAGGAGGGTGGAGAAAGGGGCTGTTTCCCTCTGCCACACATGGACACCACCTCCTCAGCTCCCGGACCAGACACAGCAGCCAAACCCCAGTGGTGCTGAGATGCACAGTGGGCAAACAACGCAGGACAACAGCAAAGCTGCTGCTGTGGAGGACCTGGGATACGCATCTTTCCAGTTTCTTTCAGTCTTTCTTCAGTCCAGAGAAAACCATTGAAGGTGCTGCAACACCATTCATGGTGCAAACCGAAGAACAGCCAGTGGAGAAAGCCAGGACATTCACTTCAAAGGATCTGAACTAAAATATTAACGTAGACACAGCCTGTGACACCTTGGACCATGCTTTGGGTCTACCAGTAGGGTGACAGCAAAAGCAAGAGGAGAAAGGGTGTCCCAAATGAGAAGAGGCCACCAATGGCACCTGCAGGTCTCAGGTGAGGAGATGTGGTGCTCCAGAGGAGGACCAAGGGGGAGGTCTGGCAGCAGGACAGTGGCACGGAGCACTGGGCAGGCAAAGATCAGAAAGGCTTTCCATGGGTCTTCCTCATCCCCCATGTGAAGGCCAGCAGAAGACCTCTGCCTGCTGAGGGGAAGAGCCCTCCCAAGAGAAACACGCTCAGCAAAGCAAAACCCTCACACCTTACCCCTGCAGGCAGGGGAAGGGAGGGGGCACTGGTAGTATGCAGTGAGAAAGGGGAAATCTCATTCCCTTGCTCCTCACAGAAACCTCCAACCACCTCTCTGTAACTCCGGAGAGGACAGGAAAGGAATGACCCATTCCCTCTCCCCTGGTCTCAGAATCAAAGCTCCCCTCAGGAAAACCAAGGGAATGCATTCTCTTCTGTGGGATGGGGATACTCCACGCTGGAGGGGTGTTCCCTGCCCTCCCTACGCCGGGCTGTCAGAGGCCACCACAATTAAACTGATTTTAAACAGAAGGGGGAACGCAGCTGGTGCCTCACCTCCCTCATCACAAAATACCTATTGTTACCCATTTTCTGTTACACACCCATCAAACTGCCACGAAAACCAACTACTGAACCCAGAGTGATTTTGCTATGTCCACAGAATACATAGAAATATTAACACCTAAGAGATGTAAACACACAGACACAGGGACCGTCGAGCCTCCCCCGTAGAAGAGGTTGTGTGCTCACGCTTCAACACTCACGGGGACACGGTACTTACTAGGGACACTTCTCTGAGGCACTATTTTTGGAAGCCTGGCACAAAATTTATGACTTCAGCTACTGAGGAATATTGCATCTGTCTAGTGTCTTTAATTTTACTCATTTTACTCCCAAAATAACCAGTATGCAAAATTTATTCAGCACTTTTTTAAAAGCCTGCATGTAGCAGAAGGAATGGTGAAGAAAAGAGAAGTGTCTTAAATTTTAAACAGTGATATTTACATTAAAAGATTAAATGCGACTTAGCTTTATTCACCTATGTGGTGTGAACGAGAGAGATCTTCTAATTCTGAGTTCTGGACCCAGGTCTTTGGCTGAGGAGTGGATGAATTCCCACAGCAAACGCTGCCAGCAAAGAGATGGGGCCAAAAACCTGCCTCCCCGGCGGAGCGGCCGGGCTGCTGAGATCAAATCTCTTTAAGCTAAAGGTGAAAAATTGATGGAGTTTGTCTCCTCCGTAATGTGAGGGACCTCACGGTACCACCACAGAACCACTGGGTCTGAACACGGGCTCGGACAAAACTGGGACGAGAAAGAGAATTTACAAGGGATGAGATAAAGACCTCAACGCTGAGCAATTTAAAATGAGCAAAAACCTAAATTAATATTTGACTTGTTTTCCAAATAAATTTTTGCTGAAGAACAGAAGGTGAAAGACAGCGTGACTAATAGGAAATGAGAAATATATTCAGAAAGTACTGCATCTGACATGGAAGCAACTGCAAAGCTTGACACCCTCGTCGTGGCGGAGCTTTTGGTAACTCTGCGAAGCACGGAGAGAAGTGGCACCTGGAACGCACACAGGGCTGCGCACAGACCCTTCATAATGCCGGTCACCTCGAGGGAGCGGTGGAGTTCACGTCTCTCTGGAAAGGGAGGAAGGGGAGTCCGAGCTGGGGTAACAGATTTCATTACTTTGCAAGTATCCGGAATGTATAAAAAGAAAATAAAGAAGGGCAATACATGAAAGCCGACTGGAACGAGAGAGATGAAAGCAGACTAAACCCAGAGGTTTCTTTTACATTTTTGAATGTAGCAATTTCCCAAAGAGAGGAAAGATGTCAATGCCAATTCAGAAATATCCCACCACTGAGCAGAAGTGAGATATAAGGCCTGAAAGACTGCAACCTATTAATAATTTTGGCTTTAAGCTGAGGCTATTCAACTGAAATAGCAGAGGATAAAAAAGAGGCATATGGGTGGGTCAAGAATGGCTAAAAACCATCAGTGTCAGGTTGCTGCTGTGGAAAAAATGTTAAATATGACCTTCGGCTTTAATAGATGAAGTATTTCCAGTATAGACAGGGCAATATTAGCAGCACTGTCTGGACACTACATCCTGTGCAGCGTGGACAGTTTTGGCCACTGTTCAACAGAGAGAAATCAATCTGAAGCAAGAGCAAAGGAGCCCCCACTGAATGAGCAGGTCATGGAAGTGGGTTCCACCCAAGAAGGAACTGAAAGAGCTTGGCTTGTTGGGCCCACGAGAGCAAGAGCTGAAAGAGGATACAGCTTTTTTCCTAAACATGAGCGGGATAATTGTGGCTAATTTAACCAATAATCGATGTTATCACATGTGGTACAAACTGTATGATCATAAACTACTTCTGAAAATGAAGGCTGAAAATGAGATTTCTAATCAAAGTTGAGCAACACTTAGCGGGAGTAGGAAGTGAGGAAAACCTGACCCGTTTTGAAGATGGAGTTCATAAACAAGAAAGCTCCCGATGACCGTATGCCGTGGTTACCTGCAGGAGCTGGTGATTGGACTCGACAACCCAGGAGTAAAACTATGTAAATAATGGACTTACAGAGGCAGCCAAACCAAAGCAAGACTAGTGGAAAAAGCAGCACTGATTGACTCTGAATGGAAAGTCTGATAGTTGGGGTTTTTTTCCACCCTGTTGATGAAATGAAATGGGAAAACACCACAGTTTTTTATGCTACTTTCAGTCAATAAAATGATTCATTTTATTCTTGGGTAACTTAATCACTTTTTAAAAGCCTTTAAATTTTTGTTTGGTTTCAAAACACATTGTTTCAAAATGAAAAGCTGAAACATTTGTTTAGAAACCACTGAAATGGCATGATTAATCTTTTCAGAGGTATCTGCTCTCTTGAAAGATATTTCAGCCAAACCTATTTGAGGATTTAACACAAATTCATAGATTGTTTCCAAGGTGGTACAATCAGCACAACAAAAGAAGTTAAATTCATAGATTGTTTCCAAGGCGGTACAATCAGCACAACAAAGGAAGTTAAAAATAATTTACGCAACTCCAGTCTTCAAGGACTACAAATAAGAATTTAGCTGTGGTCCAGAATCTTGGACTATTTTTGGAGGATTTAAATATCCTCAAAGGTGCCTCATTTTATTTCACATATAGGATCTTTATTTATAGTTTGACAAGGATAGTGAATTGAAGAGAAACTTGTTCAGCCTTAAAAAGAGGCTTTTAATATTAAACAAAAACTGTCTGTGAGAGCCAGAAGAATTAGTTCCTACTGGCTCTTCATGTCTAATCACCAGCTGTTGAGGTCTATATTTGACTCATTTGATTGCAGAGTAGCCATCTGCTTTATAGATTTATAAGGTACCTCCACTCACATAATGTGCAAAAGTTCTTTTTCTGGTTCACTTTCCAATATAACTTCAGCCTGGCTTCTAAAACTGATGTTATACATAATTAAACACTAATAACCCTCTTTCTGTGCCCACAGAAGTGGCTGAAGGATTACGAGCACATGAGGATGAGCGTGATGAGCTGCGGACTCTCAAGACTTCAGCGCAGAAGGGCATTTAATAAAGGTCTTGAAAATGCCACACAGAGAAGTCAGGACTATATTTAGAGACGTTTACTACCTTTCTCCCTCCTTTCCAACAGAACAACCATCATCCTACAGGAGACTCAGTGAAGATCGCATGATACAAGCATTTCAGTAATTTTAGCAACCAAAAAGTTTATTGGCAAAGGGGGCTGAATACTGGAACATTCTTTTTTTTCTATCAAAATGTATCACAAAATCCCATTCTTAAATAGACTTTAATTCAGTATTTCAAGTAGACCTGGTGTTTTCCAAGTCCAAAGTTAGATGCTGAACAACTATGTCAAGTGCTTTATAAATGCCAGAGAAACTAAATTAAACACGGACACAGATGTCATATAGTGGCTACAGCCAAATGACCTCTTCAATCCAAAGTGTATTTAAAATAAATGTGGGTTGTTGATTGGGTTGTTTTTTTTTTTTCCTCAGGAAAATAGTTTCTTCAAAATTCCTTATATTTCAAAATTTGCCTTCTGTGTGTTTATTCCAAAACAAAAATTCGAGTTTTGGGATAAATTCAACTGGAAAAAAGTTAAATGAAAAATGCAAGGATTTTTCTAGTAATTCAGGTTACTTTTCACTCAGTTTTACTGAACTAAGAACTGTCAGTAATTGCAATTACACAAAATTCTACATCTCTGAGGAAGGGAAGTGTTTAAAAATCAAAAAGTAAATATGTTTTTCAGTCATTGTTCTCGTGGGTTATTTCTTTTGAAATCCAGGGTAAAGTAGACTGTTTTCCAAAGAGAGACACATCTCTGCTCCCATGCCCAGGGTGCCGGGAGCCAGGCTTGACCATGGCACAGCATCCGTAACGTGTCTTTCCAGGGCCCCAGCACACAGCCAGCCCGCTGCCCCAGCACGCTGCTGCGGCTCAGCTGTGTCTGGGTTTGGGTGAATTGGGATAAAGCGGTTTGCTGTGCAGCACCCGGGGTCTGGAAGGGCTTAGAGACAAAGAAGCCGCTCTGCAGGGGATGCACATCTCTGAAGTGCTGGGGACTGGAAATCCAGTTCCCTCTCATTTGGAATAAATTCTATTGCTTTTCTGCTCCTTCTCAAGTTAGACGTTATTTTAAGACCTAAGAAACAGACTGGTATTTCATTAACAAAAAAAATGATCTGCTTCCTTTTTCGCCCCATCTCTCCTCCTGACAATTCTCAGACTTTCTAAGCGCTGTATTTTCTCGCTACTCCAGCAGCATAGACAGGTGTATTAATGATTTATATATTATTCATACCATTATTTATTATAATAATCATTTATATTATCTATGTTGTTATTGGGTAGAGCGTCCAAGGCAGGGTGTGATGCACGTGGATGCCTGGCAGACGCTCTGGAGCGGCACCGACAGAGTGAACTCCCCCTCCCTGCAGAGCAGCTCTTGCCTTTGTCCTTATATATATCCAAACTGGGCTTAAAACAGGTCAGGGATCTCAAATGGGTAACCAAACCAGTCTCAAAAACTTACATTTTCAATACTCTCCTAGCAGAGAGCCCTCCCTCGCAGATGCTTGAAATAAGCAACTGAAATGTCCAAACAAATTTGTGGCCTGAAAAAAGATCTCTCTAGGCTGTTGATATTTATTTTTAATAAATCCTGAAAAACTGAGCAAGTTCCAGGGGACTGGAGATGAGCCAGAGAGAACAGAGAAGGTGACATAGGTAATTACAGGCTGGGAGGGCTCTTGAGCTCACATACCCACCTCCCCCCGAACCTGTGTGGGCAACTGATAGAGAGACTTCAATAAATATGTTGCGGAAATAGGGAAATGTTAATTGGAATCACTTCACTGAAATCACACCCACACCATACTACATGTTACCCTGATACACGTATGTGCTCGGGTGACAGAAGGAGCTCTCCTGATGCACCAGGATTAGATATATTAGTCTATATGCTACTCCAGAAACTCACAACAGCCTATTACAAAAATTGTGACGCAACAACCACAATCATATTAATTAATTAAATGTCAGGCTTAGTAACAAATCAGAGTCTAATCAGCCCAATCGTGCAGGAACAGGCTGTTGTCCCGGTGCTGTTCACTTCTTTCATCAGTGATGCACATGGGTATGTCATCGTAAATGGATATGCACCTTATTTCTGAGGTGGGGTGTGCAGGTGACACATTATTTGGGTTAAAAAAGAAAATAACAATGACAGTTCTTCTCTTCTTTATGTTTTCTGCTGGAAGGCTGAGTGCAACTTGATATTTTTTATTCTTTTTATCTCAGAGAAGGTTAAAATCTCACTAGTAACTCAAGGTCTGGAAAGCACAGGCTACATCACCCATCTTTAGTGGAAGTTCACACTAAGCAGCTCATCAAAAGGCAGGTTGAGAGATGCGTAACAAGAAGAATAACCTCCGATACCAGTCAGTTCTTCAGAAGAGAAAGGCATAATGAGATCGTATGACTGGAAGCTGAAGAAGGAAGAATGAAAACTGGAGATGACCTGAAAGTTCTTTTATCAGGAAGGCTGCAATAAGATATCACTGAGTATATGGCCAAAAGAAGGTTCTATTTCTATCATGAGTAGACTCATAATTATATGGCTCGTAACATTACTAAGCCATATGTCGATAGCCTGAATTACGGAAGATGTTCGTGACCCACTGTTCAGCTTCAGTGTCTTTGAAACAGTGAAAAGAACACACACTCACTTCCAGCTCCGGGGGAAAGAAAATTGCAATGTGTGCTTTCTTTTGGTGACTGAAATGGTCTGAGGTGTGCAGAACCTTGCTTAGACACGGCAACGCTGGTACCCGGAAGGTAACATCATTCCAGCTGTGGTGTTACCTCTACCATCTGAACTGGCATCTTACCTAAGCACCATTATAAATCCCTTCAGATGATCCGATCATCTCTCAGTCCTTCTGCAGAGGGAAGTGACCACCCTAAAATAATCAGCACTGATTTGTAAAACTATTTTAACAACTGGAATATCACATTTAGAGCTCTTTGTAGTAAGGGAGAAGGTGGTGGTTTCCTTTCCAAAGCAAGGCTTTTACGCAACCCCAAACTGTGTCTGCACCTTATCTGAAGTTCAGTACTCAAGATTTTGAAGCCCATTATTTCAAACTATCAATGTACTCATCAATCATCAAAGATAAGAAAGGCATCATTCACAACCACAAGAATTTATAGTTGGCAGATTTTTTGTTTCCATAAACAGCCAAGCATTCAAACACCACTCCGTTAGAAATGAAAACATCTGGCACATTGCGGTGTTTGTATCGCGCTGATAAAGTTCCAACAGTTCTGTAATTTATTGATTGAACAGCTGAGCCTGCATTTGCAAAAAGTACTGGAACTGCTTCCTAACCCCCGAGAGCTAAGCCTTTATCTGTATTTATATTTAAAGACTCCACACAGATACACTCGAGCCCAGGTTTCCTATTGTCCTCCACAGAACTTTTAAAAGAAAAATTATAAAAGAAATTCAAGTAAAGAAATACCAGAAACTGTTCTTGCCTCCTCCCTGACCTCAGCTGACAGTTATCACATTAACCCAGGAAGAAAATGCACCCCAAGTTTATCCAGGCTCCAATATATCATCTGTAAATTGTTTAAGAGTATCCTTATGATATCTAGCCCTAATACCACATTTATTTTTTTTTTGACCCCAGTGCCATAGCAGTCACATACTCATGTTTTGGGCACCGAGCACCGCACAGTCCTAAATATAGAAGACGTGTGGAGCTCTAGAGGTCAGAAGTAACGTGAGGATATCGGAGCAGTTCCTTTACTCCATACAGATAAGCTGTTGCAGAAAGAAACACAGAAGGCACGTGAAGCAGTGCAGCAGACAGACAGGATGGATGCAAAAGCTGATCACAATTCTTCCACCGCTTGTATAGCCAGTAGAAACGCACGCCTATTCCACTGGCCAGTAGAAACGCACACTCCCCAGCCCTGCCTATAACTAAATGCTCCTGCTACATAAGCGCCAAACTACTCATCACCAAAAAAGCAGCGTTCCCATCCTGCTGAAATCATTATCAGCCTCAGATGGAGAACGAAGTGAAGAACCTGCTTCCTGTTACCTTTGATCAACTACTAGAACAATACAGTGATTGAATTTGTGTTACTAAAATTTCCTCTTACTTTTCTAAGAACACAAGAGATGCATAATTAAGTTCACTCGTGCAGCAGGAAATAGAAGGCAAAAATCAATGCATATTTAACACAGTGGTAATTTTTACTCGCTCTCAGGTTCTGCTTTGGCCTGATGGTTCTGATCGGCCCATTTATGCCGTAACTCAACACGGAAGATTTCTGCCCCTGGCAAGAAATTAAAGCAGAGTAGCATTTGGTTTTACATTAATAGAAATGTTGTTTAGAGTAAATGTTGCAGAGTATAATCCTACTCACAGCTATCTCTGGTTGAACAAGCAACACAAACATGACTAAACACCCTTCTGGGTAAACAGTCTTCTACCACTTCTTCTGTCCCTTTTTGGTTTAAGTTCAGCAGAGAGCAGTCATCTCAGTCTGTTGGCCAACACATGTGCCACTGGAAAACCAAGATCCAGACTTGATCAGAATTAGTGTTCCTCTCTAGTTCACTGCAGCTTCTTCGGAGTATTTTTCGCAAAAGGCAAAGATTTAACAATTCCCTCAGATAAAGACATACCAAGACAAAACTGTGTTACCACAAACAACGAACACTGTGGCAAGCGGTGCACTAAATAAAGCTAGTTTGGCTTTGTCCATAGGATAACATATCCCAGCCCAGATTCATCTAAAACTAATTTTGGGTACCAGGGTGCCCAGGCGAGGGGGGCATGGCTGCCCTGCATCCTCTGCTCCAGTGGGTAGAGACAAAGAGAAACATCCCAAAGAAATCCCGTCCTGCTAAGGTCTGAATTGTCTGCCGGAATTGCCGATTTGTCTTGGTAAATTATGGACACAATCCTGGCAGATGGCCAGCAATCCCAAATTAGCCTCCTTAGTTATGTACTTAAAATTAGGAGGGATCTGGCCGAGTACATTGCTCTGTAACACACCCCAGAACCGTCTGGCTGATTATTTACTGTTACACGCGTGTGTGTGGACAATTTTTACTCTCTTCTTCTTACTTGACATAGAAAACCCCCAAAAGCAAACTTTCTGATAGGAAATGTGGCTGCTGACTGAACTCGCTATAGCTCTCAGCATAATTACTTTTGGAAGAGAGGTTCTAAAGGCACTGCGTGGGTGGGAACAGCTCAGCTGGAAGCGGGACCGTGTTTCCTACCTTTTGCTCCCTTGCAACGTTTGAAAAGGTCGCCCGAATCTGTCTAGCTGATTTTTGAGCTAGTTTGATGCTGGCAGCCTCCAGTTCCATTTTTCCCCAGATTTCAGACGTTTTAGGGCTCAGTGTGCTTCTGCGGAATAGGGTACCGGGGAGGAGAGGAGAGGAGGATTATGTCCTGTTTCCACTTCAGCCTGGTTATTTGTGCAGAACATAGGAATTTGAAGAACCATGCAAGCGAACTTCGCAATGCTTCCCTCTCCCTCTGCTAATTTGCTACTAAATCATTTGGCTGTTCCTGGATTGCTCCCTGATACCACCAATTTAGACTGCGATTTCATTAAAATAATCATTACCAGGGTAAGTACCGCCTAAATGAGCCTGCAGCTGGTGAAACACAGCAGCCAGAACGCAAGACAGTCTGCTTTAGTTCCACCTCCTTGTACATGCTTATACAAAGAATAATGAATATGTACCAAAACCTGCACTACAATAGAACTAGAACATTTTACATACTGTTTTATAATCCTAATGGCACAATTTCCAGCAAGATGAAAAGAAATCGTTCTGCCTTTTAAGATTTTTCCTCCTCACACATTCTCTGGAACTGAAATGGCATCATTCATTCTAAGCCCAGACAACAAGAGCGCAGTAATCATTCTCTCATTTACTGCAGATAGAATATGTATTGACTTGAAAATAATATTCCAAAAATGCACTTCTGAACAGTTCAACACGCTGCCCTGTAGTGCTCAACCAGCAGTCCCCACTGACATTCTGTAATCCACACCAAACAAAACTGGACCCAGACTCTTCACAGACCCTGCTAAAGGCCTTGGTCCCTCTTTTCCTCGCCTTTCTCAGCATTTTGCATCTTTCCTCAAATGAGTTCAAAAGTTTCAAAGATTTTAATGCAGTGGTACAGGAGTTTTTTAAAGCATGCGCTTTCAAATCTGTTTCTGGTCTCTTCAGGATGTTCATGGTTCCATTCTTTTATGTGTAAGTAATGAGATAAATAGACAAGGTAATGCTTTAACATGGAATAATTCCTGGTGTTATAACACCTAATAAAAGAGATAAGCAGCTTTAGGTACAGCAAAACTGTACTTAAAAGCTGATAGCACTAAGCACACACATCAATCTATGAATTCATGCTAGAAGGCGAGTTACACATGGCAGTAATCAAAATTAACATCCTATTTACAGTAAGATCTGGTTTCATCAATGGCATAAAGAGCAATTTTTGACAGAACACTCAAGGATAAGCTCCAGTCTTTAAGCTATACTTTGCATATTTAATTTGTTTGAGCACCAGAAGCATGACCACTATTCATGTAGATGCTGTATTTCCTCCTCTCTGCCATCCTTGCTTGTCAAACCGTGACTATACTTCTGAGATTTCAACTGGTCTGATCATTTTCCTTTCTGTATATAAAAATTAAAATCCTTCTGGAACCTCAAATGTTCAAAGCTAATATGGTGACCCATCTCAGCGGTGAAAAATGAGCTACAACATTCCCATCAATAGATGTAAAGGAAAAAAAAAAAAAGAAAGAAAAAGCTGGAAGTGCTCATCAAGAGACAAAACGTTAACCCACCTCTTATTTAATCTGAGAAAATCAGAATATGGGAAGAAAAGTACAACAAATTTAGCACAAATAGCACTGTTATATGACCCATCAAATAACAGTGATAACTACATTCTTGTTAAACTACTAAATGCTTGCTAAATTATCATTCAACAAGGCAATTACTACAGACTAAAGAGAGAGCTAAATTTTTCTCAGGATCCATAAATTACTATAAGGAGTTCTTTCACATGTCCCTACCTAACAAAAACGTCACCTTAAAACGAATTTATCCAGAATGGGCAAACATTTCATTTACCCATCTTATCTTTTCATTCATTTGAAAGAACGTTTCCTGGGAGTACGATTGTCGGATTTGATTACGCAGAGAATGGAGACATTTTAAAACATGACCTTTTGGGTATTTCTCAGCCAACCCTGGGGAGCAGCACGGTATCTAAACATCACTTCCTACCAGGTGTTTCCTAACACAGCACGAAATACAATCTGCTAGAACGGATCTGTCAGCTTTGAGACTCTCCATATAGAAAAGACAGAGAAGTAGAAGTAAACATTACAGGATAGCAAATGCTACTGGGGTGGACTATGCTATCTTATATAGCAATAGATTAGAAGAATAGAATCAAAAAGAATAGGTTGGATGGGGCTTTGAGCAACCTGGTCTGGTGGGAGGTGTCCCTGCCCAGGGCAGGGGGTGGCACTGGGGGGGCTTTAAGGTCCCTTCCAACCCAAACCATTCTGTGAGTCTAAGAACAGAAAATAACACCCCAAGTCCTATTTTCCTCTCCTCCAGCGATACCTAAATATCCCTGGGGAGGTGAAGGCAATCCTTGCATTGTCCGAGATCCATACAAAAGCGTGAAACAGGTAAATTTTCTGTTTGGTTTCTTTATAATACAAATGAAGGCTTTTACGTGGAAAACTTCAGATTTATCGACCATTCCTCTATAAAGAAACAGAGATTACTGGACAAGTCTCACCTATCGGTTTTTCTCATTTCCCTTATGAATGTACTATTCTATTTCAGTGAATGCTCACTCATTCCTAATGCAGTTTTCTAACTCTCCCTCTCTCTCTTAAATCCAGCAGCACAAGCTGTAAGCAATAAACACAAATATTCATTTGGTTTACTTCAGTACTGAAGGAATATTTTAATACATAATAGAACTCAGTGTCAGATGAAGAGCATTCTCACACCCAGACGTTATAAAACTTCTCAATGTCTGTAAATGAACAGTTCATAGAAATCATCTATTATCTAAAAGTCGGGGGGAAAAGGACTATGTGATTAGAATAAAAAGTAAATACCTCAAAAAGTTCGTACAATTTTGTAGTAGAATATGTATCTCTAAACATTATTTGTTCTAATAAAACATGCTAATGTTTTACGAGACCAAAGTCTGAAACCAAAGTATGAAGAGGCAGCAGCGGTTATTTATGAATATTGCTAAAAGTACATTAGTAACTATGGCAAAACCATGCGGGATATTGTGAACTAAGCACAACGTGAACTGAAAAGAGAGAGCTGAAAGGGCTATGACATTTTATAGTGTAATTCAAAAATTAATGATTCTGTTTGACCTCGGGAGCTTGAGCTTCACTTCGTTTCTGTATCCAAGGAGATTTATCTTTCCAGATTTGGATGCCCTTTGTAGTTGACTACATTTCTACTACTCCTGTTTGGGAGTCTATTTATTTGGACATTATTGTTAGCCTTTATCTCATCAGTAATTAGCCATCAAACGGGCAAGTTTACAGGTGCCATTATTGTCTGGGCCTTTGATGACTTCTTCTGTTACAGTGTTTCATTTCTTATCTTCAAGTGCTTCTCCACACACCAGAAAGCAAGTTATTGGAGAAAATTTAGCAGGTTGAAGTGACCTGGGATGTTCTGTCTCCTTCCCTTGGAGAAACGTTGGTCTTCTGCAAGAATTATGCTGGGCTGTGGTGGAAGTCTGGGTACAAGATGTACTCGAACATGGAAGGTCCACCCTTGTTATTTTACAACTTTATCCAAAGATGAACAGAACAGATATATCTAACAGATACATAACTTCAGCAAAACACGTTTATGTCTAGGTAGTAATTTTTAATGACATTATGGGCAGGAGCTAGTTATAAAGACTAAGAAAAAGCAATCCTAATTAAAAAAATGTACATAATATAGAAAAGATGAAGGACGACAAGTAGACCCAATAATCTACCTACAATGTGATGACAGAGTGGTTCAAATAATAAAGTTCAAGCTGCTAGAACAGTTTTTGCTTCATCCACTTCAAAGCTGGAGCAAGCAAGTTTAAACACTAACAACATTTCAGTTACAATATTGGCTATTTTGGAGAAACCAGGAGGCAGAACACAGTGAAAATAAGCAGCAGTGGTAAGTGGCATGAATAATAGGAAAATTTGGAAATCAGAAACCAACTGAAAAACGTAATGCTTCTGTTTCTTGAAAAAAAATTGAGAATAACAACTGCATTTGACTTTTCTGTAGCAAAGTACATCAGTATCTTGGAGATATAAAATTATTTCAGCTAGCAGTACTCATCGTTCTTTTAGATCTGCATCTAAATGAGGCAAAACCACTTGAGTTTTAAAACCTGTAGTTTTACAGTTAAAATCTTCATGTTACCTGCAGATGTAATCACTCCAGCAGCGATGGATATGATTGGTAACTTAGGGCTTAGACTATTATTCTATTTCTCTGCGCTTTTTTATAGTTTTCTCGTGGCAGAGCTGATTTTTAACAACGTGTGAGATGTCAGGGATGACGTTAGGTAATTGTATGTCCAGCGAGGAAAAGAAGTGATTGCAGATGTGCAGAATTAGAACTGGCCTCCGCCTGATCTCTATCTTTCATGCTGGTACACAGAGATAACGAGTTCCAAAAGCAAAAAAGAGCAACTACGCTGATGTTAAAGTGTTATTGTGTGCTATATGCCAGCTCTCATAATATAGAACATTTCCCAGCTGATGAGCTTGATAGCTCATTAATGAGCTACACTGAATGTGTTTGCTTTGGAGTTTCTAAACATAGAAAATATTTTACCAGGGACCTTGCACCCTCCTCTCCCAAAATGGTCATAAGTCACAGAAGATTTTAAATACCCACCTAGAAGAAAACACACGTGGCACACAGAGATAATGCTGATGGTTCCTTTGATTTTCTCTTTAGGGGAAGTTTCCTGAGGGCCTGGATCACAAGAAGTGGAGCATTCAAAAATAACACAGTGCTATTCTTTTTCATCTGACATCTAAGTTGTTCCACTGTTTCTCTGTATGTGAAAGATGGTTTTCCTCCACATAGACCCAAGCGTAGATCTTCTAAAGCAGTAAGGATGGTACCAATTTACTCCAATGACGTAGTCACTTCCACGTCTCACTTCCTTCACAGGTACCTTTCACTCACCTTTTCAGTTCAACTGCATTTATTTTAAAATAAATGGTCTAGTTTTAAATAACCTGGTCTAGTGGGAGGTGTCCCTGCCCATGGCAGGGGGCTGGAACTAGGTGATCTTTAAGGTCCCTTCCAACCCAAACCACTCTATGATTCTATGATTCTAAATTGGGCAAATTCTGAAAGGAAGAAGTTTATTATTGCAGCACCAGCATCCTCTTCTCTGAGAGCTATCATTATCAGTCTCTGAAACAAGGCAAACCCTTACCATAATTACTTGCTAATTGCACATTGGCAGCTAAAACACTGGCATGAGGAACATGCTGAATTAGCCATTCTAAATTAAAACCTGCAGGAGAAGATGGAAGGATTTTTCTGCCATACCTTCCCTCAGTTATCTGCCCACTTTGCAAAAGGTTGTAAGAGTTGGACAGAACAAAAGAAAATGGAGAGGAAATAAAAAGTAGGGGAGCGCACAAGAATAGTATAAATTTATATTTATATTTTTGCTGATTTCAAAATAAAGGCAAATATTGTAAAATCTTAAAGACTGTGCTCATTGACTGCTGACTTCTGTGTCAGAGAAAGAAGAAGTCACAGCAAAGGAGAAGATGTATGAATGAACACTTCCCTCATCCAAGCAGACAAGCCATACTGGAGCCTTAATTTTCTAGTATTTTCAACTTTCCACTCTTCAGCACCTGCTGCAGTGCCCCAGAAATACATGGGCTCTGTATGATTAAGTGCATTTACATCCTCTCACCAACTGTAACTGGTTTAGTTGGGCCTCAAAAGCCACAGACAGGAAACAACCAACTGACGACTCAGAACAAAAAAGAAACATAACTTTTTTTTCCTATTTTTCAAAAAGCTGTACAAACACCACATTTTCTGGAATATGTTCAGCAAGGAAGCAACATCAAAATTCAGTTTTTAATGACTCAGAACCATTACGGTTACCTTTTACCTGCTGGTAAAAATTTACAAGACAAATGACCATCTCATGCACCTCAAGGCATCCTTAAATAGGCAAGTCAATTAAATAACACGTAGATTACCTCCCTGGGACATTATAGACTGAGAATAACTTAGGTGGCAGGCCAAAATTCAATAGTGCTCTGCCTGGATGCAGAAGCATGTCCAATGCAACCTCTACTTTGCACATGTGCAAATTAAGCAAAGCACCAACCTGAGATTTCACCACACACCTTTTTCAGACCCCACTCAAGGCTCTGCCCTTGCCCCCTTCCTTCCCTGGATCTGCATTTAAAGATACCAATCTCTGCAGAATTCCTCTTCCCTTCCCAATTTTTTAAAAATTCTCTGCTGCAGGCTCATTCCACTACTTGCTTCTCCACAACCAGCAGATGAAGAGCAGAGCCCCCCCTCAGCCCCTCAGAGGGGCATCTACAGCCGTCCTGCCTGGTCTCCTCTGCTACTCACAAGAACACGTAACCCAAGGATTTGCAGGGAAATGGTCACCAGCCCCCAGCCCTGGGAAGAAGTGAGGGCAAGTCCTGTATTTTCTCTGTCCCCCTCTGCTTCCCCAGAGCCCCAGCCAGCGTTGGTTCAGCCCTGGTGCAGCCGAAGGCTGGTCCTTCTCTCCCGACCTTGGCCGAGCCATTGGCCACAGCTCTTCAACCAGCTCTTCCACAAGGGAGCCTACATCACCCTCCTATTCAATAGCGTTCCTACCCTCAGAAAAATAGCATCCGCCAAACAGGCTGATCCCCAGACAACAGAGTGAGAATTTTTTCACCATGCAGAATGCAACGTTTCAGGTTTAGGATGGCAAATGTTCAGTGGGGTTTGTTATTGAAATTGTATGAGTGAACAAGAACTACATACACTTGAAAAAAAGAATCAACCAAAAATACTAAAAGTTATAATAAATAATATCAGATCTTTCTCTCCCAGGCAACACTTGCAGTGAATAGTTTTACTAAAAATGTCAAATTTCATCCAAGGATTTAAATGAATATGTAAGTAGTAAGCATTTTTTAACTCTCCTGCCACATCACTAATTTCGTTAGTTTGCTTTATAAAGCACAATCAAAACAGAGGAAATGTCTGTTTATGCCTAATACCAGCCAACAGTTCGCAGAAATAACTTCAGTAAGTTTGAGAAAGTCCAGAATAGAATTTAAAAAACATGGGTCTACAACAAGAGAGAAAGCACACTGCATCAAAAAGAGGAGGAAATACTATTAAAAATTTGAGACCCTCACAAACCAGGAAAAATAGCAATTTTTTTTTGGGGGGGTGGGCGAGGCGGGGGGCAGAGAGGGCAGGGATAAACACATGACTTGACGAATTGCTGTCAGAATATGGGACATGCAAAGCACAACCAGAAAATTAAAGTGCAGTATCAGGTATTTCTATTGCTTCAGCTCACAAGGTGTATGTGGGAATGATGGCAGAAGAATTCCTTCAGCAGAACTTTCCAGATCCACAGAAACAACCTCCAACCTCTGGTGTTGTGACCGAGGGCAGTCACAGTTCCCCTTATGAACTCCATTTTAATATCCAAGCTATTTCAAATCACATTGAAATATAAAGCAGTGATTACATATGCTGTTTGGAGACTTTTAGGGAGGTATTCCAGCCCACATAATTGGAAGTCATTTTAAAGCCAAAATAGTAATTTGGCACTAGCTCGGGTCCCTAGAGGTGGCGGAACATGCAGAGAACAAGAAGCCAACAGAACACACTAGAAAGAAGCTGTAAGGTTTTTAGTATTGACTTCAGTCAAATTTGTTTCCTTTGATGTTCCCTACAGACACTGAAATCCTGGGTGACAGTGAGGGAGGGAGAGACACCGGGAGCAGGTCCTGGGTATGTGAGTGACACGCGAGAGGCAGAAGGGCTTTCTTCTGGCCACGGTCCCTTTGGATGAGTGACATCGCGCCTCTCCCATCCCATCAGCCACCCTGATGCAGCACAGATCGGTACCAATGCTTCCCCACAGTGTTTTGAATAGATCCAACGAGTTAAAAGTCAGTGGCAAAACATACAAATTACTCTGAATAAATAAGCAAGTGTGAGAAAATAACAACTTCCCCACAGTAAGGTCCACAGACATGAAGAAAAGCTAGTGCAATAAACTACTTGGTTTGTAAAATGCAAGTTCTACTTGTTCTACTTTATTTCTAATCTTCTTACCCTTTAGGTTATGTATTTTTTTGAAATATTCTTGTAGATCCACCTGCGGGAGAGACAGGGGTGCCTGGAGATCTGCTCTTCCTTGAATTCACTCTGCCAAACAGTGGGGATTTGACACATCATCTGCCACAGAAGCACAGAAAATTACGTTTCAAGATCATCCACTGATGTGGCATCAGCAGAAAAAAGACAGACTTGAAAAACCGGGCACTTTGGGCACCTTCACACAAAAGGGAACTAGGGAGGAAGAGACAGAAATCATCAGAAAAACAGATGACAGATAATCCAAGGCAGGTAACAATTGCAAGGAGACTTCTTGTGTTGTCTCAAGTGTCCCGGAAAGGTCAATGGGAAAAGTAGAAGGCTGGTGGTCAGATTTGACAAAAAAGATAAATTAATCAAATTCTAGAATTATACTTCTAAGAATTAGAATGCGAGAAAGACTGTTTGTTTTTTCTGGGTACCTCCTTCCATCCCATTGCTTGTTCCCAGCAGCTCTCTGATCGCCCTCGCACACACTACAATTAAATTATGGGTATGCAGAGGTGGAACTCGGCATTCATAGAGAGGAGCTGCATGGGGATCCTACGCTTGGACTTCAAGTTGGCATGGTGTGAAAGAGAGATGCAACCAAACCAGCAATACAGAACAGAAGGCTGCATTTGTCTTTTTCCTTGTGATACCTGACAGTGCAACCAGGTCTTTGAAGAAATTCAGACACAAAATGTTGACTAATACTCAAAAATAAAGTGAGTGTTCTTACAACGGTTTCCCCTGAAGTGAGGCCGGATGGGGGCACCAAATACTTTTCATTTCTCAGTTACTGTGTTGTGTTTTCTGTCTTTTGGTAACCATGATATTCAAGCCCCCTGAGAAACACAAAACATACAAGGCAACTGTGTGGGAATATGTTAAGAACTATAATTGAAAGTAACTCGCCAGTGAGACTGCAATGCTGTCCCGGATTAACAAGCCTGGATGCAATAGGCTTGGTTCTGATCATATTTGCACTTGTGTAATTAAAAGTGACAGTACTTACAAGAAAGTCTTTACACCACTACTATCACTTATCAATATATAATATACATATATGTATATATAAACTTAAAATACTCAAAAGTGGATGCTTTCTAGCTTGTTTCTGAACGCTTACCTGTAGGTGCTACTTGTATGCATATGTAAATGTGCACCTGTGTATGAAAATATACATTTGCATCACACACAAGAAGTGTCTTGTAAGTATGTGCAAATGGGCTCTTTATCAGAAGCTAAACTAAAACTCAGCCAAATAACTTCACAGGGAAAGTAAACATTAGAAATAAAGTAATGATTATATTTGAACAGATGACACTGACGAGGTGTATGTAAATGCCATTAATAATCCTCCTGTAGAGCAGAGAATGTCTCATGCTCAACAGTGTCTAGAGATACTTAAGGCAACAATACCAAGTACAAAGTAAAATGCATTTATTGCCAACCTAAAATTAAAATCACCACTGTTTTCAAATAATTGCATGAATAGCTGGGAACATATAACACTTTCTCTTGTTAGATGAATGGATCCACTTCATTGAGAAGAAGATTAATGTGCATTTGAAATAGAATAATAGGTATAAACAGAAATTAAAGTGGCCTATTACGATACAAGACTCTAAATACAATATTCTTAATCTAATCTCAGAGAATGAATAATTGCTGGACCTTTGCATCCCTCTTAATGAATCTATTTACACATAATTAAAGCTATTCATCCTCCTTCAAGTCAAATATTTCTTGGATGACATATTAGCAACTTAGAGTCTTCGATTTGCAATTTGTTTTCAAGAAAACCATTTGTGCAGGGAAAAATGAATATTCCTTTCTGTTTTATTGAATATCAAATCTTTTATTTGCAAATTATCTCATACTAAATATAAAGTGCAGATCATGGATATTATCTTTTCATTAGTAATAACAGAAGACATTGTCATTTTGGCAAAGTATCTTACGGGTTGCCAATAAAAAGATGGTAATATCTGTGGTTGCACTTGCTTCAAGTGGCGTTCTGTCTGCACTTACTATTTACTGTGATTTATCACTGCTTCTCCTCTACACAAAGAACAGCATTTCTCTTACGGAACTGACAGGTTCACCACAATTAAACTCACATTTTGTTCATTTTCTTCAACAGAGTCAGAAATAGCATGCGCTGATATTAACGGAGCCCTCCATCCTCGCGGGCAGACCAGATGCAAATTTTTCTTGAGATTTTTCTGAGGGGAAAGAGATGCAGTGAATCTGTCCCTCCTTCCAAGGGACAGCCAATGCTCACACGAATGATCAACACCATCGGGAGCACCGAGCCCCCCCTGAGCGAAAAGAGAAGTCTTTTAGGAAAGGGCAGGAGGTACCAAGAAGAAAAGATGTTTCAACCTTGTGGGTTGTGTCTGCAGTGCTGGAGCTGCTGGATATGGCCTGAGGAGCACACATAATATAACTGTATTATATAAAACGCATCTCTCATTTCCAAAAGTTAAGAGTTCCTGGGAAGTTATCAAGAGAGGATGAGAAGTCCATGACATGAGTGCCAGGGACTGTGGTACCACAGAAGACATGGAAACGCTTTCAGAGAAGGCCCATTTCACCTAAAAAAGAAACTAAAATTCAACAGAAGAACTCCTGCGACTTTTATTAGTGAAGTAAGACTGAAAGAAAAAATATAGATGTAATGCGAAATTAAGAATTCTAGTTCCAGTACATTCAATGGCAGAAAAGCTATTTTTAGGATTAGAATTTCTAAGTCCCTACTCTTTGAGTCTGGTGCTACCAGTAACCAATCTCCGTCAGGATAAACAGCGTGGCAAGTGGCTTCACCGTAACTGAGGATGGAGTCCACTCACTGAACATTTGCTTCACCCTTCTTAACGTCAAACAGAAAACACTGAGGCTGTAAGTATACCATGAAAACATCTCACTCTTGAGATTGTTCAGATTTTTAAAGTCACAAAAAATAATTTTATCAGTGGACTTAAGATAGCCACGATTCTAAACCAGGGGAAAAAAATAACTAGATTAATATGCAACTATAATACATTTTTTAATCAGTAACGGAAGAAAGTTCAATATTTCAAAGTTCAAGAAAGCACAAAAGAGAAAGCTGTGAGAAAGTACTGACAGAGCTGTGGAGGATCTCTCCTCTAGCCAAGATGTTATGTCCCTACTAAACCTGGTCCTAAGGCTTCAGCCCATTTACAGCAAAAGGAACAAAACCGTACTGGACGAAGGGCACCCATTGCAGTCATTCGGTGACCAGCCTGAGCTGCAAAATCAAATCCATGAAAATGGGTAAAACAAGAAGAATTTAGTCCACCTGTGTTGTGGGTTACTGAGAAGCTCCTGTTTGCAGGACCCTGCCCAAGAGCCTCAAGCTGGTGCGTCCCCAAGAGCTGCGACCTTCGTGAGGGACTTCAGCGTCCACATCTCCTCACAGCAAACCGGGGGGGCTTTGCAGAACAATTACATTTCTGCTGTTACTTGTCTGCATGATTCTTCTGCTGCTTGTCATGTAAAATTAAGTTCAATATAAAAGAATTAAAAACAAAAATTCTAAAAAAGGAGTGCAGATACAAGGCATAAATTGAGAGAGAATGTAATTACAGCTCTTTCTCCTTCAGACTGATGGAGTCCAGACTTCAAAATCTACTTCATAAACTAATTTCCTTGAAAAACTCAGCTTGAAAAACAAGAAGTGATTCAGATTCATGGTCTGTTTACTCCTTTATTGCCCATTTATTTATTTTGTTTATTAACTGGAAAGTATTTGGAATTATAGAACTGCCATTCAAAATACCCAAATTTGTGAAAACACTGTAAAATATCTTACCACACAACGCAAGCAACATGTTCATTGCTTTTTGCAGCAACTGATGATTTCTCTGGAGATTTTCAAGACCTGCCTGGATGCAGTCCTGAGCAATGTGCTCTAGGCAATCCTGCTTTGGCAGGGGAGTTGGACTAGATGATCTCTAGAAGGTCCCTTCCAACTCCAACAATCCCATGATTCTGTGATTTCAACTCAGTCAAGGCTAGGAAGAGAGTAGACCAAAAAGAATGATACCTGCCTTTAAGCACAGAGATTAATTATTCAAGGGACAATAAATCACTCGAAAAGCAGAAATTAACTGTCGCCTCAAGAAGATACAGCCTTCTGTACCGGGTACACCCCCCCAAGAGGCAGACCAGTGTCATTAGCATCCCTCTTAAGACGTTTTGAATATTGTAGAAGCGATAAGGACAGCCCGTATCTTCAGTAAGATACATTACTACAAGTACAAAGTCATTTATGTGAGGCATCCATGAGGTTAAAGAATTAAGCATAGTTATCTATTTCCCTTTTCACTCAGTAAAAGGGCAGGGCTCGGTATGGGTGGCGAGAGCTCCTGCTGCTGTTCTGCCATGGCTTTGGAGAGCCAGGAGCACGGGCCACGTCTGGACGCTGCACAGCCACAGAGCTCATCCTGTCAGGGCTCCTTATCTCATCTCACCTTCTCCCCAAAGTCCTACTGCTGCTCTCTGAGGTCACGGGGCATTACAGCCCTAACAGAATAATTACATATATATATATATATGTATATATAAAATAGGAGATAAAGCTGTCTTCCAAGAATCCCAGCAGAAGACCTCAGCAGGGCAGGTGCCATCAGCAAAGAAAGGGGAGCGGGAACCGAGGCACATCGATGGGGGGCTCTGAGCAGCACAGTAACCGCAGTCCACAGGAGAAAGCCAGGACCTCGTTGACCAGATCTAAGGAAGAAATTACTTACAACGAGGGTGGTGAGACACTGGCCCAGGTGGCCCAGAGAGGTGGGAGATGCCCCATCCCTGGAAACATTCCAGGTCAGGTTGGTCAGGGCTCCGAGCAATCTGGTCTAGTTGAAGATGTCCCTGCCCATGGCAGGGGGTTGGACTAGATGGCCTTTAAAGGTCCCTTCCAACCCAAACCATTCCATGACTCTATGACTCTATAATAAACTTCCTCATAACATCCCCTTTCCCTGCTTCCACACAGCGATACACGAACAAGTCACAAAAAGCACAGATGATGTGAGGACACCCTCACACACACCTCCATGCTTCTGAATTACTTTATAAGTTCACTTCTATTTCCTTCTGTTTCATATTTTTTTGTGAGTCTAGTTCAGATATTATGATTATTTAAATCTCACTTAAATCTGGAAATCATCAATGTTATGAATTTCTGCATAAACGTAGAAAGTGTGTTCACTGAAAACACTCTCTTACAAACTTCTTAATAAGGAAATGTAGTATTTCTAGGAGCATAGAGGATTTAATCTTAAGCCATATTTACCAACATCACAATTATTACAGATATTACTCACACCCAGGGCAGCACAGGTCTAATGCTACTCTAGACAAAGCCTCAAAGCCAAGCCACTTCCCACATAGCATTACGAGAAAAGATTTCTTAAATTAAAAAACCCAAACCTCAAACCTTTCTCCTTCAAACAATCACCCTCAGTATAATGAAAAACGTACGTAATGCCTTCTTGTATTTTAAATTATTTAAATAGTTATTCCTTTTAAAAATGAAAATCAACTTGGACAACTAATGCATAGAGTCTGTAGTACAATCACTACCGGTAGCCTATAGCGAATAGATTGTAACTGACAAGAAACTGTCAACATTTTATTAACAAATTAAACATTGAACAAACCCCATAACTTTAGCTGTGTAATTTTAGATCACTTAAATAAAAAAAAAATTCTCCAAGAACAACTTTTACCACATGAATGGATGAAAATGTCTTATCAATACATTACTTAGAATTTTGTATTTTTATTACTATTTTGTATAGAATTCAACTATACTCTGTTCTAATAGCTAGCAATTGAAGTAGTTGGGTTTGTATACCAAAGGCTGAAATCCACTTAAAATCAGAGCTGTCAGCATCTTCACAAGCTGAGGCCCGGGCAATCCAGCACTTTGTTTCACTGCTTTTACGGCTGTGACAACTGGGATACAGGTACCCCACCAAGCAAGCTCCCAAGTGCGGTGACTTCATGGGTGGGCACCCACGGTGGCCACTCTTTAAGCCACTGCTGATCTTGGGCACAAGCCACTCCTTGGGGTCTGTGTCATCTCTCTGTGACCTTCCTCCCCTCCCTCCTCTCCTGGCCAGACTGCGCCAGGATGGTGGGATGGCCAAGTGCCTGGTGGGATGGTTTCACCTTCAGATGAGATGGCCAACACAGCCATGGTCAAACAGCAGCCCCAAACGGCGAAACGTCAAAGCCAAGGACACCTGGATGTCTAATAGCAAAATACGTTCATGAACGGCTAGGTATGAAGAAGTCACAAACGTATTTTCAGTGTTTTAGGACTGATATATGACAAAATTTTAATTTATTATATAATCACATCCGTTACTGAAATGAACCGCAGACTGAGGACATCTGAGCATTCCAGCATCAACTGTAGGAGGATATCACGGGTTGATTAACTGATTTTTAAGAATAAAACCTTGCTAGCAAATATGTTATAAATGAAGTACATATGTTGAAAATATATTCATTATAACAGAAAAATCCTACCAACGCAGGCCATCTGCTTTTGAATGATAGGTTTGGTAAACTGTCAGAATATCATGTAAACTGTTACAAATCTCATTTAATGAATATCTCAAAAACATATATAGCTCACATTACTGGCAAGCTTTTAATGAAAATATATATCGAAGAATCAAACGTGTGAAATTTGAATTTCAATTACTCAATAAGATAAAGAACAAAAGCTGTAGAAAAACAGCAAGAGCTCCATCTATCCCTTCTGAGATGAATCAAAATCCCCCAAATGATCTAAAAGCCATGGTTATCAGCTTCTTAAGAAATATAATTCTTCTATTGCTAACTCCTTTATTATTATACAGCATTTAACATAATTCTGTAGAGACCAAAAGAAACGAAAAAGAGAATATGAGTTCAGCCTCCTCTGAATATCTGCAGAAGTTCTCTCCAAAAGACAGGTATTCTCCCCATCCCTTTTCATTATCTCAAATTTTTCATATTTCCCATTACCATCTCATTAACATGCCCCAAAGTGTTATGATGACCTTGCAAGGCCTAGTTAAGGGTCCCGCTGGTATCTAAGCATACTTTCTGGCTCCTCCACACAAAGACAAACTCCTGCACAGGCCTCTGCATGCACCACTCACGTGCGCTTAGGAGCTCCTCCCTTTGTTTTAAAAGTTTGTCACAGAATCACATGGGGTTGGAAGGGACCTCTGGAGATCATCCAGTCCAACCCCCTGCCGGAGCAGGTCCACCCAGACCAGGTCCCACAGGAACGTGTCGAGGCGGGTTTGAATGTCTCCAGGGAAGGAGGCTCCACCACCTCTCTGGGCAGCCTCTTCCAGGGCTCTGCCACCCTCAAAGTATAGCAGTTCCTCCTCATGTTTAGGTGGAAATTCTTATGTTCAAGTTTGTGCCCATTCCCTCTTGTCCTGTCACTGGGCACCACTGAGAAAAGACTGGCCCCATCCTCCTGACACCCACCCTTGAAGTATTTATAGGTGTTGATCAGACCCCCCCTCAGTCTGCTCTTCTCCAGACTAAACAGACCCAAGTCCCTCAGCCTCTCCTCATCAGAGAGATGCTCCAGGCCCCTCATCATGTCCAGAAGTTAAAGGCAAGTGTTTCTCTGAGCAGAAAAACACATCTTTATTTCGAATGCATGGAACATTTACCGAGAGAACTTCTACCAAAACTTAACTGACTTCAGAAATAATCCCCAATTTTCCTGAACACTGAAATTACACTGGCGTGAAAATGTTAGACTCCAGGGACTTTTCGCTGTGATGGGAGAATATACACACAAAAAAGAGAAAAAAAAAGGCTTTTTCCATCACAGCGTGTCAGGTGTAACGCACCGTGGCCTCCAGCCCTTTCCCAGGCAGCTCTCGCTCTGCTCCTGGCTCCCGGCCCTGGCGCGGCGAGGGGTGCCCAGCCGGTGTCCCCAGCGTGGGGCTGCGGGACAGCATCCGCCCACGCGGGTCACCTTCAGGGAAACGCCTGCTTAAACCTGTAAGAAGCCAGTTTCTGTAGAAAGGCAGGCGATAGAAAATGAGTGTCACGTAGCCTGAGTGTTTTCTCTACAAATTTGAGTCTTACACGCTCAGAGGTTGGCTCTGAATGGTGTGATGGCCCCAGACGTACGTTAACAACGACGTGCCGGGAAGGGAGTAGGTGCAGGCAGCTGTCAAGATTCTATAGAATAACTCTGGAAAAATGCAAACTATTACTTATCATGTCTGGAAACTCCACGGCTCCTTCCCTCCGAGCTCTCTGTGACGGCAAACAACCTTCTGAGGGAGGAGAAGTCGTTGCTGCTCCCTCTGAAGGCCACGGTTGCATTTTTCAGAGCCGGCCACGGGCTCCCCTCGCTCTCCTTCGCCTGCACAAGCGCTTTACTAAGTTCAGCACTAGAGTCTCATATAAATCTGTCTCACCCGGCCACGAAAACACTACCATAACACGAAATTCAGCTTTGGCTTTATTTCCCAGGGTAGGGATAGACTGCAGAATCTCCCCTTATGTATTTTATAGATGTTATTTTTACACCCGTTTTAAATTGCTTTGCTATCCCAAACTGTATTTCACATTACCCTGTTTTCAGTTTCTACAGTTCATATGTTTAGATTTTGAAACACTTTTTTCTTTTTACCAAATTATATTTTTAAAAAGTTCCTTTTTAGTTACATGCATTTTTATTAAAGCAGCAATAATGGCAGCAGAAACTCAGAATACTCTAGCCTTGCTAAATGACTATTTGACAGGCTGTAATTTCTCTGTCATTAAAATACATATTCTAGCACTGAGTTCATGTCGGAAGAATGTTACCCTAAGGAACAGTCTTTCCTCATAGTTTGTAATTTAAGTTTACTTAACACGCTGTGCATTAAAACAAAAAGCGGTCAGTTCTGGGAAGAGAAATTCTGATAAAAGTGACCATTTAAAACAGTGGGAAGTCCGGCTCCTCCTCACAACGGAATTCCATAGCACCATTCACGGCGTGTATTGCCTAGAAAGGGTCTGATTGTTTATGCACAAGTATCTTCTCTTTGGTATCGTTACTGCAAGATAAATTAATTGTTTGCCTTAAGAAGTAATAACTGGTAAATAGACATGGACTCTGGATGGCCACGCAACAAGCACTGGGTACAAACTAATGAGCAGGACTACCCCTGCAACACACACACAGCCAGGATCTGAAAGGATGCCTCCAGTCGCATGAAGCACAGTCTTTAAGATTAGTTTTTCCAGTAATATCTTTATCCAGTAACAGAAATGTTTAAAACCTCCTCTTCTCCTACAAAGAGCTCGGCAGAGACTGGCTTCCTCTTCTGCTGCACCTCGCAAAGCAGCTCGCGGGTACCCGGCCCCAGAGACACCCTCCACCCACAGCCCACTTCACCCGCAGTTTGGAAAACAGCAGGAAGGGTTCCAGGCGCCCAAAGAGCACCTACAGCCCTTGAGAACGTGCTGAAATCTGGAGAGGAGATGTGCAGCAGCCGTTCCACCTCCTGTAATTTTCAGAAAGGAAAGATGCCCAGGGGCAGCAAACGTCAGAACTTATTTGTTTGTGAGCAGTTATTTTTGTATATACTGTTTGGTCTCAGTTTTCTACCCCGTGTAAGACAATCACCACTAAACAGCATCCGGGCACGCTCCAGAAGCGCGCGCCACGGCGCAGCACTGATTTCACGTGCTGGGTTTAGCATCCCCCGTGGCAGCAGCGCCCTGTCGGCTCCCACAGCCCCACTGCTAACAGCGGTATTAACGCCTGCGTTCGCAGCGCTGCGCATTTAGGAGGCTGTGGGAAAGATCAAAGGCACAGACCTGCGAGAGCGCTGGGCTCTGCAAAGCCGTTTCACCCTCGCTAGAGCCCCCGGACATGGCCGTGGGAACGACACCCCTCCCACGGACACGGTTCCACCGGCACGGGGGCTGCTGGTCCCGTGGGGCAGGCGCCACAGGCGTGTGACAAACACCCAGCGCTCTGGGCTGGTTTCCTAAATAATAAAGGTTTCGCGGAGGCAGAAGCGCCGCGACGCCCAAGGGGTGCGTGGTGCCACCCCCAGCTCCTCGTCGTGCCCCCCGCCACCACGGGGGCACAGAGCGCACACCCCCACTGCGACCTGCTGCACGTACAGCACCTTATTAACCCAGAGCCGTGCAGGCGCGGGAGAGGGAATAGGAAAGGGGCGGTAGAAGAACACAAAGCAGATACTTTGATACCACATTTCCTTCAACTCTGGAATTTTCAAATTTGTTGTGACAGGTAATAGTTTCAAAATGTCACAGGTACGAGTCTGGAAATGGTTCTAGAGCATCAGTAAAGCTCTCCAAGTGCAAACAACTGCACCAGTCGTTTCATAGCAGGTATCCATCAAGAAAGATGTTTTTAACCATGAGCACTGTATTTACCACATGTTCAGAATATCTTCGGTCATTAACAATACAAAATGATTGCTATTGTATTTTCAAAATAGCCAACGGGGGAGGTAATATTCCCCCCCGCCCCTGTATCTGTTTCACTGCAGTTTCTGAGGCACTCAGCTGATCTGCTGCTGTTTGGGGAAGTTTTGGTTTAAAGTTTGCAGTGGGATGACTGGGTGGTAAGAAGAGCATCACTGTGCCATCCCGAGAAAGGCCGGGGTAACGCGGTTGTGCTGCTTGTCCCCCTGAGCCAGCGCGGTCAGAGCTACCTGGGGTTCCTCTGCACGGCCCTACACACACCCACACATCGCATCTACCACTGCAAATTAATGCTCTGCACTCAAAAGATTTTGCTAATTGACTGAGCCACCCACTAGTTCATCGTTACTATTTCCTACAGCATTTGTAGACGCCTCTGTTTCCCAGAGCATCCAAGAGGGTAAAACTGAATTAATTTGTGGGGACCTGATGGCAGGACAAAGCAGCTGTGAGCGATGCAGTGCTGCTCCTTCTCCCAGACACTCTCGTAATGCTACCAAGGTCTTAGTTGGGAACAAAGACAATACAGAGAGAATCGCACAGTACTCTAGCACGAGCTCAATCACTGAAATATGAGGATTACGCAAACATCTTAATGGCATTACGTCCAGAGCTACTGGGGAGGGAGAGACTATTTGGCAGAGGGAATTAAATTTGCTTTGGAGCAGCACCGTACTCCAGCCTTGCTCATAGCCCTGTTTCCAGCCACAGACTGGAACTTCTTCAGATAGCAAATCCTAAAACAATAACAACAACAAATGACCCAGGTTTCTTACAAAATATTTGTAACGCAAAGAGTCCAGAAAGATGCAGCGATGCCCTCGCAGATTGGCAACGGATTCGTATGATGCAAAAGTTACCATGGTAATTCTCCGTTCAGTTTTATTAAACCAAGAGATAACATTACACATGTCCTGCTGTCACTCCGGGCCCAGAAGTCAGCACAAGTACGGGGCTACGCGGCTAGGAAAAGAGAAGTTTCTTCCCCAAGCACGTTTTCAATACTGCTTTCAGAACACAAAATGCCCATTACGTGCACTCCCAGAAGCCATCAACACCCACAGGATGGGCCCAACCTCTGGTCCTGGAGACCAGCCTTTAAGAGATGAGCACAACCGGAAAAGACCCTGAAGAGGGAAGCAGGAATTAAAACACTTGGAACAAGGCTTCGAAGAAAAAGCACATTTCCTGCCAGAATTTAAATGCTGAAAGATCCCTATCATATAAGTTGTTAAAGTCAACACTAAAAGTAATTTTAATTGCTTGGATGTATAAAGAAATGGAGGACCTCCAAGTTTCAGGCACACAGAAGTCAACAAGAAGCTTTGGGGCATTGAATTATGTCTAAAACTATTCAAGTAGCCCAGCTGCTGTGCCATTTCATCCACCAGTCTTCTCACGATCGCACCGTGGAGTCTCTCTGTGACGAGCAAGGACGGTGCTACCACCTCCCTTCTCCCACAGACCACCCTGGCACCTGATAAAGCTGGTTATCATCATCACTTCAATTATTCAAACCGGAACCTTCTGCAGTGGAAAGGCTGCCTTTCATTGGAAGACAACTGCAAATTCAGAAAGGGCATCACCAACTTTAAAGACTAAATTGAATCAACTAAAATTTTTTGGGTGATTAAACAGATGCGTGTTTTTAAATTATTGGCTCCAATGTCCAAGCCTTCTGATAACAAACACAATGATCCACGGACACAGCAATAAAGCACCTGGAGAAGCTACAAAAGTTTCCTTTCATCACTACAACAATAACTCAAAACGTCTACAGCAAAAAGGATACAGGAAAAGGAGCATCACATAAAGGGAATAATGGTTTTACAGTTCTTCTGACATGTTACAAGTATTTTTTTCCCCCAACACTATGCAGACTTATTAGACTCTTTATTTTGGGGTCACGTGGACAAGCAGAGAATTGTTTTCAGCTTATGTGTCAGACAGAAATAAATTACTCAGGGAAAAGATATACTGCTTCTATGTGTGTACATATTATACTTCACTCTATAAAGAAATATATATTTACAAATATTTATGGAAATGGGACTGACAAATTTTCTCATTCTAAAGCAAAATGATTTATCAAAAATTTAATAAAATTTAATTCACACATTAAAGAAATTAAGAAAACATTACAGTACCGATTAGCTAATTATGGGTGGTGGGAATGACAGAAGATGGCAAGCTGCAGCGTTACAACAGGCCACACACATACCTGTCTCTTCCCTAGCAGTAGATTTCAGCAGTTACCAACTGGATATGACAATAAAAAGCACCAAGTAATCTTGTTACAATCATAC
Organism: Numenius arquata; assembly: GCF_964106895.1. Classification (NCBI taxonomy): domain Eukaryota; kingdom Metazoa; phylum Chordata; class Aves; order Charadriiformes; family Scolopacidae; genus Numenius; species Numenius arquata. The sequence goes on along the minus strand of NC_133582.1, from coordinate 582,328 downwards.
AAAAATTAGGGTGGAAAGATAGCACGTGTTTTTCTAAAGAGATTGTATTTTATTATTCATTATGCTCCTGCCAAAGAATACAGAATCAAGGAAATACTTTCAGGGTTCCAGTTCTGGCACGCTGAATCGCAGCTGCCACACAGAAAGTCTAACAGACTCGTGTTCCCAATTGTCTTCCAGAAATTAACAGATAATTGAAGAAAAAAAAAAAAAAGAAAAAGAAAAAGAAAAGGTCAGTATTCTTTCTGAGCATCTAAAAGGCTCTTGCCACCATGTTATATTAAAACCAAGTCACAAAGAGATCATATACCCTTCATATCGTATCTCTGCTCTGCTGTATGTACAGGACAAACTGGGAAAGGTTACTGATTCTCAAGTAGGACCATTAGTACACACAGAATTACGATAATAGAATTATAACGAGGGTACCAGCACTTTTTCATCTAAATAAGGCTTCTTAATGCTATGTTTAGCATTTCTGATTTTTGCAAAATGCAATTTTCTATAAGGGAAATGTGAAATTTCAGCTGGAATTGAGCCGGTAATGTGTGCTCACTGCCCAGAAAGCCAACCGCATCCTGGGCTGCATCCCCAGCCCCGTGGCCAGCAGGGCGAGGGGGGGGATTCTGCCCCTCTGCTCCGCTCTGGGGAGACACCCCCCAGTGCTGCCTCGAACTCTGGGGCCACCAACATCAGAAGGACATGGAGCTGTTGGAGCGGGGCCAGAGGAGCCCATGGAGATGCTGGGGGGGCTGGAGCCCCTCTGCTGTGAGGACAGGCTGAGAGAGTTGGGGGGGCTCAGCCTGGAGAAGACAAGGCTCCGGGGAGCCACTAACATTCACTGCAGTGAATCCCTGAGGTCAACACTCTCACGTGAATATTTAACTAATCAGAAGCATGCACTTTTATACTCTAATAAATCTAAACTCAACTGTTATTCAACTCCCAAACTACTAACTAATAATGTACAAGAGACATGCGTTGAAGGAAATACCAGGTCTTGCACTTTTAGAGATGTAAGTGCTGGCCACAAAAACCATCAAGCTGAAGAACCTAACGCTGTGAGAGATTTGAATGCCCAACTACAAGGAGCTTTGAAGTACAATCAAGCGTATTTGTCAGTGCAGCTCCCCACCGAGGCACAGCTGTAGGTCACTGGAGCGCAGAAGGACATCATGGACATCATCTCTCCCTCCTGTGCAACCACAGGGACCGTAGCTTTGGCCTGACCAGCACAGCCTTGTGTACGTCCTTAGAGATGGAGACATGAACAGCCTGAGCAGCATCCCCCATAGAGCCAGGGAAGAAAACTGCAAGAGGGGCAGGTGAGAGGCTCATCCAGAACACAATGGAGAAATCTAGTCAATCTTTTTCCAAAAAAGCTGAGAACCTCTTACAAGAGGAGGGTGAGAGAGAACGGCTGTTCTGGCACAGCAAACACAAGCCAAAGGGAGAATGATCCATATGGCACTGGGGGCCGTGAGGGAGGAGAGACGAGAGACAAAGGAGCACGGTTGGCGCAAAAGCAAGTGCAGATAAACTAGCAACGAAGAAATTCAAGCTTCAAGTTAGATGTCTGTTTCTAACCATAAAAATAGCTGGATTTTGGAACACCCTTGTGCAATGTCAGTGAGTCCAACCAGGAGATGCCTTCATGTGGGTACTCATCATGCATGGCCATCGCTAAGTGTCCAAGAGGACTAGATAATCTTAATTGTTATTTTAGGACCTTATGATCTCCATAGCAAACGTGTGTGAAAAATAGACAGTCCCACAATACATGTTTTGAGCATATAGGTTTTTTTGTATTTACTATTTTAGGAGTCGTTCCTTTCCAAAAAGCTGTTAAGCGGAGTTTATGGAACTGTATTGTGAAGATGAAAGACAGTGTTCATGAAGTTAAAAAAAAAAGAAGTTAAAAGAATGAAAAATTAGAATTACAAATAACTATGTGGGGTTTTTTTAAATATACAGTGAACAAGGAAGTCTGCATAGGCACATTGCATTGATAATATGAAGAAGATAACAGGCCATTTGGCATTTGTTTTCACTAGACATCGACGGCATATTCAACTTCAGTAATTATCTACTGTTTCAGTTCATTATAAACCTGCTGACAACTGTAAGAAATCAAGGTTCCTCTATGAGATCCACAGACATTTGGTATAACTTTACAGCTAGAGGAATTTTCCTTAGATCATTATTTTACAAAGATAAGATCAAAATTAAAACACCAGAAAAACACTGAACATTTTGACATGTGAAACTGGAGGAGACCCTTTTATATTGAAAGCATTCTATATTTACAGTTGTTTTTAATTAAGATACTAACTAGTCAACTTTTCAGTGTGCACATGTATAGATGAAGGAGGGTTTAAACTGCCGGGACTAAAGCTTTGTCCGCACTGCAGAAGCTGGCAAGGGACTCTGGATGATTGCTGTAATTTCACCTCCATCCATGAAAAGTCCAGAAAACTGACTTTCTGCCATTACCACTCATCTTCTAAATTTTGTTTCAGCAGCCCAAATAGTATGATTACTTGGATGAATAAGCTGTAACGTCCTGAGTGCATTATCGATTCTTACTTACGTGTGGTTAGTGTATTTTTTAAGCATAAGTACCTACGTTTAACTCTCATTCCTGGACCTTCCATGGAAAGCCTGCTGTGAAAAATGATGTAGCAGTTCGAAAGGAGAACCAGTCAATCCCAGCCTTCGCCTGGTCTCCTCTGGCAGAACTTCCACAGCGGGGGCTCCGCTTCCGAGGATGGTTTGCCCAGGAAACAAGCCAGGAAGCTCCTGCTGCTCTGTGTGGTACGTGGCAAAGAACAGGGTGTTTGGCTTTGTTTAAAGGCAGACGTTTCCAATCCATCAGATGGGTTTGTAGGTGGAGAATTTTCGCTCTGTTCTGATGAGCACAAACTGCAAGTGAATTCACAGAGAAAAACTACACGGTCATTTGGCCACTCTGTCACCCATAAGAAGCACTGCTGGTGGCTTCAGGGGAACCATGGAAATCCACCGGCGCACAGCAGAGTTGAGAGTGCTCCATATCCTTAAGTTAATTCTTAGCATGTTTTTAGTTAGGCAAAGCTAATAGAGCCAATGAATTTCAGGAATGACACAGTCACTAAAAAGAGTGCTTACCTGGGCTCAGGTTCCCCAGATCATGCGTTCTGTGACACCACCAAGGCAGTGGACGTGCTGAAGGCTGGACCCTTATGCCACGACCCGAGTAAGTGCCCAAAACAAAGCAGAACATTACAGGGCCTATAAAAAACACTAAAGGCACGTTTGAAATGAAAAGACTTCTTCCTGCTCCCTTTTCTGACTTTAGGCGGGGGGACTCAGCCCGTGGCATTTCACTGAAGTGCCAGACACAGTCATCTTCAGGTGATGCTTCTGCGGTGCATGGTGTCACCCTTCTTTATTGCCTCCTGAGTGGGAAGGGTTTATAGTTCAAAAGCTCAGGGGAGGTGAAAGCAGCAGCTTGTTTGCTATCTAGTGCCAACGTGCAGAAATCCTTCTCGCAGCCGTGACGGGCGTTCACAGCCTTTGCAGGGAGCCACGAAGAGATCGCCAACGAAAATGTAAACTCCAGCATAAACGTAGTCTGAGCCATCTTACGTTTGTGGTCTCCGGTTGGTCAAACAACTGCATCTGTGTTCTTTGGTAAAACCGGCCGTGCATTGGCTGGGAGGAGGAGGAGAACGGGTTTGTATCTTCGGGACAAATCTGATGAACGTGCTGCTGGATCTGTCCGAAAACTCCAAACAGTCACAGCAGCCAACAGATCTATAAGGAACAGTCTTGACTGCTGAGCCCACTGAGTCACTCGCAGAGGTCCACACCCCAACTTTTCCTGTGTTTCTCAGAGCAAAATCAAATGAAACACAGTTTCTGAAAATCACATCAGTGTATGCAACTGCATATGGTGTGACTCTTGGTTACTGAGAAATTATTCAGTGTGTTAACTAACTATAAGAAACCAAGAGCTTACATCTTTTGATATTAAATTAGATGGGTGATGTGCTTTCATCTTCTTTTGCTCAAATATGACACTATCAGTAGACATCAAGTTCTGATGACATTGTTCAGTATTATCACTGAACTATTTTGAAAGCTTCATTCTGCCACAGACCCCAAAAGCATGAGCAGCTTTTCTGGGGGACAGGAACTAAGGCTGCTTCCACATTTGAATCAAGTATCAAAATAACCAATTCCTTCCATTATACAATACTAGATACAGAGAGGTTTTTCTGAGAAATTCTGAATTCCAACCGTAACTCCACAGCAGCTGAGCCTCACAACCTCAACCACAAAATATTAAACTTCTTGCAATATCTGTAACCATCGTTCCTCTGTAAAACTCGAAGTAATTACTTCGTGGGCAATATTCCGCCTCCCTGCCTCTCCCTTCCACAGCTCTATGTATGATCCGGGCGGAGGGAAAAGAGCGGACACTGTTGTGTGGAGCGGAGGGATGCGGGGAGCAGAGCCCCCGGCCGCCGAGCAGCGAACACACAGACCCCACTGCCGCCAAAGGCTTTAATCCTTCCCGAGTTCTGCCTCCCCAATAATCTTGTTTTTTCTCCCCCGATGTTTCACATTTATCCGACTTTCTTCTCTGCAATTTAGCTCTTTATTTAGCTCACAAAGTAGGCATTATCCTAAGTAGGTAGAGTATTCATCTTTTGGCGTCAGTGCCAGTTACCCCGGCAACCAGCCTTTGAAGGGAAACCTTATTTTCATCTGGTAACTCAAAATAGGACTAAAGGGTCAACTGCAAAGCAAATGCAAGGAGGCAGCTCTTAAGCCTGAAAAACGCCCAATAAAGGGCCTGCTTTCATTTGCAGAGTTCAAATGTCAAAGAGAGATTAGGTGTTTTAAAAAAAAATTATGACGTCACGTGATGGGGGGAAGACCCCCTAAAAAGTGACATGCTGGTGCTCACTTAGAAAACGGACACAACGGCGTTGCATTTGAAGAAGCACATCCACGTGGAAGAAGCCTCAAGGATGGAGAAGACACATACTGACCCAATTTAACTAAAAAGGAACGTCACAGTCTAATTGCAAAAGCTGGAAACAGTGACACAGGTTTCACATCCAGTGTGTTTGAGACGCCGGGGTACAGGTACATCAGGTACGTACACCCCCGGCGCATCCCACCCTTCTTCTCCAGTGAGATCTCTGTGTGCTGGACTTGCCGAGCTCACACAAAGCGGTCCTGTGACTGAGCAATATAAACACTGAATTAAAGATGGGTCCCACAGCAACCGAAAATGGTAAAACAACAGACACAGGTATCTGAGACTCAGCCCACAGACTTGCAGAGCGGCGGTGCTTTCTGCAGCCACATGTGGGTCTCCACAAAGAAATGAAAGCACAACAGACTTTGACTATCTTCTGCCAAGGCTGGGAACCAGACCTTTGCTTGGTTTGGATTATCTGAAGCAAAACCTCCCAGGATCAGGGGAAAAAAACAACCTTCCTCTGATGACAGTGGGATTGACACCATGAAGTTTTGCCATCCACGATGCAGCTGGTGGCCCTGAAAATGCCGCCACGGCAGAAGGAGTCGATGGCAGTGGCAGAAACAATCCCAGGTGACAGCAGCACACAGCTTGAGACACGGCTGACGGAAGACGCCTTGTCTGGCCCTTAAAATCAGCACAGAAAAGCTGGTACTTTTAGAACGTGGCTCACCTGACTAGAAACTAGAGTTCCCCAGCAGGGCAGAGGACCCACAGCCCAATGCCTGCTCCTCTCCACCGGCTATTAAGGGAGCGTAGGGCAACTGTCTCCCACCAAGGCATCCACAGCCCTGCCAGGGCACGTAATGCCCACTCCAAAGCCAGAGAAAGCATGGGTTCACCTCAAGAAACTGAAAGCCTGCTATCTCTTCTGAAATTCTCTTGAAATATCTCTTGGATATTCTTTTAACTGGCTTAGGAGGATCACAGAAAGACACACTGGCCCAGGTTGCCCAGAGAAGCTGTGGCTGCCCCATCCCTGGAGGGGTTCAAGGCCAGGTTGGAGGGGGCTTGGAGCAACCTGGTCTGGTGGGAGGTGTCCCTGCCCAGGGAAGGGGTGGGACTGGATGATCTTTAAGGTTCCTTCCAACCCAAACCATTCTGTGATTCCTAACTCTTTACATACGGGACGTGGGAATTTCAAAAGAAGGCAACTCCAGAAACACCAGTTACGTTCATTCTTTCTTTTGGATACTCCAGCTACACTTAATCATGGCTAATGACTGCAGTTATGCTGCCAGGCCCATCCTTCTGTCTCAGCTCTGGTTTTGCGGGGAGCGGTTGTGTTGAAAGACAGGAGCTCCTTATTTATACTTATCAACAGTATATGGAAAAATATAATTTAAAAATTGCTTTCTCTGAAGGAAATCGCTTCATCCAGTGAACAGCACGGCAATTACTGACCAAGCATGCATAGGTCAACATTGTTCAGCAAAAATATCAACTGCTATTTTTTATTTTAATTTGCATTTATAAAAATAGAATCAGGACACGCCGTTATTTGTTTCACGATTGTTGGAAGAGTGCACACGCGACATTGACCATTTGGGCATAACCTGCTCCTGCTGAAGTTAATCAACTGACACCGATTTCAACGGAAAAAGGATCAGTTCGTGCTTGCAATACCATCTACTGGGTATTATTGCTTCCATAAGCAAATAATGGAGGACATGTGATGCTTTTATTTTCAGTTCTTGGATTTCCTCCCTCTCAAGTGCATTAGGATAAAATTAGTAAGCTATATTTAAGCTATATTTCTACCCACTTGTGACCAGCAATAAATACTCGCTCTGGCAGCCAAGTGCACTTTTCCCTGGTGAAACCTAATCAACGCCCACTTTTAAAAATTCAGATATGGGGATTCACATTTCTTCTTTTTGTGTGGAAAAAGATCAAGGAAAGATGATACAGTGGAGTTTGTATGGTAACAGACAGCAGGTCTTCAGGGTGGTGATAAAACCAGACTAAAGTGGGGATGTTTACACAACCATGATGTGAAAAGAAAACATTTACTATTTCTCATAGCTCAAAAATGAGGGACACAGAGTGACCCTATGCAGTGGAATCTGCTTTGGGTACAACAGCACAACACAAAGAATTCACCTCCCAGTTCAGAAAGCCCTGACCCCCTCCTCACCAGAAATCGAGGGGGTTACTCGGGACCATGGCTCCTTCACTCTTTCTCCAAGAGTCCTTTACTGGTTTGCACTGGGAGGTTGGAAATTAGGGTAGATAAAACACTCCATGATTCCATAAGGCGATTTCATGAAAAGAATAACCAGTGGGTTTTTTACTTAATATTAAAATTTTCTATTCTCAATTGAGAAGAATCTGCTTCTAAATAATAGCCTTCCAAGTTTTTTTCCTAATTAGAAGCACATTTGTGCTTCTGATTAACCTTCCAATGCTCCTTTATCTTGTTGCATTTGACAATCACACCTATGTGACAGACAAACACACGTACGCGTGATAGACAAATGAACGTGATAAATATATTTCTGTAATTTTGATTAGGAAGTCCTGACAAACTAACGCTTATAGTGTTATATAACTCTATCAAACTCTATCTCAGAATCCTTAGGAAAATCCCAGGGCAGCCAGGACAGAGGCTCTGCTACAGGTGTCAGAACACCCCAAAAGCCCATGGCCGACATCCCCACATCTCACCCGGGCACCGGGGCAGAATCACTGCCGCCCGGGCGATGGGAACCACTCCAGAGAGCTGGTGCCCGGGAAGGGAAATAGACTCGTTATGAACGACCGCAGAGACAGCGCCACAGACACCCAGAAGACACATTTACATATAAAAGTTCTGGACTAATTAACACGAAGAGGTAAGCGTAAGGCAAGCTTTTGCCCGTGTGAACTCCGGGCTGGAAGTGCAGGCTGCTCGTTCGGATTTTATCAAGGCACATGCAGTTTCCATTGGGCAGACGCTTCTTTTTACGCAAACATTTGCCACTTTGACCTGCTTTTCCGAAAGTTTGTTTTAGGCTACTGAACAACTTCCTTCTTGTTGTTCCTCTAAACTTAAGAACGCATCTGTCGGTGTGACTCCTCAAACTGACCTTCTCAGAAAGCACACGTTTGTCAGAAAACAGCCTGGATTTGACCCAATGTGGTCTCCCCTTCTGGTGACACTAGCTCAGACCAATGGGCACACACCAACCTGTGTGAAAAGGGGGAAATAATCTGTTCTCTCTCCCCGGACGCCTCAGCTGAATCGCTCAGGAGCTGAAGAAAGCACTTTTGTCATCTTGTTGGGATTTACCTTTTATCAATCAAAGGAGTCTAATGCTCAGAGTCAATGAAAAAAGCTGGCAAGAGCTGAGCTCACCCAAAAGCAAAATGGATTTCTCTTGTGATACTTTTGAAACAATTACTTTTCAGGAACACCAATTACAGCAGAGTTTCAATACCCCATCTAATGCTCCTATTTTTAATCTGAATGTTTTCCTTACATGTTATGATGAAAGTGTTAAAGGTAGTAAAACATTTAAAGAACAGCAATTTAAAGAACTGAGTTTAACCATTGAAAAGAGCATGATTTTGAATTAATAAGAAACCTTCATTTAAATTTATTGAAATATTTTCTTGAATATTTGCTCTTTCATTTTGTTTCCTAATGAAAGATCTATTTTCTTGATTGTTACCTCCTAAAACTTGTTGGGTTTCCAATTAAACACAACTTCTTGGTGCTGCTCGTTGCTAACCAGGATGCTACACAGATTATATACATTTTCACACACACAGAAACTATATATAAATGAAAACATAATTACACAGTTTTGCACCAGAAAATGTATTCATCTGCTGATGTTTGAATTTTAATTTATGAAACAGTGGAACCGTATTTTTTTTTTTCAGTGATTTGTGCCAAACTGCATTCAGATGGAAACTAGAATCATAAAATGCAGAAACGCTACTCTAAAAATAGTTACACACGTTTACCAGGCTCCTGGGTTCACACACACAAACACAGCCTCCTCCCCCTCCAAGATTATTAAAACACAGTTTAGGAAAATGATCTACAAATCAAAAGGAAGTCATATTTTCAGCTAAATGAGCTGAAACTCCTGATGATCACGTCTTTAAGGAATTTAAAAGGTACTTATTTTTAAGATATAAGATTGGAAAGAACTAAACTGCATTTCAATTCCAAATTAATCTCTTTGGGTATTAACTGAACACTGAAAACACTATTTCTTTATGCACGGAACAGACTAGAGATGACTATGGAGAGGTGAAGCCAGGAATTTTCCCATTTGGTGGTTATGTCAAACATGCAAGCTCTAAAATTCACAGCACTTAAACATTCTTGAAATAAATAGTATATTTCATTAAATATTGACTGATATGTCACAATTTTAAACAGGAGGAAAAACTTTAGAGGAAAAACAACTTACTTGACCGACGTAGGCAAACCCAGTAGTTACACACCACAACACGCACTCGTTATTCCGGAGCAAGACGTGTGCGTGGTGTGAATCCCGCGGCTTCCCCGCACTGTCCCCATCGGTGCCGCTCTTCCTCCTCAGCAAGGCAGAAGCCACACAAGAGTTCCTCTGCAGTCTCTGGTGTCACGAATGACCTCATTTTTAAAAACGCCCTAAACCAAAAGTGGGCAAATGGGGTCACGGCACCCAAGCAGCTTCTGTCCTCGCTCCGGAACCGCGCGGCACCTGGTCATCCCGAGTTTGCCACACCTGGCATCTCAGCATCTCCTCCTGTCTCCTGGGAGAAGAGCTCCCTGGTTTCTGACAGCCTTGTAGCCCAGTCAAAGCCAAATACACATTCACCATCGACCGCAGAAAAAAGAGATCCCTCACGGAACCAACGTGGTATCAAAAAGAAGTTTATGAAAGTCAGCGTGACAGCCAGTCAGTCTGTGCATAAGGGAACGGCACTACGTATGGAGAAATATCTGCTAACTAGGGAATACTCCAACCTCTGCTCTCCATAAAAAAACAAGCCACTTTTTTTTGCACTGAATTTTGTTTAGATGCTGAAGTGTTCTAATTTCATTATAAATTTAAGTTTACTGCAAACTGAAGACCGTCTCGACGCAGATTATCCTGCTGTTAGTGGGCATTTCCGATAAGGTATCGGTGTTGTGTTTGGAGGCTGTTAGACACTGAGGACAAGCCCCATCAGCCTGGATGAGCCTGACCATCTGCTCCTGAGACAGCATCTGGGCAAACCATATTCCTTTCACTTAACCTACAGACTAGCATCTTTTTTTTTAATTATCACAACTGTTAATAACATCCCAGTATATTTCCTGTCCAGAATGGGGAGTCCTCATTCCTGACATGACGTGTTATGTCAATTCGCTTGGAAATGAATAGAGGCAGAGCAATCCTACAGGGCTGTGAAGCAACAGTGATGGCTGAAGCACCCCGTTTCCCACCTGATGCCCCATGCTAACGTAGAACAGTGTATAAAAGGGGTTAATTTCTAACCGTGCCCATTGAGGATCTGCGTTCCTCCGCTGGCACCTTCAGAGCAGAGCAGCATCTCCCCGCGCTGGGGGGGATCCCAGGGGTCCCCCGGCTGCTGCCTCTCTCCAAGTCACAACGCCAAGAAACCACTCGCCTTTTCTACTCCACGGACTCCAACTATAATCTCACAAAATGTCTTTTTTCCATAAACAAAGCCAAAAATAACTTGTTAGTCATTTGATTGCGAGCAGAATAGCCCTTTATCAAAGCCCTGCAACGCTGCTGACAGATACGGCAGTAATTATCACCCTCCCCAAAAATGTAACCTAAAGGGACATATAGTCCTTATCAGAGCGGTAACGATCCACGAAGGGGAACCACACTGCCTGCCAGCTCTTGAGAAGTCCTGTAACTCTGGAATAAGTCCTGCTTCGGCAGGGGAGTTGGACTAGATGATCTTTATGGTCCCTTCCAACTCTAAAAATTCAGTGAAAAATTCAGTGAAAAGTCTGTTCTGGTATAACTACAACAATTACATTTAGATAATGTGCCTAATAAGACTTAACCAGGAATACCACACGGATCCAGGACAGACCCTCTCACAACACATTACGCTAAGGAGTAAGGATTTGGGGGTTATGCTGATTTTTTAGCGCCTGTTGGAGGCAGAAGGGCCGCACGGAATGGTCCTATCAAATGGCAAATAACTCCGGGGCAGCCCAACGCCGGCAGCAATGACCCCTCCCCCGGCACCTGCAGAAAGGGCAAAAGATCCCCGGACTTGGAGCAAAACGGCTCGTGAACATCTGGGAACTCTGTAACGGCGACGTCAGACTCACCCCAAACCTCAGCGGGTTGCGTGGCTCTGCCGCCTTTATCCCAGACCTCACGCTCCCCGAGACCGATTTCAAGCAAACAGAGCTGTCCCCGCGGCTGGGACACGGCAGGAGGAGACGTGCCATCGTACCTGCTGTCACTACAGGCACACATCACACAGCGCAGCAGGACCTAATTACAGCTAGCACGACGTTAGGGTGACATTAATGACCATTAACGTCCATTTGTTTGGACAAAATCGGACCTCTCGCGAGGATTTGATCCATTTACTAATCCCCATTTTTCAGGATACCTTCCAGAAGCGGTGCAGCCGAAGCGCTTGTGTCCTTGCACACACTAAAAAGGTGTGTGTATTGTATTTTGTTCAGGGTCAGCGCACGTCACTGAAATTACGTGTCTTAAGCAGCCGGGCCACAAACCCAGGGTGGTGACAATGAAAGTGGCCCAGAATAAAGGGTGCAGAAGTAGTATTCTGGCAGATACATTACAATTGGAAATGATAAGCTGGAGGTGGGGAGGCATATTCCATGCACAGCTCCAGTTCCACTCTCTGATTTCAGTCAATGACCGTCTCTTGGGGCGTCAACTGGAAAAAAAATCTTTTTGGCTCTTGGCTCAAAGAGAGAGAGGCGACATTTTAAGCTATTTCCAAGCTGAACAACAAAAACACCCCGACAGTTTCTGCTTCTGGACACGTGGAAAATAAAAATACCCGGGACAACAAAAGACTAGATTTGTAAAATGAGAGTGAAACAGCAATAGTGTCTCACCTGCGCAGCAGCTCTGTCACTAGACCCCCGGGGAGGACACGGGGGGACGTGACGATTGAGCCTCCCCCAAGGCAGAGCGAATGCCCTGGCAGCCAGCGGGGGCAACAGCATCGCCTGAGCTGCAACATGCGGCACAAAATACTCCAAAAATTACTGATAAACACATCCACCCAGGAACAGGACACAGCAGTTTCCACGGAGGATAACCTTTTATAGAGAAATGTAAAAGGGCACAGGAGAAGTGGAGAAGCTCCCCCAAAACGGTTTGTGAACTCGTAGCTTAGAGTTCACCCCGGGACAATAGGAGGACCGAAGCGTGAGGGACCAGAGACCTCAGCCCTCCACCCTGGTGGCCTTCTGAATCTACACCCAACCAACCTCTTCGATGCCACAACTCATCAAATTGGGGGCTTATTTGCAAATGGCCTCAGGGGGATGCTCTGATCCCTGGGCAACCACCAAGTCACAAGTCGACAAGATTGAGAATGCTGTGGGGAGGGGGCCTACAAAAAAAAACTTACTCTGCTTTGAGCTTTACGAAGCATCACAGGTTGTGTGTTTAATAAATATACAGATACACAACGGAAGTATTGTATACAAAACCTGAAAAACACGTTGAAGCAAACCAATACGTAAAAAGTATGTAGAAATTGTAATTACTCCAGAGAATTTAAAAAAAAAAAACCCACAACAACACACAACATTTAACCAGAAATAATTTTATCTTTAAGCTCTTGCTTAAAACATGGGAACAAATTCTCTTTGCAGTTGTACCGCTCTGAGCAGAGACACTGCTCTAAAAAGCAAAACTTGAAGCCTGAAGTCAGAAGTGTAAAACTCACCACTTTTGGTATGTGACCATCTACGTATGCATCTCCAGCATGGCCTCTAACTACAAGTTTCCTTTGTCTAGGTGACAGTAGTTCCTTAAAATAAGTAAAATAAAAGATTATCATCAAAACACAGTCTTCGTTACTGCACTGGCTGTACTGCATTCGTTTCCCAACCCCCCTTTCCTCCCCTCATTTGGGCAAAGAAGGGGGAAAAGAGAAAGAAGTAGTTAAAAAAGAATGTATTCTTGCTGCTTGCTCGCAGAGAAACATGTACTCCAGATTGAACAGTGAACTCGGAGTTGTTTTCATTTTAATACTTAATTCATTAGTAATGGAAAAACTTCACATCATAGTAAAGGAATAATCTGGTGAATTTTTCAACTTGTAGGACATTGTTTTTGATAATTTGCCAGCCAGAGCGGGAGATTTATTACGCACAGTATGCCAAAATGGCGAAAGGCTTCTCACGCTCTAGGGCCACAAAACAATCGTTTTATGAGGCTGAATTTATTGATTCTCCTGCTTTCTGGCCCCACGCTGTCAGGGAGAAGGCTCTAGCCTGGTGTGGGTCCCGTGTTGCAGCTCACCGGGCTGCGCCACCAGCCGGGAACTTCTGTGGGTCCCTGCGGGCCCCCACATCCCCTTCTCGCTGGAAGAGTGTCCCGAGACCTCTGCCAGCCTGAGGTTCAACAAGCCCTTGTGCTATGGCTGCTTTGCTACTTCCCTATGAGCAAAAATAAAAATATTTCTCCTAGAAGGCAGATTAGTTTCACTATTTTTGGATGTAGTACAAATGATGTATCAATGCCTACTTTTATACAAAGTTTATTTTATCATTAAGAAATTTGATGCAAAGTATAAGCATTTGTCATAGAAAACAGTCTTTTTTATTTTAACTTCAAATTTCTCTTTTTAATTATAAACAGAACAAAACCCAACCCCTATCCTTTTTTTTTTTTTTTTTTTTTTTAAAACACCAACATTTATATGTATGTAATTTGGGTCTATTTTGTTGGTCATAACAGTCATGGAATTGAAGGAAAAATTCCAATTCTAAAAAATATTTGATATAACATCCAATGGTATCAGGAAAATAGACCTTTTGTAGTTTGTCAGTGGGATACAACACTATGAGTAAGAAATAGTTCTGACACTGACAGGGGAAAAAAACCCCAACAAAATAACTTGGTTGATAAGCACAGGACTATACCTCCAGGGACATATCTCTAGCCTCACCCATGAGTTAACAACAGCACAGTTATTTTTCCTGGTGCTTGCACAGTCGTCCCTCACACCCCTTTTTTTCCACTTAAGAAAAAAACCGTACATGCTCAGATACAGCGAGTGAACAGGAAGCCCAGACTGTTGCCATGGTTACTCCGAGACATCCTCTTACAGAAAGTACCTTATAGTTTGTCTTCATTTTTGGTTTTGAAATTATTAATTTGTTTACAAAGTTAGAATTCTTCACTACCGTATGCTTAGGTGCTAATACATCCTTAATTTAGTGGCTCCTGGTTTTCCAAGTAATGTAGTTTTAACAGCCTCTGCCCAGTGGAAAATGCAGCATCCTAAGGGTTTCCAGAGCAGCTCCAACCAACACCCAGCAAAACGTTTTCTCTTGATAAACTGGAGGACCCCGCCGCAGCACACCACCCTCCAAATACGTGGCTTCCCAGATGGATTACACATTCATTTTCCCCCAGTGCTGTAGCTAAAGGCCGGGTTATTTATTTATTTATTCCGGAGACACTTCCTTGTGCTGTTGCAGTCAAGGACTTGCCAGCAATTTTATTTTTAGGCTGTGTGCTTTGGTGGCAAAAAGTGAGAAACAGCAATATTTCCCACCGAAACTCCGCTTTGCGTTGTTTAAAGCTGATAGGTGTCTTTTCTGAAAACACGCGCCCTCCGAGGACATCGAAGAGCTTGAGGATGTGGGGTGAAAGGAACCGGCACCCAGCTCGTACCCCGTGTGCGCACAAGAACGGAGCACGATTTGCACGTGTAAAGGGGAGCTGCTGAAAGACGCTGGAGGAGCTCCCGGCGGCACGGGGAGCTGCTTATTTATGAGTGTTTGTGAGCTCCAGCCCAGCAACCGATGCAAAGCAATACCAATTTTTACAAGCGCTACGAGAACGCTCACTCCTGGCAGCTCCAGCACGGGCTGCACACATGAGCCGACGGCAAGCGCGGCGTTTCCGGGGGGTGCCTTTGTGCAGCATATTCTGGGCTAATTTTAACACAGGACCTTAGTTTTGGCACGCATAAAATTTACAGCCTGCACGTCTTCGCAGGCTTCAAAGGCTTTAGGGAGGTACTGCTGTACGACACTGGCCACAAAGGCAGGCGGTGGCGTTACACCGGAGCTTCTGCGGCATCGGCAACGACGAGTGAGAAGAGCCCTCTCAGGTGCCTGGGGAGGAGGAACCCCCCCGAGCGAATCTCTGGGTACCAGTGGAACCCCATGGCGAGGGCTCACTCACACAGCCACAACGGGCCTGTTTAAATACTCATTTAGGAAGCGCCTTTCTGAAGGTCAGGGGAAGGAAAAAGAAAAGAAAAGAAAGAAGGCCTGATCTGAAAGGTAAGGGGAAATAAGACTCAAGTCAGCAGGCAGCTGGAAAGGAGGTAATTAGAATTAATTCTTACCCACTAACTACCCGCTACCCTGCAAAAACAGTCACAGTGACCCAAACGGCTCCAACTCTGCAGCCTCATCCCCTCCTTTTGGCGGGAGTCAATGGGAAAATGAGGAAAAGGATGAAGGCAGCGACGTATTAAAGCCAATGAACAGGGCTCCCTCTCCCTCAGCAACGTGAGGGTGAGGACAAGCGCACCCCACCACACCTGATATGTTTGGTTTGTGCACGCTAGCAAGCGGGGCAGCAGAAGAAAATGGGTTCATCGCCTCGTTCAGCAGCAGACGGCTTTGGTCTCATCACCTGCCTAACCAGGCAGAGCCACACAACCACCTCAGATAAAACTTAATACTAATAACAATAAAATTTAACAGGTGGCTTTTCCAAAACTCCATCCACTCCCATGACACGAACTAGTGCCTTCTCTTTAGCAATTATTAATTCTGCCTCTGGATCTGTCACCCAACCGGTGTTTTCCCACGGTGCCGCAGGTGCCCCTGCCCAGCCAGAGAGGCAGCAGGGTCCCTTCTGCCAGCGCCGAAGGGGTTAATCCCCAGCCTCTCCTCCGGCCGGGTCAGGCCAGGAGAAGGCTCCTCACTGCTCTTGTCTTGCCCTGGTGGCAAAGAGCCATGGAAGGGTCAGAAACGGCCACGCGAGCCTGGGAGCATCCAGGTTTTGCTGGAGAGAACAAAACCTCGCTCAGCCTAATTCCTGTAAATAAGGAGAAAAGCCCATTTATCTTAATTAAGGCACAGTCTGATTTAGATAGGAACTAAGTATGCGCAATGTATGCTCATTGTTTTTAAATTATTTGTTTAAATCACTGAATGATTGAAATGATTTTGTGACATTAATGTGTTTCACGAGAGCCAGTACCATGCGTCACACGTACCCTGGGGAGGAAAGGCACAGGCTCAAAATCCAGTTAAATACATCAGCCTGGACCCTGCTACCGACTCGACATTTGAAGGAAATGCAACAGCTCACCCTAAGAAACGTGAAGGAAAAAGCTCTCGTGCCAGAGGAAGTGCAGGAAAGGGAAAGAAATCCAGCCAACCTCATAACACCGCTGCGCTGTTAATTAATTAAGAAACCAAGCCAAGGCAGACATGTGCAAATGCCATTGGCACTGCCTTTACGCTAACACAATATAAAGGTCCAGGGCCAGGTTAACCCCATTTTCTTCGGTTATCTCCTGATGGATCAAAAAAAAATAAATTACCCTTGATAATTCATTTTAGTGAGAGAACTCCAGGCACCAACATCGTTTCACAGCTCTGTCCCGGCTGTGAGGCAGGTGCCTGGAGACAAGCTGGGCTATGAAAAGGCAGGAGGACCTTCAAGAAAACGGGCAGGGGAAGAGAGTCCTTGCTTGTCCACCCCACTGGGGTCCCCTCCCAACGAGCCCCAATGTCCAAGCCCTGCCAAGCACGGGCTCCTCCGCCGCAGCCACCACGGCAAAGGCCAGGGACAAGGCAGGGGGTCACCCCCAGCTCCCTGTGCCCCACACGGCTCCAAGACGCCCCGTTTGGCCCCGGCCGGCACATCCTGGAGTCACTGACCCACAGAATCAACCCAGGACCTTCTAACTTTCTTCTCAAAGGCTTCCAATGTCACCAAACGCCAGCAAATATTCACAGGGATGATCCCAAAGGCTGGACCCATCTGCAACTGCAAACCTCTGCTCTACAGCGACTCCGACAGCTCCTTTCTCAGTTACTTGTTTTCATTTATTTCCATTTATTTCTGGTAGCTAAATGTAAACAAAAGCATCTGTGCTTCCTTCTCTCTTTTTTTTTAAAGTATGCTGGAATGTTTTAATTGATGTTTTTCAAAATAATTCAGGTGAAAAGAAACATGTGGTTAGAAAAAAAAAACTCTCAGTTAGCATGGCCCATGTCTAAAAAATACGACTGAAAACACATCCTTGGGACATGGATGAGAAACATCAGGCAAATGTGAGATCAGGCAATGACACCAGCTCAACCCGGAGTTAGAAACGAGAAAGAGCATTCATTGCCCTGAAGTTTATGCCGCATTTCAACCGAGCCATATGTACAACAACACACAGAGGAATTAATCATTTCTGACTCCAGAAACAGACAGGGAAGTGTTCGGGACTGTTCGCACATTATCACAACTCACAGGCATCTCCAGTCCCGAGAACATTTATGTCTCCTCCCGCTCCATATATCTCTGCTAAAAAGAGAGAAGGAAAATAAGCAACTCCAAGGGAAAGCGCATAAAATATAAAGTGACATTAAGCATCTTTTGCATAGGTTTGCCACATCATACGTATGAGAAGCCTTTTCCTCCAAAAAAGATCTCAGCCCACTCAGCTTTTCCCAAGTTTTTCCCACAGCATCACATGGAAAGCCTGAGCTTTCAAGCCACCCTTCCTCACCCTTCAGCCCTTCTCGCAGAGCTTCCCAAGTGGCGCTGCAATTGCAGATGTTCTGTGTGTGACGGCAAAGATCTACCTTGGTTTTCACTACAGTGTTTATCCGGTTCAATAGAACTTCACTTTTTAGAACCCCTGCCTGTTTACTTTCACCGAACCACCAAATATTGATCTTCTTCCTAAAAATAATTCCTGTGAAGTCTGAGAAACCTGCAGCAAGCCAAAAATCCAGAATATACGTATATTCACCAATAAAGAAGACCAAGAGGAATGTGCACTACAAAGAAACCACAGATCTGTGAGCAAACTTGGGAAAGCTGAAAAACTCCTCCAAGCTACAGACTGCAATGGATTAAAGCTCAGCTCTGCAAAGCCAACCTCGCAGGAGCATCCTTACTCCCACGCTGTTCTCTGACTTGGGTAGAGATTCTTGTATAAACCAGGGACTACGAGGTTTGAGTCATTAGCGGCAAAAAGCCTTTTCTACCGAAGTATTTGATACAGACTGCACAGTGAAAAAACCATCATGGAGCTCAAGTATTAATAACGAATTGAAACAACTTGGCACAAGCCTTTCATTCCTGGGTTTTTTCCCTACACCAGCAAACATATCCCAGCTCTGACAATCAGACTGTACTTGGAATAATATTTCTGTGCCAGTTGTTAGTATTTAGTGCTGTTTTTCAGACCAGGCGTGGATTGCTGCTGAAATAAAACCTTCTCCACGTGATTGTGATGCGATGCCCAAAGTTTCCTTTGCCAATCAAGATGTTAAACAACATCCTGAATTCTCACTGGTCCCATTACGTCTTTTAGGCTCCAGATGCAATCTACAGAGACACGAGGGTACAGATGGTTAAATCTCTCTGCAAGTTGCAGAGACTTCAACTCATCAATCCCAAAGGAAAACGCCAGCCAAGTGCCACACATCCTTGTCTCCAGTGTCAAGTTTGGCTTTTTCTCTCTCTTTTTTTTTTTTTTGAAATCTCATCCTCAAAATGCCTGAAGTCTGTACATATTTTCTGGCTACCTACCTCTCCTCGCCTGTCACTGAGGGAGATGCAGCACAGCAAAACTTTCCCTCGAGTCCCTCGAGTCCTTTCCACTTCTCGGAAGTCTCGCTCGGGGATGAAGGCAGCGCTCACCCTGCGGCTGCAGAGCTGGCCGAGGGCTTAAATGTCCGCATTTGGCTCTGGTTTATTTTTAAATATCGAAAAGGGAAGAGAGCAGTGGAAGAATGCAGAGTTAATAAGGTCCTAATTGGGCATGCTTGCAACAAGCGTAGAAGGACAAATTCACCAAAAGCCCCAAAGACTCACAAAACACCCTCCAGCCGTTTCCTCAGCTCTTTCAGGAGCTCTCCCGCGGGTGGCCACGGAGAACGGTTCCTTCGGGAAGCGCCCACCAGATGAAAGCTGGGCCCCCAAGATACGGGGGCAAGAAAGGGGTTTAACCCCAGGAGAGGGAAAAGACCCCTGAGAGCTGCGGAGGAGGACGGAGGGAGCCATCGGTCGTGGCGCCAGGCCTTGGCACCCCTCGGGTTTGGGACACAAACCGCAAGTTCTCAGTTGGAAAGGAGCTGGCATCGACACCAGGACTCAATTACTGGGGAACGACTGGGGAACCACTGCTCACCGGGGAAATCCAGGTCTGCTCCAAGGCGGCCACGGCATTCAGGCGGGGGTTCAAACAGGGCAAAACCATGCATTTGGAGACGTGCATCAGGGCTAAGAAATGATCCTGATCAGAAGGAAGAGGTCTGTGTGTATGTGACTGTTGCACCTGAACTTCATCTGTGTGAGCAACCAGAAACCAAACCAGTCCATCGGGAGAAAGCGAACCACAAGACAGCTCTTTTAAGATGTTATCTCTAAGTATTGCTTCCATACTTGCAAATGTTGTATTTTATTGCTCCTTAAGAAACTGTAGTGCACGTTACCAAACAATTTCTGTAAGGTTTCATAACTTGTAACACCTTCTCTTCATAATGACCCAGCAGAAAAACATCATTCTGCCCTTTGTTTTAGCAGACACATAAGGCAAGGTGTAGGACAACCAGAACTACAGCAGAGGTATAAACACTATTACAGAATGTCTATTAGCTGAAAAAATTAGTATTGTATAAAACACAGAAGAAACCTGAATTAAAATTTGCTTTAGGGTACGAAACTAGTAGGCATATTTCTGTGAATTCAGAGATGTTTCTGTCCTTCCAAATTTTTTTCCTCAAATTCTTGAATTATCTGCTGAGCTAGAACACCCCTGGGACCTTCTGTGGTGAGAATCCATTCTGTATTCTCTTCTCACCAGATCACCCGTCTCATATGAAGACACCCTCAAGCATGGCAAGCTGATGCTATGAACTAGGAATTTACCTCCTTGTATCCTTTTCCTGACCATTCAGAAAACCTCACCATTGAAAAAAAGTTAGTATTTCCTAACGGCTAGCTTGTAAAACAGGGAACACGCTTTTGTGGGGGTTTAGAGACAATTGAAGAAAGCTTTCAGGAAGGCTGCTCCATGACAAGTGCTACAAATCCACCCCAAAATTACAGCAAAAGCAGCTGACGCACGTGCCCCCCCCACAAATGCAGAGTACAGCTTCAGTGACGAGATAAACACCAACAACAAAAGAAAACGAGACTGTCTGGATTCCTAGACCGGAGATTTATCCTGATTTTGTTTCCACGCCACAGGGACAGGAAAGGCGCCAAACGAAGGGGCCGGGCGAGGTGACAGAGCAGAACACGGGGACAGGCGGCGGTTCCACAGCCCTGGCTGCTGACGGCTGGTGTTAAACCCCCCCAGCAGCACCCGCAGGCAACAGTCTTCGCATTTTACTAATTCCCGCTTGTAGGTTCTATAGTACATACAGCTTTCGAGCAGAGATCACCTCACACGCTATCAGTATTAGTACTACTCCTCTCAACTTGAAAGCACCCAGCTCCAGGGACACTCAAACCTTAATCTACTGATATTTAAAATGATCAGGTGATCAGTTACCAGATAGCCGTGGTGCTTCTGTACCACAGATTAATACGTTGCCTTTTCACAATACGGCTCTCAATCCAGTCCTTAACGGCAAAAATCTTTCCAATGCAACTTGTTAAACTACAGAAGCAGATGATTTAATGGTAGAGCTCAAATCCAGGAGGAAACAGAAGACAAAGGGGTTTTAGTGAACATCTGACTTTTAAACCTGAGCCCATACAGGGTAAAAACTCACGGTATCAATGAAGAAGCAAAACCCTGCACGCAGCAGCACAAACTTCAAATATGCACCCACCACTCCCCCCTAACACATCTGGAAGATTATCTATAGATCCAGAAACTCCTTGCTGTTGATTTGCACCTACTTAAATTCGTTTGTTCTGTTACCCAGAGCTAAGTGGAGGGCAGAAAGCTCATCTTCCTCCAGGAAATGCTGCTGGTGGTGCGGATGGAATTGACTGCTGGTGGAAAGGTATCGAGATTAACTAAAAGTGATTTAACAAGTATCTAACTTTCTTTAAAAAAAAAAAAAAAAGCTATAAAATACAATCCCAGTTTTCAAGGGAACAAGGAGCTTGCTCAAACTCTACAATCGTTTCTTAAAAATACAGGGAACACATAGATACTCTACACCAACAGTTTCAAGAATCCTCATCAAAATCTGAATTAACACTTTTTGTTTGCTTAACCTAATCTTCCACCTACTGAAAGAATAAATATCTTAGTAATTTAGCTCTGATGATTTCTTTTTGTAAAGGTAATTGAGCTGAAAAGAGTATAAAGATGAGGAAAGATGTATTTTTTCACCATGACATTGATGGTATAGGAAACAAGGGCAACAAAGTTTGCAATTAAAAATAGCTATCTTTAGGAACATTGTATTAACCCCACCACTTTTTATGATTGAAAGCTGGTTTCTAAAGCAAGGTATTTTTCCAACCTTACAATCTGTATTCATCAATTCATCATGGCAAGTATTTATCTGACAGGTAACACTAATTTTTCATTAATGTCAGTTTATAAATTCTACTGTAATTTGAATGTGTTCTTTCATAGTCTTAATCACCCCAGAATCCAAAAACCTCTTGGCATGCGGTAAATGACACGATTAACATTTATACAACTCAGCTCTGCTACTTCTTCCCAGGACATGGCATGTGTGTGCACTGTCATTTGTTGTCTTTTATTACGTACAGCCTTTTTGCAGAACGACGTGATTTTCCATAATGTGAAATCTGGTGATCTCTATACAACTTCGACGATGGGAATGTGCCAATTTGCTGGATGTTCCTCAGAACTACACTGCAAATGCTGGGAATTTCTAGTTTTATTTTACATTTGACTCATTTTTCCAGTTCAGACTTCTATGTCTGCTGGGACAAAAGGGGGATAAATACCTTGTCTCAGAGAGGAGACCCAAACCCGAGTTTAGCTGTCCTGGCACACCTAGAATACACTCTGAATATTCACACAGTGGCAGCGTGTAGTAGTTCACATCTCACTTTACCTTGGCAATACACTGAAAGCCAAACCATTGGGTGCTACCTTGACAACTCGCTGACAAGGTTCACAGGGTAGGCAAGCCAACAGACCCAAAGGCTGGAGCCAAGAGCTTCAAGGTCTGGAAGACCAAGCTGAGCCCAGGCGTACTCCCCACAGCCCAGGGACTTCACAGTCAACTGCTATAATTGCAACAAGTGTCACATTTTTAATCAAACTGACCTTCTTTCCCTTTGGTTTTCCACCTTTGGCACGCTTGGAGCTTCGAGTCAGATCTGCAATCTCAGTTCAAACCTCCTGTAAATGGTTTCCGCCCTTACCCAGTAAAGACTCACAGTCCACCTCAGCTCCTGGGGTTCTGTTGACTATTCTGAAATAAATTCTTTGAACAAGTCTGCCAAAAGGCCAGAACAGCCAAAAGAAATACAACTGAAAGTCTATCATATGTCCGAGGTGAGCCTATCTTGACTATTGCAAAATACAGCATGTCATGAAGCACAATTTTTCCTCCGGCGTAACCTAACGCTACTTTTTGTTAATATATAGAGAGAGATATGCGTTTTTAACCAGCACCATGACTTTCTTTGAAGGGATCTTTTTGCGTTTGCTGAAGATACATTAACTATATCCAAGCAATATGCAACAGTCTGTCCATTTTCTTCTATTTACAATTTTTAAATCATAATCTCCGTAATCCCCACTGATGAACATGCCATAGACTCTCTAGACACTGGTTTTGGTTCCAGTATGCACTTTTCAGATATTAAAAACATAAGAATTGCAAGTATTTGCAATATATTGCCCCCATGGCAGGGGGGTTGGAACTCGATGATCTTTAAGGTCCCTTCCAACTCTAACCATTCTATGATTCTATTTAAGCATATATAATTTATCTCAAAAATTTAGTTCAAATCACACCATCTACTAATGACCGGTTCACCCTGAGATGCCTGAGAGCAAATGGTTTCTCCTAGCTATGGCATTAATGGTCATAGATGAAAATCTGGACATGAATCCTTCCCCAGACTCCCACAGCAATTACTCTTCTGCAAATGTGTGAAAATAGCAAGAGTTTCATCTTAAGGAAGTTCATTTTTAGCCCCATCCCTGGAGTTTGGGTTTGGGTCCCTCAACACTGGCCAGCTGAGACAACCATGAATCTCAGATAGATCTCTGGAGACAGGAACGACTTCCTTCATCTTTTTCAGTACAAACTATCATCTCTGGCCCCTGGCTCCTTCAAAAGCATCTTCCTGCCATGGAGGCTCCAAAGGAACCAACAGAGAGCAACATTCCAGGCACGACTAAATCCCTTCCTCAATAATCTGCACATTGGCCCAAGAAGCTTACAAAAACTCTCTAGAAAGGTCCTGCAGCAGCACACCTACCAGCTCAGTAATGCACAGAAATTCAAATGCTAATTAATTTTCCACATCCATTGCAACTAATATAAAATCACATTTCACATTTCTCATCACTTCCCTCTCTACAGCACAACCAGAATGGAGTGTTTCTGTCCTCATTGTCCACACAACAAACCTGAGCGTGCAATTACAACTTACTCGAACAAAATCAGCCACACCCATAAGATCACATTTTGGCATGTTAAGATATGAACTCTCTTCTCCATCTAGTTTTCCAAGTTCCCTTAAATTCTAGTTTTTTATTCCAAGAAAAAAAAACCACCATGAATTCTAAGAAATAATTAACGTCTGCTCCACAATTCTTTGTATTTGTTTTCAGCTTAAATTGCTTTAGAAGTCCACAAACATTAAATAATCCCCGGAAATTTCTAGAGGTAGATGCATATAAAATGTAAACTGACAATATAAACCAATTGGCACATGTTTCAAGTATTTAAAGTATTTTAAAATAAATGGGCACAAAGCTAATTTTTTACTTTACAGATGTAGACAGAAGTGAATTGCATTCATTCACAATATATTTTTAATGACTTTTCTTATCACATTTCATCAAGATAACCATTTTTATACATCACCTCTTGTACTTCAGGTCTTTAGAACCATTATTAGTTGCACTTTTGCTGGCACAAAACCAGCGTTTACTCTCTAACTTGTGGAAAAGTGGCTTCATTCCCATTTCTAATTTCAGAGTGGAACTGATTATGACTGGGTCATGAACCCATATCCTACAGAGAGCCAATAAAAACATAAATAGGAAAAAAGTTTTTATAAAGAACTTTATAATAATATTTTTAATAGGATTCTGTTGGCATTCTGCAATTTTGCTAGAATGTTTACAACTCTACAAATCTTAGAAACCTAAAAGGGACACAGACTTTAACTTCTTGCACATTTACTGCTGATAAAAGATATGGCCTTTACTTAAGTTTTTCAGAAACTGTTCTTGTCCTTCCAAATAACAAGTATCTAGCAAATAATTCTTGATCAAACAACGGATGCTCTGTCGTTAATTTATTTTCTTTAGAATCCCTAAAATGCTACTAACTGGCTTGTTAAAATGCCAATATTCTCTTATAAAAATGACAAGGAAAGTATACGCAGAATAAAAAGGAATGCCAGGCATCTGTTCTTCGCTGCTTGTTTTTCTTCTTCCTCTCAGATACGCAGTGAGGTTCCTTCTTCAGCGGGGGGAGAAAAAACCCACAGAAACCAACCAAAACCAGCACAAGCCTCCCCTTTCCAAGAGTCTCCTTCCCATCCAAGCCTTCCAGTGACCTCTTCTTGAGGAAAACCGCATTTCAGCTTTCCTGTAACTTCAGTTCTCAACCCCTCTGCCTAGAGAAAAAATACTGCTGCTTTTTCAACTTCAGGTACGTGGATTATTCCAACCAAATCTGACGTTTTACATCACCCGCCAAGTCTAGAACTGAGTTAGTTCACACACATCCCCACTGCCTTTGCTCACAGCCACGCAGCCTTCCCTTCCTGCTCACCACCGGACTGTACCCACCGTGAACCACGCTGCTTCTGGGGCATCTGGTCATTCTGGATTATTGATGTGTGCCTCTTATTTCAGCCTAGTAATTTTAATCCCATCCATTGCTTTTATATGTATTTTTGTAAAGCTGTCACTAGTTTTGTACACCCAAACCGAGGGGTTAGTTTTGAACCTGCTGGAGCTAAAGCTGGAGGGAAAAAACAACAAAAACCACAAGAGAAAAAGTATTTCTCAAGTTACGGTTACAAATCAGCAGGAGAAAATAGGAGAACTTAAAATCATCATTCTCCTGAAGGCCATGGAATGAAAAACAAAGCCACTTTGGTTGGAACCTTCTTTACCACCAACATGACATTTTCTTTGCCACCAACACTGTGAATGACACTATAATAATCAACAACGACGTGTACAGCCTTGATGAATATTTAATGGGGAGATATGACTACACGTTACCCTGCTGAAGCAGGATATTGCATTTTCTGCGCAGCGCAGATCAGCAAAGTCACTCTAAACCACTTGATATTAAAACAGGCTGATTTAAAACCAAAAGAATTTACTCCAGACCCAATTTATTCAGCAGAGTTCAAACACGAACAGCCAAGCTGTGATTCCACAGAACAGTTACCTAAGGGAAAGTCTCCATTCAAGTCTAATAAAGCCTCATTTTCCAAATTAATAAAAAGAAGATACTATTCAGTAACAAAAAAGTCGGATGCTTATGCTTTTGCTGTGGAAGACAAAGGGGTACAGAGGAAAAACATGCAAGTGTTCTTTTACTTTTACTGCACAAAATACTGAGTATATGTAGTGGTTTTTTCCCTTTTCCACACAGTCTGAAGTATTTGCCCAATCTAACGTAACGCACTTCCCACGGCAGCGTTGCACCGGCTCCCTGAGGAGCCAGAGCGTTTCTGGAAGGTGTTGGAAGGTGTGAAGCCCCTCTCCCGACGGCTCCTCCACCCACCCCACACCTCTGGACCGGTCCAGGCGGCACCCAGTGCTCTGCCCTCTTGGCACCCGGTTAATTGAGAGTTTTCTTTGGGTAATCAGCGGGCACCCGGCTCATGGAGAGTCCTCCTTGGGTAACGCTCCTCAGGGCTGGCAACTCTGCAGAGCGCACTATCAGTGCTTAATGTAAACTTCTCTCTGGGCTGGTAAAAGAAAAAGGGTATGATTTCTCATCGTCATATTCATCACCTTTTCTGTCCACAGGGATCAGGCAGCAGGCGGGGGGACACCTAACGTTTCTCTCTCCAGGAAAACTCTCATTCAACAGGAATGCTGCTCTCCTTCACGGCGGGGAGACCTCAGGTGAAACCTAGGTGACAAGCCGATTTGAATATGCTGTGATTTGCATTTTATTCAGGTTAACCTTTGAGACAGAGGACTCGTCTCTTCCTCGCAAAGCACAATGCATGCTTATGGCAGAAGAACACCAGTGTTACTATCACCACTCATTGGAGTCAGCTCTCCCTGGACAAACTAAGCGTACTCTCAAAAGAACGCCGCGTAGCCTCAAAACATTACTGTATTTTTATGGGAACACAGTCAGTTTGGTCTCTTCACTGAGAGCTGGGCCAGCAGTGGGACCAGAGATGGACACTTAGAGAAAAAAGACCTCTGCGATGCCCGTCAGCTCCAGCCTCCCCTCAACCCAAACTCACAAAACCTCACCCACCTGATGGGTTGACACGGTGCTTAGAGACATGGGTTAGTGATGGTTTTTATCAGAGTTAGGCTGATGGTTGGACTCGATGATCTTAAAGGTCCCTTCCAACCCAGACAGTTCTATGATTCTATGAAAAATGTTACCCTCTTACCTATTTAATGAAAATGAATGACCCGGCAGAGGAAAGAAACGACGTGGCAAGCCTGTGCCGAAGGAAGGGTTCGGGGTGCAAGGCAGCTCTCGCCGCACACGGGACGTGCCCCGCAGAGAAACCTGCAACGTGCCACCGCCGAAGAAAAAGCGTCCGACCGAGCTCTGATCACATCAAGGCACCAACACAGGAAATAAATCCAGAAACATCACACCACATTAGATTAATTCTGCTGCTTATGGGGCTACCTGTTAATTAAAATCACATTAATTGTCCACTCCCCCAATGTCTTTTCCATTTTGTAACCGCTAACTTTATACGCAATGAAGTGGACTTGGAGAAGAGAGTAACCAATGTTGTCTCGGGATCGGGCGATAAACAGGGAAACACCTCTGCAAAATGTGAGGCAGTAACTGCTTTTCAGTTGCAGCAGCTGGGGCAGAAACCCCTGTTTGCCAACGAGGGGGCTCCCCACAACCCTCACATCTGGAGAGGTTGCTCCATGTTCGTCCCACACTTCCAGGAACTTCAGGGGCCTCAACAGCTCCATTTCAATACGTTCTCCATGTCTCACACGTTACAAAAATGAACGGGTGCAGTCCCCGTGGCAGCCCCAGCCCACAAACGGTGGTATCTAGCATCGGCTTCTAACCTCTACTTGAAAAAAATGTGCCACCTGTAGTTGTTCTCTGTCGTTGCCCCCCAGCTCCCCCGCACACGGAGAGAGCGGGGATCGGTGGGATACACCAGGAGGAGCAAGGAAGAGTCATGCCACAGGGTATCTGCTGCCTTTTTGTTCTTCCAGCCTGAAGCCTCGGGTAGCGGGTCATCAAGGAGCTCCAAGCAACTCCATTGCCCACGTTCCCCACAGAGCAAACACAGGAACTATGGAAATGGTCTGGGTCGATCTGTTTCCAGCATACTGAGTATTTTCATTTCTATCAAACGTTTAGATGTTTATTCAAACTGCAAAATATTCAAGATCTGAACTGGACATAAAAATTCCCACAGAAATTATAGTAAACCCCAATATTTTTCAATTCCGAATTTAATTTCCTGGGACGCTTCCTTCTGGTTCTCCTCCAGAAACAGCTAATAACTGAGAAGAGTACGGTTTGGAATAGCAGAAGTTGCCAAACAAACAGATTACTCTCCCAGAACCCAGTACTGAACGACGCTGGACTGGTATTTCATAACATAACATTAAAAACCCCCACAGCTCTTGGGTTCTTTTCCTGGTCCAAGAAGCCCTCACTACAGTTACAGCAGCACCTGGCAGAAAAAAATACACGCATTTAAGGGCGTATTTTCCTATGAACGTTTTTTGGTTTTTTTTAACATCAAGAGCATGGCCTCAAAAAGCTCCTTCATGCTTAAAAATGTGACTACTTTGAATGAATCATAGAAGTTGGTGGTTGCTGCACGGGCTGCTCAAGCTGTTATTTTATGCCTTAAGCCAAATTTAAAAGCAGCGACACCAGCGCGTAACATCGACTTGTCTTCACTTTCAGGCTCGCCTCATTTGCATCCTCCCAACAAGAAGTTGTGAAATTTCAAACGACCTGAAGAATATTTCTAACTTGTAACAGCAACTTTGCTTTGAGTCATCCCCGGATTGGGCGCCTAACAAAAAGGCCTTTTTATCTTAAAACTATTTCAGGCACAGATAAAAATAAACGGGTTAAAAATACTGCACCGTACTACCAAACCCCAAAATACTACTATACTCATTATTTATCAGTCCAAACATCTCTTACATTCATATAAAGTCCACAAGTGCTGCATTTGGTACCTGAGCTGCTCGCTCTGATTAAGAGGCCTTTAAAAAAACCCATCACAGAAAGGAAGGGAAAGGTTAAAACACGGAAGAAATGCCAAAGTTTCAGAAGTGACACAGCAAAGGATAGACGTTCATTCACAACAAAGTTATTTTAAAAAATTACTGTGTATGGGTTTTAGAATGATATCTTTATAAAAATTACTTCCTCCCTTTTTAAAAACAAACCAAAAATACCACACCAATTCCCAAAAATTTCAGTTTTGGCTTTATATTTCCACTCTTTGCGTCTCCAACGTCACTTCATTTTTCCTCTCTTGGTAATTAAAGATGTTATTTACTGGAATTTTAAGGAAGGCATTTACCATTATTATCTACTTAACTGGTTTATAAAATGTATTTTAAATAAAAGAAACTGTATAATCTAGTCTTAGCTATTTAGTACAATTTTGCAATATGTATATTTTAAATGCAGTATTTTTAATCTTGAGGTAAGGCTTCACAGATACAGAAATTCACGTGCAAAGGATGTTTCGTAGGGGAAATAAACAAAGACTCAAAAGAACATACATTGAAAAAAATAAACAAATGAAGACACTCATAGGGAAAAAGCCTAACTAAACATAAAGATAAGCACACGGTGAGCTGAACTGGATATTCCCATCACCAGGAGCAGATCAGCAGCTCCAGGCCACCCAGCAGCAGCCAGGTTCCCACCCCACCACCCCTCAGGAAACATTCATTGGTGCCCCCCAGGGAAACCCACGCCAGCCTTCAACCGAGGGCAGAGCTTCTGCAACGGAGCAGATAAAGCCCTCACAAACCTCAAAAGAGAAATCTAATGAAACACTAAAAGTAGATTCTGGGTTTCTTTATAGAAGTGTGTAACAAATGGAATTTTTTCCCTATGGCTTTAAATTCTACCCACTTCTCTTAGAGGGCAATATTTTCAGCACACGGAGGTGTGCAATTTTGTGCCATGAGTATTGATACATTTCCTGCATTTCAAAGAAACCAATATCATACACTGCTGTACTTAATTGCTCGCAGGTGTGTCTCACCCATAAGGATTTTACTCCATTATTTGCACACAAGCAATTAAGCACATCATCATGTTTGATGCAGTTAACACTTTTCTGTTCAATAGAATCTCAGTCTTCAAATAGAAAGAAATATTTCTCAGATAATTTTCCTTTGTCCTGTAAGACAATTACAGTCAAGCTGCTTCCTTCTCCCAGGGACAGACCCAAACTCAACTGTCAGCAGCCAAAAATTACCCGCAGTGAGTAATTCCTGTGTCCCCCCCGAACACACGCTGCTGGTCCCAGTCCTGTCCTCCGTGGGCTCCAGGCACCCAAGGGCAGCAGGACTCATTAACGCACCTCTCCCTGCCCAGCACACCCGGCTACAGAAACTCCCCTTCAGCAGCAACGCCCCAGGACGAGGATACAGAAAACAGAAATTTGTGGAATTTAATGACAGCGCTGACTCTATGTCATCACTCTGAGGTTGCAGAGGACACCTACACTTCCAAGAATGTCCATCTGGCACATTTCATATGCGTCAAAGTTATTATTAAAAGAAAAAAAAAACCAAAACAACAACAACAACAACAACAAAAAAGCAGAATCTCATCATTACCAAGAGGCTCATTGGAACAAGTGCAATCATAAGTCTAAGTTAAATGGCTTTATTTTTTCCCAAACCATTTTTAAACCATCCCTTGCTTTTCTGCATTTCGTGTGCCTGGAAAGTTGCACAGAACGTGTTGCTTCAGGGCTGCACCTCGTTATACGGGGCGTCCAGAAATAGGTGCATCTGACTCAGAATTTCTGCCTGCCTTGCCAACCAATCAAACCATAAGAAATGCAAACTCTGGTTAAATTAAGCAATAAGAGACCGCAAGCTGCAAGTTGTAACGTATCGGCACACACCACACTGCCGGGAAGACGATCACAACAGGAAACAGTCTCAGCGTTGTAGATGTCCCCGGTGCGGCCGAGACGATCACCACGAGCGGGGCTCCGCGCTTGGAGTCAGAGCAGCAGCCGTTCTAAACCCTCGCAGACAGGATTAAACACCACGGGGGGATCAGTGCACTGCAGCGGTGATATCTTGGATGGCCAGCTGTGATCTGCCACCTTTGCAAAGCTTTATAAATGCAAGTTTTTTCGCTTGATAACCATCCCTCTCTGTAGACAGACTCTTCCAGCCAGATTTGATTCCTTTAACGTCTCTGACAGAGAACCGGTACAAACCCAGACTTAACCAGTAACTCATGCTGAGGCTGTCATGAACCTGCAGCTCTAAAGGGAAGCTCGGGAGCTGTACTTTGCAAGTGGTCCGGGACCGGTGGGGAATGGACCAGACGACCCCAAAAAGCCCACGCTCCTCCAGCGCTCTTCACTCTGAAACACCTCCCTGATGGAGGCTGCAGCTGAGCTGGTTTAATTTACTCTTTCACAGCACTACGCAAGAAAATTATGTAAATCAACTGGACCAAATCTGGTCCCAGAGATTTCAAAAGAAAATGTATTTCATCATGAGAACGTTAGGATATTCACGCCCCAAGGGTGGTCATTAATAATTAGCAACTTGCACAAAGTTGCCAGACGAAGCACAAAAACCAGTAGACTAATGCTCACGTATTTTCTGCTTATATTTTAGGAAAGTTAAAAAATAGTCATAACAGGAAGAGAACGGGGATGAGAACTATAAAGCAATTATAGTCATTGATAACCACTACCTACAGAGACAACGATGACAACAGCAAATGGAATGGAATGATTTCTGTCGGAAGGGACCTACAATGATCATCTAGTCCAACTCCCAGAGAAGGAGAAACCATTAAAGGAGAAAACAGCAAGTGACACACGCCAATATTAAGAACTTTCCATGAATAGCTGCTGGTCCACAGAACCATTCTAACGCTGCTAATCCAGTCATTTGAGTAACTTGTAAGGTCATTTCCTAAATGGGAAGTGGTAAGTCCCGAGTTTGAGGGGCAAGGTGTTCTTTTAGCTGATAGCCGTGTGTCAAGCATTAAATTCCAAGCAATGTGGCAATTTACCATCAGCTGCATCATATCAATACGTGCAGTTTTTTAGATTGATAATATAAAGAACAGTCTCCATCTATATTCATTGTGAAGCAAAACCTGCTATTAAACGCTGCTTTGCACAAAGGCTGCAAACATAATATACAATCAGCTATCAAACTAAAATATGTTCAAGAGTTATTTGAACAACTGAAGTATTTCCTATTGATTTTAGATTAGGAACATATCCAGATTTCCATGCCTGCAGGAGAACAATCATTTTCAGAAATGAAAGAAACTGTATGTAGCAAAACACGTTATTTTTTACCGTATCATTTTCCAAACTCTATGGTTACTTTTGCAACAGTATTTTAATGGCTACTTTTCAAGGAAGAAGTACTTTTGCCACTTACAATCCCTGTTATTCACTGCAAATGGTTAAAGCAAGGATCCAAACCCAGGGTCTGCAGCACAGCGTGACCCTCCCCAGCTGCAGGAGGGTCACCACGGAGCACGCCTCGGTGGTCACTCGTGGCTGCACAAGGCAGCGACGACACGGGGCTGACAGAAAACTGAAGCAGAAATTTTTTTTTCAAATTACACAGCACTCTTAGAAAATTCAGCAAGAGGAAGATAAAGCACCCTATTACTGCACCAGTGTTTCGCCCGAGTAAGAGCTTCTGGACTGAGCCTGGAATTAATGGCTAGTAACAGCTTGAGGATTTGGCCTGCCATTTGTACCTGCTGAAGCCTTCTCTATCCCTAAGTACTATCATTTGACTCAACAAATCATAAACCACGTTCTCTGCTTTTACTACTGGGGACAGCCATGTATGTCAGCGCTTTTCCATAGGTACCTGTGAACATCTCCGTGCTACAACGCATCGGGGAGTCTTCTGAAAGCTCCGAACAGCGTGAGCCGGATGCCAGGACGGGCTGAAATTTCCAAGGAAATAAAGCTCGGTGATAAAAGCTGTGCTCTTTTCACCTCTCAATGTCCACGGGGCTCTCGTACAAAGGGGACCATTAGCAAACCCTTAGGTTCCAGCTGCACCATTCTCTGAGGGAGGACTTGAGATAACCAGAGAGCACAGAGGTAGGAAAAGATCATTACACCCCCAGGAAACCAAAAGAAGAAAAAATTGATTGGCAGAGTAGCTAAAAAGCCACTCAAAGGGAAATCAAATGTCTTTATTTTGAGCGGCTTTTTTAGAAAACACCTGAAATCTGCTAAGACAAAAAAAGATTTTCTTCATTTTTCCATTGGAAAACACTTCACGTCAGACTCAAAAGCTTGCCATGACACTCCACTTTAAAAAAAAAAAAAAAAAAAAGAGAATAACCTCATTTTTCCAGTGTTTTGGGGTTTTTTTTCCCCTCAGGATGAAGAGCTGAGAGTCTTTTTTGCTTTGCCGTTGGGGAAGCCAAAGGTGTCCACAGGAAGAAGGTGAGGCTTCAGGGCAGCGTGGGTTCCCGCGGGCTCGCTATGGCTCACAGGACGGCCACGCATCCCCACCCTGCCCAGCGCCCTCTTCGGGCACTAAAAGGGCAAACACCAAAGACAACCAGAAGAATTCACTCCGTGCGTGTGTGTGCAACAAACTCTAGGGTCTGTTTTAATGAACACAATGTAGTGAATGATCCGGTGCAGAACCGGAACAGCGGACGCAGTGGCCTTGCCTACCTGGACACAACATACAGCAATTTTAAACGCTTGTCACCTAGAGATTAGCTGGTAAGACAGAAAAACTATTTAAGACTTTTAATTGCGCAGATCTGAATCGCTGTCCCGTCCTGGGTCACAAGCAAAAATATTCTTTTTTACTCCTGTTTTTGAAGAGTTTGTGCAAAATTTATGCAAGGCTTAAAGAGTTTGGTAGAAATGTCCCAAAAGACATAGTGATGGCATCACAGCAGTATGATCAGTTGCAATTAATTCAATTAGCTCAAGAGGATTCAGTCCATCTTCATTCCATACCACAGACTGTGAAAGTATGCAGAGGCAGAAGCCCGTTATGAGGGAAGGAACTACATAAAAACATACCTTGAAATGAACAAACTTCTCTAATTCACGTCTACCTTCCTCAAAGCCTGTCAAGCCCCGGGATTTTGCCAACAGCCCGCTTCAGAGCACCCGTGAGACTGACACCAGCCCGCTCTCCCAGGGCACCCCATTGACGATTGTCCCCACGTTCTGACCGGTCTCTATCAGCCACTCTGAAGATCTGCTGGTTTTTTAGCTCCCAGCCTCAGGAAAAAGTCATAAGACTTTAACACCGTTAATCCCTGCGCATCCCGGTACCCCCGCCTCGCGCTGGGGGGCTGCGCTGCCTCGGCTCCTTCTCCCCCCAGCCACCCGTTGCTCTAACCCGGTATCGGCGCACAAAGCCCAGCGACGCAGACAGAACCCTCTCGTTAACCAGGCGACACGCGGCATCCACCACATCCCTACAGAGTGCAACTCCCAGCTCAGGATCTGCCAAAGCGAGCGTCACTTTCCAGAAGTGGCTGGAACACACGAACAGCCCAGTTCGAGCTGCAGGTTTGCTGGAACCGGGTTTGGCTGCGGTAAATTGGGAATTTTACTGCTGAATGAAGCTGCTGCGGGGCTCAGACCCTGCAAAAGGAACAGCTTCATTCATTCTTTTTTTCCACTTAATGAATCATGCCGAGCTGACTTTCTGTTCTCGCTACTCAGTTCCCATCATAATTAAAAAAAATTGAACTACCCGGCTGCTTTTTGCAGCTATTGAAAGTTGAGAGAAGCACCTTTCTGGCCGGGCGGGGGGGGCAGGGAGGAGCGCCCCCCGCGTTCTGCGAGGCCAGGCACAAAGAGCCTGCAAGAACCGAGACATGAAGAGCCTGAGCCACAGCGACAGACAGCTCATACCTCTGAGGTACCAGGTAGACAGGAGCGATATCAGGAATTATAAAGGTCCACCTCAACCACGACGCCTGGGTTACCGTCCTGAATGAAGGAGAGTGACACGGTGACACTATTGCCCGTGGGAATTCAGGAAAGGGGAGGGGAAGATTGACAGGCTTTTGTGTGTGACGCCGACAAATGCCACCGTGTTGCCTTTCCACCTCACCGCAAAAGCAAAGGCAGATTTCTTCTGTGACTATCTCCCACTGTTTGCAGAACATCTAGGATGCTGAATGGAGAGCTGGAGAGGCAACGGAACACCCAGGAACAAAACTGATGCAGATACTGGGTGCTGTTTAACCATCCCTTGCGCTTCCCGCATTTTTACAGGAAAGAAGCGTGGGGATCAGTGAACAACATCCTGCGGGGCTGTGTGCGCCATCATTTTCCCAAGGCATTCTCACAATTTGCCAGTACTCTACATCAATTGTTGTTTTTAATCAAACTACAAGTGTTAATGATTTTTTAGGACACACGACCAGCGATTCCCAGACCAGACTGTGCGACACCGGTCCTGTCCCGCTGCCAGAGCCCAGCATGAGCTGGGGGTGCAGTGATTTGCTCCCTCACTGGCACCCCCTCTGGAGGGGCAGGGCACCCCCCTTTGGGAGGGAGAATCCATGGATCCATTGCAGGATGCTAAATGCAGGTATTGGGGAACGAGTGGACCCCACTAATACACTTATCCCCAAATCAAAAGGTGTTCCAGATCTCTCGGCTGACTCTTCTCTAAATGACTTCGACGTCACTACAACTGCTCATGCTCCCACCCAGGGTCACTTTGATTTTAGTCCTGTTTCACAGAGATTCACTTCTTTCACATTCAAGACAGAAAAGAATACAATTTTGCAAGGGATTAATAAACCTGAAAAACACAATCAAAATTTCATAATATCATATTTCTTAAATATTGAGCACCCTGATAGTTTATTTTCTCTTCCAGATCAAGATCATATCTGAAATGTCACTATCTGCGCCGTCTTAATATATTGGAGTTTGCAGTCACTATCCATTATATTATTTATGATTAACTCCTAAAGCTGGTGATAAAGACAAGCCAAAAAGAATGCTATGACCTTTCACTGCGGTGAGGCAACTTACAGATACGGGCAGATGAAAAAATACTGGAGAGCAAAATCACACAAAGGATTTTTCCGAGTAAATACTTCTCTTCTGACACTTACTGGTGTGATACCGCACGCCAGTTTGGTACAGCTACTTCAGCTCCAGCCTTCCCATTCATCAACAGCAGCAATAACAACATTTAAGCTAATATTATCACATTTTTAGATGTCTGTTATATTTTATGGATATCATTAACTCAGCTATGGTTTCAAGGAGAAACTCCCGGACAGGAATAAGACTGGCTGAATTCCTTCCCGCAGAAAAGGTCCCCGGGGACTGTATTTCCCACGGCACTAGAGGGGGTTCAGAAGTACCGGAGTT
This sequence comes from Numenius arquata, assembly GCF_964106895.1. Classification (NCBI taxonomy): domain Eukaryota; kingdom Metazoa; phylum Chordata; class Aves; order Charadriiformes; family Scolopacidae; genus Numenius; species Numenius arquata. Next base: position 545,953 of record NC_133582.1, on the reverse strand, counting down.
TCAGGTGCACCTCCCCAGGTCCGTGCTGGAGGTCAGGGACGGGGCTGGCCCAGCACAGCCCTTCCCACCAAACCGCTCTCGGGAGCAGCTGAAAGGTGGCCCGGGCTCCTGCAGAGAGAGGGAATGAACCGGCCGGGGCTCAGCCTCAGCAAGGAGACTCACTCCAACACTCACCAACGGAAAAGCCATCAGAAACACCATCGGGCAGCGAATAAAACTCTCCTGTTGCGGTAAAAACGTTACGGATTACTCCCTCGGGTTTGCACACAGGGTCAAGACCTCAGCAGAAGGAAAATGTAAAGATCAATACCATGTTTTATTTATATATAAATCCACGAAGTTGATTCACACTGGTACCTCAGCTTTCTCTCTACAGAGAGCAGATAATGAAAGAGGAAAAATGTTAATTAAAAACATATTATTAATAGAAGACAAGCACATTTCTAAGCTGAAAGTAACATTCAGTCTCAGTCAAGCAGACATTCATGAATTCTTCTTCACCTCAGTGACTGTGTTCCCACCCAGTAACTTCTGCCCCTGCGGTTCCACAAATGCTCTCACCATCACTTTCCCACATATCTCTGAACAGCAGAATCTCAGTATTTAAATATAAATATATATCCCAGTATGTAAGATTTCAGTATAGGCCTTCCTCTCTCCACGGAAGAACGACTCAAGTGTAGCTTCAGAAGCTTTATAAACACGTCTTAATTGGGATGGGGTTTCACCATCATCCCCGATTGAGGGACAGAGCTTTTACCACCGCTCAGTTTGATGATTTCTACTAATTACTATGTAAGTGCCTAAAGCTATTGGTAACACCACTAAAAAGTACGTGTACAAGCATTTTGCGAATGAAAATCAAAATTCCTCCCAAGGAGCGTTTATAATTCAGGATCAGCACCTGCCTCATCGCTGCCCACAAGAGGTAACCTCCCCACCCCAACGCCCCGGCACACAGGTTGTGCACGGAAGCCAGACCACGCGTTTGGCCAGCAGCCACTGCCACCTCTGAGGAAGGCCAACGTCTTCCCAGACGGTACCTCCAAATCTATTGTTTCTAAGCTTAATGGGGAAAGAAATAAGTCTGTTTGAACAAACTGTTTAATTATATAAAAATTCACAACACCCACAGACATTAGCAAAGCTGTTCGGCTTTTACTCTAAATCCTGCTTCCTCTTCAGTCTACAGACGCAAAGAGGGAAACGTCCACAGATTAGATGACTAGAAATTGAATAAATCACCTGAGAGCATCCATACTTATTGCAACTAAGTAGAGTTGCACAGGAAGCGTACTAGAATCACCTTGAAAAAAACAACATTTAATTAACATTTCCAGTAAAAACAAGTAGGTGGGGCCAAAGGCACAAGAAAAGGAAGTGGAAAGGAGGGTGTAGCCGGGAGGGGGGGTGTCAATCTCTTTTCCCAAATAACAAGCGATAAGACAAGAGGAAACGGCCTCAAGTTGCACCAGGGGAGGTTTAGGATGGATATTAGGAAAAATTTCTTCACCCAAAGGGTTGTCAAGCCCTGGCAGAGGCTGCCCAGGGCAGGGGTAGAGTCCCCATCCCTGGAGGGATTTAAAAGCCGGGCAGACGTGGTGCTGAGGGACGTGGGTCAGTGGTGGGCTTGTCAGTGTTGGGTTGATGGTTGGACTCAATGATCTTAAAGGTCTTTTCCAACCTAAATGATTCTGTGTTTCCAAGTTCTGACCCCCAACTGCACTTCAGAAGGGTCTGAGGGACAGGTTTAAGACAAACTCTCCAGCTGCCAGCGCGGGCTCTTCTCTCCTCCCTGCTGCACAGACACCTCCAGCAGCTCCTTCTCACGCTGCTTTACATCTCCCACCACCACACGCACCCTCGCTCAGAGCACGGCAGAGAGCAGGACCACGCTCCTTCCCGTGGCAATGGATCATCTGATGCACGTGAAAATCTGACTCTACAGGAGAGCATCAACTGCACAGAGACGAGAGCAGAAACAGAGATTTCTTTCCTCCTAAGGATTTGAGAGACCACTTCTAACCTCAGACAGCGTTAACCTTCCTGGATGTAGGAGAGCTTTCCAAGCTGCTGAGCTCACACTGTGATTCTCTGGCAGCACAGCAAAGCCTCTGAGGAGGTGCTGGGCCACCTGAGGGCAGGAGACCATCGCCACCAGCCCCACCGTGCCCGCTTCCAGTTAAGCCATCGCTGCCATCCCTCCAACAACATCGAAAAGATGCGGCTGCCGATACGGCCGTGTCTCCTGGGGAGACCGAGCTGCGTTTCCAAACTCGCTGCCGAGCATCAGTGGCCCTCCACCCCCACTACTTACAGAAACGCATGCAAAACAATATTTCATCTTAATTTTCCCACAAAAGGCCCTCTCAAGTACGCCAGCATCCTTACGCTTCTTTAGAAAGGCCCCAGCAGTAACTTCTAAGTGCGCTGCTGCCACCAGAGCCTGGAGGAGGAAGATTTGTGCGTTTGCCTCTAATGGGTAATTCTCAGATACCACGGTTATGGATGAGCTTAGGCCGTAGAAAGCAATTAAATTTAATGCCCCAGGAGAAGTTAGATGCTATTTCTGACTGAATGACCTCAAAAGGGTGTGTGCAAATGCTCCAGTCCATGACACCAGTGGGGCAGGGAGGCATCTCAATGTCCTCAGTAGCATTTTTTCCCTCTCAAAGCAGAAAGTTTTTGCTCTCTGTTTCCTCACACCTGGCACCAGTCTGTTGCCACCATATGATATCAGGTGTAACTATGATAAAATAATTAAAACTCTGCAGAAATCCTGAAAGGAATGATGTTTGCTTGTCAAACTAGGGAGCCTCAAAGCAAGACGGAAGCCAAGACAAACAGGAATCTATCGCTTGAATCCAGAAGTGGGCAGGTACAGAACTTCCTTTCTTCATTACTTCTAATCAGCTTAAGAGCATGATTCATTTGTTAAACTTCATTCTACACAAGTGGGGAGAAAAAAAGTGAATGACCCATTGAACACACAACGGAATAATGAAAGGAAGATGCAGGTACTCCCTGCCTTTGAAAATCATTTGCTCTTCAAGAAAATGCTTACACACGTATTTACGTCCATCTCTGTCAAGGAAAACACACACGTTTATGTTTGAAGGTTTTCTTGGGTGAAGGCCAAACAGAGAAACTGAGCTGTGTCCAGCCGGGGGAGCGTGCCCACCTCGGAACGCCTGGAGCAGAGGGCCGCTATTAAGCGGCACTGGGGGAGTCTGTCACCTCGGAGGCCCCGCCAGAGACCCCCCTTCAGCGCCCAAAGGGATGGAGGTTTTGCTGAGCTTCCTGTAACGCAACTACACCCCGGCAGCGCTCGCAAGATAAATGTAACGCTCAACAGAAAATTGAAAATATTTCTTGATCAAGCGCAGCTGACCTGTAAGACAGCCTTTGAACTTTTAATTAATATCTTTAAAGGAAGTTTACTTTGCACATGAGCGCAGCAACTGCTTAAAATCATTTTGCAATTGATAAACTGTACGGCTGATGAATCTTCTGCCTCAGCTGACCTGCGCTGGCAATCCCTTGGGTAACCTACAGCTGCTCTCTTGCAGGAAACCTGTCAGCCCAACTCGGAGAAAAACAAGAGAGGAGAAAAGAAAACAACCCCAAGTTTCCCCAAACTCAGTAGAGTTTATATAACGTATATTTAGAAGCGAATCTCAACACACCAGCATTAATTAAAAAAGCCAAGAACGCATGCTTTGTTGTGTTAATGATTTGCAGAGGGAAAGAGCAACATTTATTGTAAGAATAAACATCTACCGCATTAGGAATAATGTAGCAAATGATGTCTATTACGTGCACGTTAAAGATTTTTCATTAGATAGTATTATTTATGCTTTCTACTCCATCTTTTTACCTGTGTGCAGAAGACTCACTTTTCCTTCAATTAAAATCAGTGGCAAATTTCATTAATTTCCATCAGGCGTTTATGGTGATGGAAATATGAACCTTATAAAAATATTAAACCCTTGGCAATTAAGTTTTACCTTTGAATTATTAAGAAACAACTACCTTGCAGGAGTGAGTTTTATTAGCAATGGCAGGAGTTTACATTGTCTAGGAATAAAAGCTTTTCCTTCTATAAATTTTCTCAATAAAAAACATGAATAAAGTTACAAACCATGTGCTCTTTCCTTTCCACTGAAAATATCACGAAAAATTTCACTGCATTTTAATGAGTACTCGTAAACATATTAATGATGTTTATTCTCACGAATAGGGAAATCACTGTTAATGACTGCATGAGCATTGGAATTCCATTTGGTTGATGCTAAACATTATTTGCAATTATTACAAAAATATTACTTCAACTGTGCTTTCATCCCATTCAGGAAACTTAATTCAGCTACAAAGAACAACAGTGAAACAGAGTGGAGAGCTATTAAAAGTACAGTCAGATTTGCAGCATGGAAAGAACATCAAGTCTGTGTGGATATAATGATTTTTATTTTTGCTTTAAAAAAGCTGAACTCTGTAGAAACTTAAAAAGTATTGGGAAAAAAGCGCCCAGCTCATTAAGCTGTTGTCTAGAGCCTGCTCTGAAAATCCGTCAGACAAATACTGTCTACAGATAATTAAAATCTTTCTAAAATATTTCTTGCATCCTCTAAAACAACTAGTCCTCCGAGACAGCACATATTTAGTCCACGTTATGCATTCATAGATCATCTGACCCCTCGAATAAATCTATAATTTCAGGCAACTTCTTTCACCCAGTAAGGCCTCAGGAAGTTCACCAAGAGTCCTCTCATCATACAAGACATTCGATAAGGAAGACAAGAAATGTCACGCCCAAGACTGGCACACCAAGAAGAACACATCCGAGATAGCATTATATTTGGGGGTGAGAGTCCTAACTGCATCATTTTTGTATGAGGGGAAAAAATTACAGCAAAAAGACAATTATCAAAAAAGCTCTTAACTCACTTCTTGCTTCAAGATGGAGAGAAGACAGAGAAGACCCTGCTCACAAAGGTTGTAGATTTATCTAAAAATTTGAAACCCAAACACTAACCTATTCACATGCACACCTACTGTCCCCCCTTCCTAGAGACAAGCCCTCATCCCATCTGAGAAATAAACCTCATGAGAAACAGAAGAAAGCCCACGTGTGAACTCTCCCCAGTCCAGGTCTTGGTGACTCAAAGAAAGCCTTTTGTTCTCCTCTCTCTAGACGACTGAGGATCAGGTTTGATTTTTATGGCAAATTAGTTGTTTCCCCCGGATCACCACTCTTAAGTCAGAAAGAAAGCACCGGTACAAACGAGAAGATTTAGTAGACCAAGCCTTAAAACTGAACTGTGAAACGGGGTTTTGCTGAGGTAAGTACATCATGAGGGAGGTACATCACACCATAAACACTCCTGATATTTGTCTGCTGAAACCCCTGAGGTGGGCAATAGCTCTCCAACAAAAACAACTTAAAAAGAGAAGCTAGACATCATTTACCGCCCGCAGCAGGGTTCCAGGAGAGGACCACTGCCCATGAACAACACCAGGACAGAGGAGGAATGAAGCGCGGTTGACCATTTCATCTTCTCTGCCCATCACAGGGGAAGTGCAAGTCGTTTTAAAGGTGGTCTCCACCTCTCTGATCAGTGTAGAGTGACTGAGATAGCACAACAAAATGCAGGATGTGAACACAAAACCCTATGAAGTCCAATTAGGAGAAAAGCAGAGATCTGCATCTGGTGCGGAACGATGCCATGCACCCATAGGGGCTGGGAACCCGCTGTTTGGGCGACAGTCCCACCAAAATGGCCTTGGGGTTCCCGTGGACACGGCAGGGTGGGTACAAGCCAGCAGCAGGCCCTCATCAGAAATGAGCCAAGCCATACAGCTGCACAAGAGGAGTGGGGCCGGCAGGACAAAGAGTTATTTTTCTCCACTACTCAACGTGGCCTCACACTATGGCACCCAGTTGCCCCTGCCCCCAGTGAAACATTGTGCAGAAGCTGGAAGAGATGTAGGAGAGCGACAAAGCCAAGCTTGTGTCCTACAGAGAGAACTGAAGGAGCTGAGCGTGTTCAGTTGGGCCAGAGGCTGATCTAAGGTGACCTCGTAGCAGCCCACAGCTACTGGAAGGGAAATCACAAGGACAAAGCAGCAAAATTCTTCTTGCTATGCCAGATAAAGGGGTAATGACCATAAACTGCCACCTGGGAGGTTCAGGTTGGCTCTCCCGTCCCTTCCCCCCCGTGCCAAAGCCCCTCTTTCTTTCCAAGAGGTGGATGTTGCAGACCCACAGGCGTCCCAGCCAGGAGGTGGCACCTCCATCCAGTGACGTTTAAGACCTCCCTAGACAAAGCCCAGCTGATGTGACTGGGCTTCCAGTTGGGCTGGGTGACTTCCAAAGGCCCCTTCCAAAACAACATTTAAGTGAGAAACGTGCACACACACAGAACCACGGCCTGCCTCAGACACAGGGAACTGCTGCAGATTTACACTGAAGTGCATCTAAATATCCACTGCCACTCACTGTCACACCCTGAAAGAAAATGCCTACTGAAGTTCAGGTGTTACAGTAAAAGAGTTTTAAATTTTTACCTCCTTCGTATCTAGTAAGATTTGCTTTGCCATGTCATTTATGTTGTCAACCCTATTATTTGTTATTTGTTAATATCATGCTGTTATTTATTTTTAAAGCATATAAAAATATATTGTTCTCCTAACACCACCAGACCCTGACTCTGAAATGGTGCTCAAAAAGATGAAAGCCACAGATCTACCCACAGAGCACCTGGAACTAGTCCATTAGATGCCTTGAGATGGATAAAATAAAGTGATAAAATCATGTCTTCTACTTTCTGATATTAGGAGACAAGAAAAGCAAGTATTTAGGCTGCCGCACATTACTGTTGCTGTTTTTTTAATCAGAACGTCCCTAATGACACCCGTGGCACAGCCTGATGCAGCACATCGTGCTCGCTCACGTGCAAAGACGCTGCTGTTCAATCGCCATCTGATCATTAGTAAGCTCTGTCCTTTCCGGCAGATCCAGAGAACTAAAATAGCTGGTTACATCTCTGATGGCATCATTAGGGTTGCTTTCAGAACTAGTTTTCCCATCAATAACGCAAAGGACAAGCAGAACAGATTCATCCAGCACCGCATTGTCCCTCCAGCAGTGGCCGACAGAGGATGCCCGAGGAACCCCGTCAGCCCAGGTCACCCAAAGCCACACCGCCCCGTGCCCGCGTCCAGCCCTGCCACCGGTGACCCAGGACCTCCCAGAGCCAAAGGTGGTGGCCTTGCAAAGAGGAGGACATCCCTACAACAAACACTAGAGGATTTTGCATGGAATATATTACAGAGAAGTCAGTAAGAAAGAGAAACTTCATTATTCCTGAAATGAATCCAACATGTTAAATTAGGAAACTTATGCAACTAATTATACCCTAGCAGTGCAAACAGTATCAAAGAGCAGTATTTTTTTTTCTGAACTTCTCAAGCCATCTCTTTTTCAGAATGTCAATTAAGAATAAGAATAATACAAAACCCTTATGACAACTGAAGATGAAACCCAGAGTTAAATTTGCAACAAATCTGGAATTCCCCTTTGATCATTCTAAAGCGACGTCTATACATTTTTACTGAGTCAAACAACCCAAAATAATCTAAATAAGCAACAGGAGCAACAACAGAAAGAAATCCTATGACATCCCAAGACAAGGCTTTTGAAATGTTATGATATCACAGCGTTTTAATGTAGGTGCGCACACGTTAAACGCGCACATGCTCCGTGTGTAGGTGATGTGGTGGGGCATAAATATTTTACTAGCAGGAGTTTGAGTTACTGACTCATTACTCACAAATGGTATGAATGTTCTTTTCTGATTTTGTAAGTGTTCGTATTTTTGGTGTTCTGAGTGATTAAGAACAGAAGACTGTGGTATCTGAAAAGCAGTTTTTCAAAAACTTGCTGTAAAGATCTTAGTTTTTTAATGATGGCTCCCATGTGAGGAACTACTGAGGTACAAAAAAAGGAGCCAAGAAACATGTAATTGATGGCTTTACTCCCCAGCACAGCTATTCTGAAGTCAAAGGCCTTCGCTCAAGAGTAGGTCCTCCCTCTAGTAGCAGAAGTTTGCAGAACAGCTGTACTTTTCCAGCATTTTGCAACTTTATATTTACAAATAAACCAGCCAATTGACTCCTGAATGTGGGTCACAACACTCAGGTGCCCCCCCCCCCCCCCATTTTCCTGTCTTATTTGAAAGGGCAAAAAGAAAAAAAAGAAGAGCAAACCGGGCACAATTCTCAGCTCAACAGTGTCTTTCCCCATGGAAATGAGAAAGGAAAACACGACTGCAGGGATGGGTCCTTATTTGTAACCAGCCCTTAATTCCCCACTTCTTATTTCAAAAACAAACAGGCAAATCTAAATAAACTTCTAGATCCAAGGCTTACAATTGCAGCTCAGAAACCACCCTTGGGTTATTTCAACCTGTCTCTCAGAGGGAGCTTCACTTCAGGAGACCAGGGATCTCCAGGGAAGGTCTCACACCAGACGGCCCCTTCCCCTCCCCGAGAGAGCACGGGGCTCTGGCGGGCTCTCCCGCAGCCGGGACCAGCTTTGCAGAGGCAGGAGCAGGCACCTCAGCCCCGCACCCGGTAATGGCTCTGCAACTCCAAGCTACTTGGCTGCTTCAGGACTTTTTTACAAATAGTTTTGGCGTTTGCTTTTTTTTTTTTTTTTTTTTAATTCTGTAAGAAAGTATGTTTTCCAAGATGCAACTGTATTTGATCAGGTGGTGGCTGGAAAAAAAAAAATTGAGCCTGAAACACCAAAAATATTATCTGAATATCTGGCAGCCATTAAATCAGAATTCCACAAATACATTAGAATAATTTATAGAGTGGCAACGAGGGTGGCTCTCGAATTGAAATCCAATGGAACTTCAGATGAACCTTAAACACTGTAGCAGTGGCAGATCCTTAAAGGCAATATTATTACTAGGTGCCTTTATATTACAATAATGTTTCAAGCTCTTTCACACAGATCTGCTCAGATAAAAGATATAACGTTGGCATTTACAGCTGCCAAAATTGCCATTTGCAATTAAAAATTAAAACTGGCACTCTTTCTATGCAGGCAATTATCTCAGCGCAGCTGGCAATCTTCCTTGTTTACAGTGCTGCTGTGTCATGACTTCACTCTGTTTGGAAATTTACTTCTCTTTTTTTTTTTTTGGAGGTTTAAACTCGTCAACTTTATTTCCAACTTGAACTTTCCTCGTTCTAATGATTTTCATCACGATCTCAAAGAGAAAGGTCCAAAACTACAATGTAGGGATTTTGCATGGCAGCCTCGGGCGCTGCAGCGAGACAATTCCTACTGAACGCCGCGGTGATTCTCAGGAGGGTAATTAACATCCATCCACACCGCAGGATAACACCTGTAAAACCCGAACAGCAAAACGTACCAAATCAATGCCCTCCAACAAGAAAGTTCAGTCTGTAAGAGTTGACTTTCACAGTAAAGCAGAGAGAATGGGAAGATCTTCTAAGCGGGCAAAAATCCTTCTACCGAATAAAATCTCACATGAGGTATGTTTCTGCTGCTCGTTATCTCCAGCAATCCCGACCTGCTAAATACATCTACCCACAAAGTAGCTTATTCATCAGACTGCCGTCGTTTTGGCAAAGTGGTTTTTTCACTTATAAAAACTTTTTATTAAAGTAGGATTTGGGCATTCCCCGGCTGCTCGGAGAGGAGCACCCTACGCTATCAAACAGCCTTTAAGGAACAGATGCTTTTTTAACCGAAGCCGCTGTATCCACCAGCTATCACAGAAATATAGGTACCTACAGCACCTCAATTAAATCTTCCATTTTCTTAAAGATATATTTTCTGTAGTCAGACACAGAAACACCGTGTGTCATACCCCTGATACAGTAACGCCTATCATCCTTCCTCCGTAATTTATCCCAACGTTTTCATCGAGGACCCTGATCCATCTCCACAACTCGCCTCTCTCGCTCCGCCACCAGAAGCCTTTCGAGCCGGGCCCTTCCTCCGAGTATTACCAAAAATCGTAAAAAACCCGGGGTTTGCTGGGGAACTAAGGAACGCCGCCGACCCTGGGGATACTTTACGGAGCGACAGATGTCAGGTCCCCAAGTGTCGCCGCGCCGGTGACGGCACCGCTCTCCCCGGGGCGATGCGACGGGAGGCAAGCGTTAGCCGCCGGCCGCTTCGGGACGGGGGCGACAGGAGGAGCCACCGCGGAGGAAAAGGCGCAGGGACGGCAGAGCCCGGGGGAGCGCGGTGTCAGCGCGGGGGCCGCCCGCTGCGCCCTTCCCCGCGGAAGGCCGGTCCCGGCGCGGCCGGCGGCGGGAGGGCGCACCGGGGTGGCAGCCCCCCGCGGCCGGCACGCGCCCGGGAAGGCGGCTGCGGCCCCCGCCGCCACCCGCACCCCCGACGGGGCGGAAACAAACAGGCGGGAGGCAGAAAAGGCGGCCCCGCGGCGCTAACTTTTCAAACCGCGCAGCGAAACCCGGGCCGGGGGGGGCCGCCGGCGCTTCCGCCGCGCCCCGACGCCACGGGGAGGGGACCCCGGGAGCGGCCGGCACCCCTCGCCCCCTCCGACCTCGGCGGGGCGGGAGCGCCGCGCAAACCCCCGCGCGACCCGGCGGCCGAGCGAGCGCCTGCTCCCCGCCGGCTCCGTCTGCCGGGTGAACCCGGCCTCCCCCCATCGCCTCCCACCCGGGGCCGCGCGGATTATCCGCCGCCCCGCGGAGCGCCCCGCCGCAGGTGGCGGCGTTTCTCCCCCGCCCCCGTGATGCCTCCCCGGGCACTTTTTGGGCGCGACTCGCGGGGGGGGGGGGGGGGACGGGGACTCGTCCTCCTCCTGGGGGACCGGCCGCGGAGCGGGGAGGGGGGGGAAGGAAGGTGCGCGGTCCGGCGCGGCCGTGGCCGGGGGCAGGTGCGGGCGGCGGCCCGGGGGACGGGAGGCGCGGGTCGGTACTCACACGAAGGCGTGGTAGACGAAGGCCCAGCCGCGGGGCCGCTCCAGCACGTTGTACAGGTAGTTCTGCAGGCGGCGGTACTTGGCGTTCCGGCGGCAGCTGGGCCCGCTGCTGTACGACAGCGGCTTCCCCAGCAGGCTCATGCGGGCGCCGTGCTTCCCGCGGCGGCCCTCCCGCAGCCCGGCGGGGGCGGCCGCGCCGCCGGTGCCCAGCAGCAGCAGGCCGTCGCCGCGGGCCGCCGCGCTCGCCAGCGCCCTGCCCCGGCCCGACTCCACATCCTTCATGCCCGCCGCCGCGCCGCTCTTCACCCAGAGCCCCGCGGAGCCGCCCTCCTCCCCGCCGCCGTGGTTGCGGGGCATGGCATCACCCCGGGCGCCGGGGCGGGCGCCGGGGCCGCGGCGGAGCAGGGCGCGGGCGGCGGCCAGGCACCCCGCGGCGGCGGCGGCCCGCAGCGGGCAGCGGGGGCCGAGGGTCTCCGGGCGGCGCCCGCGGGGCGCGGGGGCTCGGGCCACTTTGGGCGCCCGGCGCGGCGCGGGGGGGGATGGGGGGGCGGGAGCCGGGCTGCGGCAGCTTCGCGGGGGGCCCCGGCGAGGGAGCGGGCGCCCCCCCGGGCGCTCTCTCCTCCCGGGCGGCGGCGCCCCGCCGCCGGCCCCCGCCGCGCCGCCCGGCGTGGCTCCGCGGCCCGGGACGGGGCGGCGGGAGGGCAGCTCCGGCGGAGAGGCCGCGGGGGGGCGGGGGGCGAGGGCTGCGGGCCGGGGCTCGGCGATGCCTCTCGCCGCCTCCCGCGGGACGTGGCCCGGCCGGGCCGGACAAGCTGTTGCTCCGGCTCCCGGCGGCGGAGAAAGTCGGTGAGAAAGAGGGGGCGGCGGGGGCCGCGCTGCCGGGCGCCTCCGCGTCCCGGGGCTGAAGCGGCGGAGGCAGCGGCGGGGCGGGCGGCTGGCGGGACGCGGCGCCCGCGGGCTAGGCGCGCTGCCGGGAAATGTCCATTTAAGTCCGAGAAAGTAACAAAACTGCCGTAAGTCCCGGCGGCGGGGCGGGGGAGGCTCGGCCGCCGGCGGGACCCCGCTGCGGGCGGGGAGCGCGGCCGGCCCGGGCGGGGCAGCGCAGCCCGGCCGCCGGCGGTCCCCCCGGGGGGGCGGCGCAGCCCCGCACGCCGCTCCGGCCCCTCCGCCGAGTCCCGGCCCCCCGCGGCGGGGAGAGAGCGGATCCCGGCCCCGGTGGGGGGGGGGGGGGTGCCCTCCCCGCCGGCTTTTCCCCCCCACCCCAAATCCCCGGCAGCTCCGGCGCGGTGCGGCCGGAGCGCAGCGGTGCCGCCGCTCGGTGCGCGGGCTGCGCCGAGAAAACAAAGCTCCCCCTGCCGAGAGCGGGCCTTTAACTCCCCGCCGCATCAAGGTGAGCTTGCGGGGAAAAAAAAAAAAAAAAAAAAAAAATAAATCCACCCCACCACGCCGCAGGCGCGGCCGCTCCGCGCCTCCCCGCCCGCAGCCGCGCCCGCTTTGGCCGCCGTTTGTCGCCGGTGCTCGGTGGGAGCCCCCCGGCCGCCCCCTTCCCCGGGGCTGCGGGCAGCCGCCGCCCCCCGGGGGACGCGGGGAGAGGGTGAGCCCCCCCCCCCCGTTCCCCCCCCCGGCACTTCAGCTCCGAGTTAATGAAAAATAGCTGCGTGTGAGGGGTTCTGCAGCCTCAGCACCGCAGTGTGAAATCGTGGCGCTAACTCGTGAAGGGTTAACGAAAACTAATAACGTGGACACTAATGTTATGCGAAAATCAATAGAGGCATTCAGAAATTCAATTCAATTTTGGTGTTTTTTTTTTTTTCCTGTGGCTAGTTAGAGGCCAAGCTCTCGAGCCTTTGATTAACGCACCGCCTCCGACTTCCAGAAGAGAAGCGGTGCGGTGGATGTCATATTCTGACCGAGGCCATTAACTTGTGCCCCTACTTAAGGCGACGTGGAAACATCAGCAGCACTAATTTACTGCTACGCTGTCTCCGCAATCAGTGTCTGCAAACAAAGAGCTTCATCTCCTTCCTTCCTTGGCTGCGCTTCCTCCCCGGCTGCGGGCACCTTCCAGCAGGAGCGTTCTCGCCCCCCGAGCCGCCGTGGCCGCCCGCAGCCGCGGTGAGGGGCGGCAGGAACGCGCACGTGCCGAAACGGATGTTAAGTAGTTGGTAGAAGTATCCGCAGCAACCCCATTAATATTTAAGCTTTCCAGTGGCACATACCTACTCCTCTTTCTTTGAATTGTAAATTGAGTTAGCTAATCCTTCACTTACTGCTCGTTTGCATTTCCCTGGTTCCATAGGCAAGTGTTTACTCTCATTTTCCTCGCCCTGAGCTCCTTTACAGCCCAGTAGGTGCCGCGGGCCTTTCGCGTCAGCCGCGCCTCCGGGGGCTTAGATTCATCCTCCGCCGGCCGCGGTGACTCCGGTGAAATATTTGGGGGTCGGTGCTCGAGGCGCGGGAGGCCGAACCGTGCCGTCGCTCGGGGAGCGGGGGGTGCGGGGCTCGGTCAGGCCCCGTCCCGCAGGCGCTCCCCCCGCAGGCACCGCTCCTCCGGGGCTGGGGCTTCCAACCGGGCATCGGGGCAACAGCCTGTGGAAATTACTCAACTCCCGTTCCTCCTGTACTTTGTGTGATGCGCTAAGAAATATTGTTATAATTCTGTGCCCTCTAGTGGCGCTTAAAATCATCTATTAATTTAAATAATAGTAAGGAAAGCAGCCTGTGAGCACAAATAGAACGGGCCGATGCTGAAACGTAGCCACAGGTACCAGGACAGCGGGGAGCAAACAAAAGTAATACGCTCAGTGATGAATTAAGTATTTTATTTTTATGGGGTGTGAACAAAAGTATTTTCCCATTATCTTTTATTAAATAATGCTTTAAAAATTATGTATTGTGAGAAGAGATTGATGGTCATTATTCTAATTCCTGCTTGTTAACATGTCAGATAACCAGGGCATGATAGGCCAGCTGAATGCCGAGCAGATCGTTAGCACCCAGGCAGCTGCTCGCCCTGCACCAGGCAGAGGAGCTGTGCCAGGTGAAAAGGCTAGTCCTCCTCTAAGGATTTATTGCAAAATACGGGTCTACATTTATACGACAACAAATTCCCCTGATATTTTTGCTTCGGACTGCATAATACCTACAGAGATGAGTCGTGTGAAATTCTAGCGTGTCCGCGTGGTCCAAGGTCGCCCCGGGTTCAGGTGTCAGTAAGAGGATCTACTTGACGAAATCTCCAAGGCGAGAACATCCCAAGGAACCTTGGCTTCCGAGGCTGCAGGTACAGTCCATCCCACCTGCAGGAGAAGGGCAGGGTGCGCGGCAGTGCCGCTGGGGAGCGGCTGTTGCCATGCTTTATGGCAAATGCCAACAACATACTCTTCCAAAGCTGTAAAGCACAGGTTTTAAGATCCTGTCGCGTTATTTCAAATGCACACATCAAATGTTATGCATCCTGACTTGTGGAAGGATCAGCTGGTACATATAATCCTTTCTGATCAGGAACAAAATGTTGCGATATTTGGGATTTTCAGGGTTTTCTTTCCAAAGTGTTACATGTGATATGTTGTCTTAAATCAATGTTTCTGGGTTCCGTTTTAATAAAAGAGAGGAAATTATTTAAACAACAGTGGTATTCCCTTATAAACAATAAAATACGGGTTTGCAACAGCATGTAAACTCCTTTTCTAAGACACTTACTAGTGCAATTTTGGGGTTAGCCACACTAGAAATTAGAGCCAGCCTTCACAAGGGCTAAATTTGCAGATGAGTAACAGGAATTCTGAAGTGCGCTGGGGTAATCGCGACACGGGGTGGCTACTAAGAGAACAGGAACCTTGTGAGAGGGCAAAAAAGGGGGGGAAGCAAAGAAGACCAGTGGCGTTGGAGGGCGCTGGTGGGAGTTGGGGATGTCGGGCTCGCTGTCTCCACGCTGCAGGGCCAGGCGGGAGCTGGAACCTGCCCAGGCCAGGTCTCAAGCACCTGGGCGTGTGGTTGCCCCAGGTCACAGAGAGATGCTCGTCGAGCTGCTGGAAACCACTCATGTGCCTCCACGCAGCGTTTCGTATTTACATGAATTTGCAAAATCTCTTTGTGCCTCAATTCCAGATCTGTGGCAGGGGGTGGGAGCAATCCCTTCGTGGAGAAAGGGATCGATTGTTGGCAGAAATTCATGGAGCAGCGTAAGGCACCCAAAGGCTGCCGGGGGGACGGTGCAAATCACGTTCGTACAGTGGCTGTTCCAAGCAGAAAGGCAGGCGGGGAGCCGGCTGGAAAGGCTTCGTAGCAACGCTTTGCAAAGGTCACTTTACCGTGGTGTCATGTTTTGAGTTCATCCCAGTTGCTTGTTAATAACCTTTTTTGTGTTACACAATACAGGGAGGTGTCGTGTGCGCTCGAGTTTTGCATCTCTTCGTAAGATTTTTAGCTTCCTGCCTAATTATATGGAGGAGAGGATGCACAATTGCTATTCTTGGTGCCGAGCATCCAGGAGGCAGGAACATGTTTTCAGAGCACTTAGGTGTTAGGAACAGTTCATTTGCCATGAGGACCTCTTGCACGGCCTGTCATACGTGGCATGCATCTCCAGCAAACCCCAAATTGAGCACCACTATTACATAATAAATGATTAGCAGAATGTCGGATGAGGTGCCCGGCGTGTTAGGATGTATATTACGAGCTCTCTGGTCAGTGCATGTAACATGCCAGCAGCTGCGGCAGGCTCTGATTAATCCAAAATGTTGGAATATTATATATTTTGCATTAATAGTCCAAGATGTTGCAATACTTTCCTGCAAGCTTTTTTCACATGAACGAAAGAAGCCGACTGTCAGTAGCACGAGGCGTTCACACGCAGAGGGAAGGACTGCCTGGCCTTCCTGGTGCATCCCTCACCGGATCCCTTAACCTTGGACTCGAGGGAGTACCTCCAGAAGTAATTTAGTTTTGATGTCCCGGTTTATGTGCTGACCTGGCGGTTAGACTGCTGTGAGGTTACTAACCCTGAGGAAGACCTGTCTGCACGAAGAGCTGCCCTGGGACCCAGCTCTCATTCCAAGCAGACCGTGGCCAGCACTGATAATCGCTCTGAGTTATTACCAGCACAGGCCAAATTTTAATGGGAGTGCGAGACGTGGGTGGATCACTCGCAGCACTCGTGCCTCCTTGGCCGGAGAAGAAATGCTTCTACCTGGTTATTACATCTGCAAACCCCAGGGCCAGTTCCCAAACCGTTTCTAGTGGCCCCCTCCCTGCCGGGAGCCGTTGGCCCCTGCCCGGCCGGAGGGACCTCTCCTCGGGCTCCAGCCCAACAGCAGAGACTCCTGGCCTTGCTTGGGCGCTCCCCAGCTGTCCTAGCGAAACGCTCTTTTTGCTCCCTGACATCTAGTGTGTCCTCTCACTCATCGGATATTCGCCCCCGATAAGAGAATTAACTGATTCCATTCATTCCTGCTTAACTAAATATCTAAACATCGCTGTCGGTTAATAAGGCACGTCTCTCTGTAGAGTCACTGCTGGGCCCCAGCACCCTCCCTCCTAAAAGGCCCTTACCTTCATCTCTTTTACTTTCTCTTTCATCTTCTGGGTTGGTTTTTTCTTTTGTTTTGGTTTGGGTTTTTGATTTTTTTTTGCTATTTTGTATGCTTTTCTTCCTTCCTTCTTAAGCCTCCTCCCTCTCTGTTTGAACGATCCAGACCTCTGAGCAAACAGCCTGGTGACAAAACAAGACCACACGTCTTGAGTGGTGCTGAGGCTGCCGCGGGTGCAAGCCTGCCCCGTCCCCCCCTCGGAGCTCTCTGACCGGGTGAAACCAGAGCAGCTGGCCATTGAAAAAAAAAAAAAAAAGACTTGAGTCTGTGCTGAGAACTGCAGAGCAGTTTACCATGCAGGAACTGGGAATACAATATAAGTAGAATAGCATATGAATTTTTTTTTTCAGTTAGAAAGGTTCCATTCCGCAAAATATTTAGATTTTCAAAATCATATTCCCCAGAATACCTAGAAGTTTTGGAGAAAATATGCCAGTCAAAAATGTTAATGTTTAATGCAGTCGTTTGGAGCCAAACACAGCTTCTAAATAAGAGAAGAGATCCTTGGGATATTGTCTTCAAAACTGTGTGTTTATCTGGCTTGCACGTCGGCAGGTCCTTTGAGCAGGGTGCCTTGTGGGCACCAACCCACAGCAGGCCTGAGGAAACCCAGCAAGGTCAGAACAGGGCCATTTGGGAATTCAGCAAGAGGTCGTTCTGGTTTTCAGGTTTCCAGTGCAGGAGATAAGTAAGAATTTTTTTGATTTGGATTTGTTTCTGTTTTCTTTGGGTGTGGAGGAAATACTCTGTGAAAGCTCAGCTTGATCCCTAGAGTTAACAAAATTCCTTTAAGACATAGCAATACATAGTCCCAGTTTATGCATTTTATCACCTAGAGATGTACCTGAAAGAAGCTGGTGGCTGATATGTTGATGTATCTCATGATGAGATTTTGCTTTAGGCCATAGTGACTTTCAGTATTTGTCAGACATGAACTTCTGGCCATCTCCTTCCCCTTCTCCGGTGTCTCTTCCACTCGTACTACAGTAGCTCCAATTTTGAAAATTCCTATTCAACTGTGGCCTAATCTTTAAAGCATTGGAATTTTCAACATGAATATTTCAGAATCACCAAAGATTTTTTCTTCTGAAAATGCCTAGAAGGCCATGAACCTTCACTTGAGTCACCTGGAACATAATCTGCATCTATGCTGTTTGTTTCCACAGACTGACTCGTAGACACAGCAGACGTGCTCACTTTT
Source organism: Numenius arquata (assembly GCF_964106895.1). Lineage (NCBI taxonomy): Eukaryota > Metazoa > Chordata > Aves > Charadriiformes > Scolopacidae > Numenius > Numenius arquata. Next base: position 528,167 of record NC_133582.1, on the reverse strand, counting down.
GCTCTCTCTGGCCCAAGTAAATTTAAGAAAAATCTATGCAGAGTGGCACGGAGAGAGCCAGCTGCTTCAGATGCTCTGATCCCAGGGTGCTCTGGATGTTGCTCCTGGGCAGCAGAGCCGTGCTGGGGCCAGGGGGGTGCTCTGACCACTGGGACAGGTTGGCAGCATCACCGATCCCACGAGAGGGACGCAGGAGGAGACCCCCTCTGCATGTCTCTGGCCAGTTTAAAAGGGTCCTTCCTTGGTGCCCTGGCTTCTGCAACCCCCATCTGGAGGTGCCTATATCCTTCATGGATTGTTGAGATGGCCTAGTCCTGACACGGGAGTCTGGCTCCTGCTCTTGGAATAGGACTTGAAATTGTAGGGGCGAAAGAACAAAGTTTCCTGGGATCTAAAGTCTCTGTTGAGATCTAGGAGTGATTTAATATTCACAAAAGATCATGAGCTATTCATCTTGCTTACCAACGCTCTCGTGTCTTAGACTTTACTCGTAGCATAAACACAGGACTCGAAACTACCTGGCTGTAATTCATTGTACCTGGAGCAACAGTCTTTCTAAATTAGATGGCTGATAACCAGCCTCATGTATTCTGCAGGTACATTTTAAAATAAAAAATAATTTACTGCCATTTTTCATAAAAAAAATAGAAAAATATTTGGCCTTTTCAATGTGCCTGTTCAAATAACTTGGCAGCATCTGTGATCCTCAAAGAATTTGAGTAAGACGTGCCCTCTGAGTTACCCGGGGGACTTAACGAGGTCTTACTCCTAAGCCAGAGGCACCACAGAAGCCGGAACAGACACGAGCTCTGGCCGCGCGCGTCTCCATTGGTGTATCAGAGGGCGAGTAGTCATTGGAAACCTTTTGTAGGAGCTGTATGCTCGGGGCTCCTCCTTCCTGCTACTGCTTCCCTCTTGGCTTCAGTAGATTTATTCCTGTCATAAAGGAAGTGTTCCAGGTCAGTAAGGCCCTCAACAGCTCCTGTTGGGTGAGGAACGAGACTCAGTCAGAGCTGTTGGACCTGTAGCACATCAGAAAGGAGCTCCTTGGGCTTCTACAGGCATGTCCAGGCACTTGACTTCCCCGTGTTCTTAAATCTCGTCCTAAAGTACGTACTTCAAAAATCTCCAGCAGGAGAAAGATGAAAACCAAGAAAGCCAAGGTTAAGAGGAATAGAGGCGATCTGGTGAGGCTGTGAGACAGCAACAACGGTGAGAGCAAGCTTACAACAGCAGGTAAGCAGGAGTCATAAACATGAGGAATAAGACAATAGTGGAGAGCAGGGCTTTTTCCCCACATGGCTGTGCTCCTAGAGAAAGGCTGGAGGTAGTCATTTAATTTCAAAAGAAGAATAAAAAAGAAGCTGTGAGGTATCTAAAGCTTGTTTTATATCTCCACATATATCATGTCTGCAAGGAAACGTACGAGCCAAGAGTGATTTTTAATATCCTTGTAGGGTTGGGGACAAGACAATTAAATGCCAGATTTACAGGGTGGCATTTACATGAGAAGCAAGATGTACAACTGTAGATATAGGGCAAAACCCACACAGTTTTACCATGAGGGTGGTTGGACACTGGCACAGGTGCCCATATAGGTTGTGAAATCTCTGTCCGTGGAGTTTTTCAAAGCTTAGCAGGCCTCAAGCAACCTGAGGTAACCCTGACGAGAGCCATGCCTTGGGCAGGTTAGAGCAGGTGACCTCTAGAAGTTCCTTCCAACCTAAATTATTCCATGAGTCTAGATGACCCAGGGCAATGAATACTTTATGACCTACTCTGTGAAATAAAACCCCATTGATAAGTTTGACCTGGTCAATACTTTGAGGACACGTCAGCATCTGTCACTGCTGATATCCTGCCCCCACCGCAAAATCACAAACCTCATGTGTGGGGGGCAGAGGGCTGAAAGGACAGCAGCAGCTTCTGCCCTTGATGTGATAGCTTCTCCGATGGCTCCTCTGAAGCCAGATGGGATGATGAGCAGAGAGAGACACCCTAGCACAGTCCTGTGTGAGCATAACCCAAGGAACAGCACAGGACCAGGCCCCTGCCCCATCTCCACTGCGGGTCCCACCACCTGCAGCCCATTGACCTCCCCTGCCTCCCTCCAGCCCTCTCCCCGTAGTGAACATCCTCCCCTTTCCCACCTCTTTCCTTCCCTGTCAGATGGATTGAACTTGGCTGGATTTTTTTGCAGCAACTTTTCAGTGTCAAGAGATTATGGACGGTTAGTCGCAAACCTTATTTCCCCCAAATAAAAAGGCAGCATTTTAAAACTTTTATTTTTTAAAAGGGAGTAGTTATTTTAGTTCCCTACATAACGGAGCATTTTCAGAAAGTGTTGAGTGCTCCTGGTTCGAAAATCATGTTTCTGTCAGTGTTTCCCTACTGGGATGTTGAAATCTCTAGTCCTTTTTGAAAATCTTGGTCAGGCTTTGTCTCTGGTTAATAGGACATTCACATTAAAACCATTTAGGTTGCTTAATTTAAGCAGGGGTTAAATTCTGCCCCGGTTTTGTTACTCTGCCTGAAGATTGTCATTCCGCAAGGAAGTTCATTGGTTCCAACTAACGAGAGGAGGAAAGCAACCAGCTTGAGCTGATGATACCACAAATGCTTGGAACGAAAATTAAACATTATTATTAGCAACTTTCAGCAGGGTTTAAAGTGTTGAAATTTAACCTTGCCATGTGGATCCCTATCACTTAACTTTAATGAGTAACCAGTAGCAGGAGAGTTTCCTATATCGTGTGTGCGGTGGCTGCTGGCGGGAGATATGACATATTATCTGGAGTGGTTTATAGAAGCAGCTCTCCTCTCGCTGCAATAAAGAGAGAAACTAGACATTTAAGCCATTAGCGTCTAAAAGGTGCGCTATAAGGCTATGGTTCTGAAATGATTTTTGTAGTGTGAAGACCATGTATTGGAAGCAAGACTCCTACATATTTTAAAAAGAAATGATGATCTAGATGATAATGATGCATGATAAATAAAGGCATCAAACTACCTCCGTAACTCAGCTGGAAGCGGTTATCGCCATTATTCCACCATCCTTATGTTAGATCTCAATAGCAAACCCTTTTTTTTTTTTATTTTATTTTTTTCTCAAACTGTTTCACAGGAGCAGAAGTGAGAAATAGTGGAAAGCTTAGAGATGAGTGTTTTGGAACATTTTGCAGAGCGCGCTGTCTGGGACCATAAACACACCGTTCGGTTGTAACTTAAAATATCTGATTGAGGTTGTTCTTTCCATTCACGGTCTCTTTCCATATTTAAATCCATGCGGATAAGGATGGCACCTCTCCCTTACCAGAGCGAATCTGTACACTCGAGTAGCGCCGCAGTAGAGGCCGTTTCCTGCTGAGACAAATGAGCCCCAGACAGTGACAAACATTTTATTGTTTACTTCTGCTCAGCTGATGAAGAGACACTGACTTCGCTCTCCAAAGAGGGGAGGGTTTGCAGCGCCAGTGATAATTTCAGAAGAGTAACGTTGCTTTACCCCCCCGGGTAATAGTGATTAGGATCCTATTCCCCGTCACAAAACAAACGGGTTTTCTTTCTGTAATATCGTGTATGACAATCTCCTGCATACATTGCCTCTGGCTGAGGAGCCCTCATAAAGGCATTTTGGTTTCATGCACCGCATTAGGTAGGAGTAACAATTTCCACCCTGTAACCTTACCTCCTCTTGCATAATTCTTTGCTGCCCGCTGAGCCCGTACGTTCTCTTCCCAAAGCACACCTCCCAAATCAAACAATTCGCTTTGTGGAAGGGAAGGATTTGCAGCAAAACACACCTTGTAAACATCATTCCTCCTCCCTGAAGAACCTGCTGACCGGCTGCTTTCGGAGGCCGAGAGACCGACCGGCTGCGGGAGAACGGGAGGAAAACCGGCCACCCCTAAATTTATCTCCATTTGGTGCCGTCCTCAGCGCTGTGCTGCTGCCGCTGGACACCAACATCGAGGTGCGGGGCTTGACCACACAATCCGCATCCTCCGCATCCTCCCCATCCTCCGTGCCGCCCGGTCCCCGGTGGCCCCCCGGTCCCCCGGCGGCCGCCCTCGGGGCGGCCGCCGGGGGACCGGGGGGCCACCGGGGGCCAGGACCGTCAGTATCTCGGTGCCCTCAGCAGGTGGCAGTGGCGACCTGCGGCGGGGCGGGGTGCGCGGAGCCCCCCGCAAGCTCCCGTCCGCGGGGAGGCGGCCGCCCCTTCGGGGCTCGGCGGAGCGGCCGCGGCGCGGGGAGAGGGATGGCAGGGGGGCGGCAGGGCGATGGCCTTCTCCCTCCCCCCACCAACCTCCCCGCACGCGGTGTGGCTCTTTTAATAAACGCTAAGTAATTCCTCAAAGGAATTTCTCAGAGAAAAATTGATGCAATCGAGGAAAAAATAATTAGCACCCCCCCAAAAAACTCCACAACTCCCCCCAAAAGTAAATGAGAGGTGTTGCTCCCCAATCTATCCAGGCAGGGATGCATCCCCATTCCTTCACCACCACGGCTGTGATTGGACTTGTGCGTAAACAATGGTAAAAACATCGTGGTAAAAAAAACCCCACATCTTTTTGTTAAATTTGGTCGATGTGGATTGGGTGCCGTTATGATTAAACACCGCTGGGGCTGCTGACACCGTGAGTTAAAGCGTTGCTGGCCTTGAGCTATTCCCTGAAGGCAGCAGACATGTAAAGAAGTATCGATGGAAAAGTATGTTGAAACAATTGAATTTCAGACAAGCAATCCCTCCTTATTTGAATTTTCAAAATATTACTCGTGAACGTGTTGAGTTTACAGCACCAGCTACGGTAAGGGGTGGATGTGTTTGTTTTCTCTTTCTTTTTGAGGTATTTTATATGTTTCTATAATATCATTTTTTATTATATCTTAAGTGTTTTAAAATAGCCTTAAGTTAAATATCTCCCTTTTTTTAATGACTGCCACAAGTGATTACATATTAAGAGGATTAGGGTTTGCAGGAACAATTGTTGGATGGAGTTTGTTTAATTAGTACTCATCTAAGTAAGGGTAGTTGAGATGCTGATCCAGCCCCTGTTCCCCATTGTGTCTGTGCTAACTTTGGTGGAATGACACCAGTAATGAACACCACTCATTATTTTTGGTTATTTTAGGGTTTTGTATAGCACATGTGGTTCTGCAGTTAAGAGAGAATAAGGCAAGAGTAATGGAGAGTAGTGTATTTTGTAGGTTCTATTTATTTAGTACCTGTTTAAAAATTATGAAAATACGTGTTTTTATATATTTGGCTCATTTGCGTGTATCGTCTGACGGCTTTTCTAGTTATTTCCAGAAGCTGCGTATCCACTGTTTAAAACTCTGGCAACTTGGTGCAGTCACGTTCTGGCCAGTCAACGATTTCAAGCGGGAGTCAAATTTTTTAACAGAAATGATAGGTTTTGTGATTTGGGGCTTTGGGCAACTCGGAAATAACTCATTTTCTGTGGGGGGAGGAACACGCTTGTCTTTGCTGAGAGGAGCTCCAGCAGCCTGGCCCTGGAGCCCGAGAGGCACCTTGGCTGACAGTTCCTCTTCTCCGGGCACCAGTGATGATTGCTGATCCATAGGGAGACTGAGGAGGAGTCAGCAGGAGGCGGAGGGAGGAAGGAGGAGCAGGGCGGGTGGTTCTGAGCATCCCCCGAGGTTCTGGCGTTCCGGGGGGGTTCCCATGGCTGCGCTGCTCCCTTTGCCTCCTGTAGCGTTCAATCACTCCCAAACTTTCCGTATCGTTCTAATTGCTCCCCGTTGGAGGCTTTTGCTTTTCTGCAGCCAGGTTCTATCCCCGGCTCTAAGTCTTCTCAGACTGATCACTGCAACGTTTTTTTCATTAAACGCAGGCAGTGATGGGAGAGGCTGGTACAAAGCAGCAGAGGGGTGGAAGCCTGGCTGGCATTAGGCTGCGGAAACACAAAATCCTACACATTTTCCATGCTAAGCTCATCAATTGTCAAACGATTAGCACTCGACCAGATGCTTGCAGTTGCTTAAAATGAAATCTGCAGCTTACAGATTTCTTGAAACATGTGTAACGGCAGGTAAACAAACTATTTTAAATTATGAAGTTAATATTTACATGCAGTCCTCTTTCTCCTGACAAAATAATATAAAGAAGACTATCCTCATCTATTTATCATTTTGAATGTAGTTTTACCTTATGAACTTACACCAGTCCATATAGGAAATGCGCTGCTCCTAGGTTTTGACTGTCAGTGGCCCGTGTGACTGCGGGCACCGGTACCGCTCGCCCCAGTCACCAGGAGCCGGCATCTGCCTTGGGAGCGACACCGCAAAGATCCACCAATTCCATGGGTCTGGAACACTTTGTGTCCCCGAGGATCGTGGCGTCTGTGGCACCTAGTGCAGTTATTTCAGTGGGCTGTCACAGAGCTCTGACCAAATAAAATGCTTAATAACACACCTAATATTCTTTTTTGACGTAGAGGAAATATTCCCTTATGACGTCTGTTCCTGCTGCAAGTGGTGGCTCTACTGCACTCTAACACCTTTACGTTTGTTCTCATCTTGCTTTACACCCTGAAAAGTTCTACTGCTCCCTTTCCCAGGGATATTATGGTACTGAATAGCAACTGTTTTTTAAAGTTAAATAGAGAACTTCATTCCAAACATTGGTCCCTAAATTGTCCTTTTGCAGAAGAAAGAAGCCCCCCAAAAGCTTCCACTCCCTACCCTTGCCTTTGCTCGTTTGTTCAGAGGGCACTAACGTGTCCTACCCGGTTCCCCGGTTTTCAGTGAGTGTTTCGCTAAAGGGTCCAGCAGCCGCCACGGTGCCGGTGGGAACGTTCAGTGCGTTCCGTTTGCTGCCCGTTTTGTTCCAGCCAGCTCCGGGTGGGTGAAGCTGCCCTTTGCTCCTCACTTCAGACACCGTCCCCCCCAGCGCCGGGCAGGGGCTTGGCTGCGGGGTTTACCCTCAGGTTTATGGCAGGGCCAACAAGAGGCATCTGCCTGAGAAAAGGTTTCTCTCCATCATTTTTAAGAACAACTTAAGATGTAGGTTTTACAAAATTTTAATAAACAAGGGAAAGGTTTATATCTATATTAAATAATTTTTCCACAGGGACTATAAACCTTCTGTAGTTTTTTATCAGAAAAGCATCTGTCTGAGTTAATTACTGAGCACACAGAGGAATGGAGTCTGGGATTCTTGTTTCAGCTATTTTGAAAACTCTTATATTTAAGTTCTCTAATTAATTGCTCAGCTGGGACTTCTGCAGGCAGCATAGTGCAGTGCAGGAAAGACCCCCAAAATGCACCTCCCCTTGTCTAAGCTGATATCAGGACATAAAAGCAAGTCAGAACTTGGCCAGAGTCGTATCGGGATTAAAGTACTTTTATGGAATGAAGTAAGAAGAAGAATTAATTCTTGGTTTAGAAAAAGGGAGAAAGCATCAGAAGGAAGATTGTTTTCTAATTTAACTGCTGCTGATTTCTCTCAGATGTGTCGCTGTGGAGGATGCCAGAGCGAGCCCGTTGTTCTGCCCGGAGCTCGGTGCTCTCCCAGCAGCAGCGGCAGCAGAGCCCCCGAGAGACGGGGAATTCCCGGGCACGGCTGAGCCTCAGTTTCCCAACAGTGAAACTGGAGTAAGAGTTTGTTACTTCATCTGGTCCTATGATGATATCCCCTTCAGTCTTTGGAAGGTTGCTGCTCGCATCCTTAAGATGGCTTAAAAGCCCATGGTTCAATACATTTATTCTTTCTTCATATTCAAACCCAGCAGAGTTTGCTTCTCTCCCCGTCACCCACTGCAGACGGAGGGGACTCTGCCCACAGTCGGTGGCTCTGACACAAGAGGATGTTGCTTACTCAGGGAGACGTTTTGTACATTTGTCATTGTGTAAAATACATCTATTTTAATGCATGACTAAGAGCAAAAAATGTATTACCACAGGGTAAATGAATTAAATGTTCTTATAACAAGTATGCATTTCTAATGGAACATTTTGCAGCCTGTTGTTACATTGCTCTACAGAACTAACAAACATCTGTTATTATATACCACCACTCACAACCTGACTCAGTTACCCTGCGGATGATTTTAAAATGCCTTAAAATTTTTAATTATGAAGCGCTCGAGCACCACTTTTAAAAAAAAAAAAACCAACCCTGAATTGAAGCATAGGAGTGGAAATAGCAAGATGACGAGGAGTGGATTAAACCCACGTTGAAACCAAGTCATGCTGCTGTTTTATTGCCAAATATCGCGGTCTGAAGTACAATCTCCTGAGCGTGTGCTCTCCTGAGGGCTGTTCCTCTCTCCTCCGCTGGATGTGGACATCCCCTTCCCCTCTCCAAAGCAATTTGTTCTGGGGGGGCAGGACGAAACCCCCGTGTGCCCTGTCTGTCAAGGGACGGGGTAGGACGTGCCTGTGGCTCAGGGCTGGGCTCCCGGGCTTGGGTGAGCCGCTGGTCAGGGTAGTTTATGGGTGCTCAGGGACTCCCTTCTGCTCTGGCTGCCTTAAGCTATATCTTAAATCCCGACTCCTATGACCGGCCAGGGAACGTTAACCTTCGACAGGTCTGCAGGAGCCACGGGCTGTGCAGCACCTCCGGCTGCGCGGGCAGCGGAGAGTACGGGCCCGGGGGCTCGTTCCTGGCCACAGCTCACTGGCAGGCACGGGGGTACGAGTTATTATTATTATTATTATGGAGATATCAGTGAGCCATTGCTTTTGTCCCAAACTTCAAACCGCAGTTCTTGTGTAGTCCAACATAAAGTATGTAGTACCTACGGCTTAAAATGCCTTCTTTCATGTTTATTTTCCGAGTGAACTGGTGTTCTTTACCGAGTCGGTAGATACAGTTGTGAGAGACGGGTGAATTTAGAGTTTTCTGAGCACAAACCTGTCAATCCAATGGGATATTTCTCCAGCTTTTCCCCTCTGGAGACGGAGCTCTCAGTGTAGCCCGTATATTCCCGCACGGTGGTTAGTGTTGCTGCGGTAGAGCTGCACGGTGTTAACAATCAGAGCTGAGCGTGGAAGGAGCTGTGTATCGGCAGGGCTTGTAGCCTCTCCCCGCACTCGCTCCAGTAAGGCTTGACCTTAGAGAAAGATTAACAAAAATCAGAATTTAGCTCCGTTCACAGCATCATGTGGGAAATCTTTCCGATACCTGAGTGCGATTGTTATAATATCGCAGGAATACTATAAATATCGAGTCATATTAACGTTTTTAATTGGTTCTCCTGATAGTCTTCGCTACGTTACTATAAACTTCTTCTGAAGTGGCGTTTAACTGCAGCAGCCAAACGGGATGAATTCTACTCACAAAAAAAAAAAAAGAAAACAAAAAGAAGAAAGGTAGACATTTCACTTACTCTGTAGTTTTTTATTGTGTTTTATAAAAATTGCTTTTAAATTATTGATGCAAAAGCTTATGTGCATGTGTTATTATATTATAAATACTGTCAGAACCGTGTTTACTTAGCTGGGTTATTGGGAAAAATAGTGACAGGAAAGAAATTGGCCATATACTTCATAATGAAGAGAAACCAAGAAAAACATAGGGAATATCTTATTTTGTTATGTATCTATTTGGCTTTACGTAACGCATTTTAAATCACTCTGGTTTCCTCACTGGTCAGCCGACGCTCAGCCTGAGGATAAACCCTTCTGGGGACAGAGCCGGGAAGATTCGCGCGACAGACCAGCACGAGCAAGCCTGGGCCTGTCCCACCTTCAGCCTTTGGGGATTTTCAGCAAGTCCCGAGTCTCTGCTTATTCTCTGGAGGCAGAGGGGCACAGGGGCCTCGCACAGCCACGGGTCGCTGCTGGGGACCCTGCCGCGGGTGCCCACACGCTCAGCACGTCGGCAGCTTCCCCTTCCCCACACCAGGGGCTTCCTGTGGGCAGAGCTGCCCGAGGCATTCTCTTCCCGGCGGACAGAAGAACATCTCCATCGTACAAGGGTGGGTGCGGGTTGTTTGAAGAAAATGCTCAAAGGGATTCCTCTGTCTCAGCTCTACTCTTCAAAAATTTGCAAAATGGAACCACCAGGGAGAAATGCTCGTCTCCGAATTTCCAATTAACACCCCAAAAGTGCTCGGATCGCTGCTTCTCTTAGAGCTTTCCTGTTTGTTCACACTTCCAGGGCAGACATCAGGGTAGAGACTTATTTCACTGGTAGCTCCGGTAACGTGTCTGTTCCATAGCTTAAAGCAAAGCTAGAGCTATGTGGAGAATGCAAACGCTTCCAGAACTTTGAGTTTTCTAGAGACAGTTTTATCCCAGTTCAAGAAAACTTCAATATTAAAGTGTTCTGCAAAATGAAAAATGTCTAGTTTCAGATGGATCAATTCTTTCCAATTTAGATTTTTTACACATCTCACATATGTCTGTGTGAAACACAAAAATCAAAGTAAAAAGCCATTTCAAAAAGGAAAGTATAAGACTTTCATTTAAAGATGTCAAAATGAGCTATTTTGACACTGCCAGAGCCTTTCATCCTGGTTTTTCCTCACATAAATTAAATTTCAGTGAAAAAGACAAGGTTTCACAAAGCGCTTAGAGAGAGCTACACTATTTTAATGAAAACATGTTCTGCTGGTGGTTTGATTATCAACCATAATCAAAATAATAGAAGGTTTGTTTTTGTTAAAATAAAAAAAAAAATCGAGGCTCGTAGGTAATAATAAGATAGAGCAGCACTCAGTTATCCGCCCGGAGCGCATTACAGCATCTGCTGCAGAATTTAGCTCTCAAACAGTCATTTATGTTATCCATCAGTCACTGATTTTCACACAGAAAAGATGAAGCCTCTTGACGTTCTTCAGCTCTGGTAGGCAGCAAACAGATGCAAGTCTGAATTTTTAAAGACATTTTTTCATAAGAAAAGTTTTCTACTGCTGAGATTAGATACTTCACTATGCTTTGCTTTTTTTTTTTTCAATTGATTTTACTGAAATTTTGCAATCTATTTGTAGTAACACATGTAGCTATTGCAGTGAGTTTGATGTAACTGTGAGAGTTTCCTGCCTATGAGGGACGGGGGTTTTAATGATTGAAGGACTTCAGTCCATTTGTTCCTGCGAGCAATTATCCTTCATGAAAACTGTTTCCCAGTTAGAGTTAAAAAGCAGCTCCCTGGCAGTAGCCACCTTCTCCTGCAGTGATTTGGAAACTCAACTAATTGGCAAACTTGGCATCGTGCTATATTCAGTAGGTAATCTGCTTTGCCCTATTAGGTCTGCTATCATACCCGATTTTTAAATTTGATTTGGAAATATGAAGGACATGAAGAACAGCTATAGGACCCACTTGCCCAACTGTGAAAATAAACAACAGAAAAAAAGTCTGTTTTCCCGTTCCATGAAGCATCTCATTGAACACCTGACACCTCCCTGATGGAGCTGACGTTAAACAGCACATTGAGCTGCTGTAATTACAGGGCTCTCACTGCATCAAAACATACCTTAATGATTAGGCTTATTATGTAGACTTTTTTCCATATATTAATTTTCTTATCAATGAGAAACAAAATGAAAAAAATACACCGGTGCTCAAAAGCCAACTTCTGGAAACTCCTGTTAATAGGAAGGAGAGGTGGATATTAATATCATTTCTTCAGACAGCAAATGTGTTCTCCAAACTGAAGCCTAGTCCAGCCCATACAGTTACACAAACAAACAAGGGGTTCAACCCTAAACCAGATATTTCTGGAAACAAACCAAACTAGTCATCTACTGAAAGGTTAAGAAAAAGCAGGAAGACATTTAAACCTTTTTTGCCAATTCCAATGTTTTTCCTGCTTTAATGGGTACTAAGTGAGCAGGTTTTAGAGGGCACAGAAGAGATATCAGCATTGGTTTTTCTATGTCATGAGTGATCTTTCATGACTATTGAATCAAAAAAATGTTCACTCTCACCCAGGTGTGAGATATAAACAAGACTAAATTACCAATAAAAGAGTAGCCCATTAAAAATGCCCTGAGATCAGCTCCGAGTTAGGCCAAAACATAAAAACTCTAGCTAATTTCTTACGTGAAAATCTAAGATGTGGCATAATGAGTTAAGATGAGGGCAGCACTGTAATTTGGTTCTTAGGCTCGCCCGTTAGCCTTCCTGCATATAAAATGTTCATTTCCAATATTTTCTCATACTTCCACTGATGGTTTTTCTGCAGCAGCGATGGTAAGCTCTGTTTGGTCTGGTGCCCGGTTTATTTTTGAAAGGAGTGTAACTCTCTCTCAGCGATTCCCACCCAAATCCCTGCTGATGCCAAATCTGGCACCAGTTCTCCACAGCTTTTCCACACTAAACAACTACTGAACTCTGAAGATATTTAAATATTAGCGAAAGACGTGTTTATCCACTGAGATACAGCTTCTACTTCCGAAATATCCCTGTCTTTCCCCAAACACACCGACACCTGCTGGCGCCCACCCCAGAGCAGCACCAGAGGCTGCGGCAGGGCTCCCCGCCTGTGCCGCCCGGGGGGGCTGCTGGAAGCCGTAGCTACCTCGGATTCCCAAACACAGAAGAAAGAAGAGGCTTTTACAGAAGCCCCTCCTCCTCCTCCTCTTCCTCCCTTCTTCTCCTTTTCTCCTGTTTCCACCCCTGGAAAGAAGGCATCTGGTGCTGAGGAGCCCAGGCGGGTGACCCGGGAGGGGCTGAATGTGGACGTGCTCCCTGCTGTCGTGGGGACAGGGGCAGTGCAACCGTCTGGACTTGCTCGTGTCAGATCCTGGCTACCTGGACTGTGAGCGTCTACTTGCTGGAGCTTGTTTGTGCTGTAACAATTTTGTATTTTTCACATCAAGAAGGTAGAGCTTCAGTAATTGATGACTAGACTGGGGTAGTCTTCATTAACGATGAGTAAGCCCTTACCTCATGGACTGTTTCAATATTTTTACAATAAAGAGATCCTCAATATAGGAATTCTTCATTCTCCATCTATTTCCGTTAGATGGAGAATGAATTCCAATTCTCCATTCTCTCTTCTCTCATCCATTCTCCAAAATATCCATCTATTTCGAGAGGTGGGATTTCATCCAGCTTGACAAAAGAGTACAATATTCTGGTGCTAAGATATAAGAAGATGCTTCACGCTAAAATATTTAAAGTGTGTGATTACCCGAATCATATCCTGGTGACTTCTTACCAAGGTCAACTAAAATTTTACTAGAAGCAGAAAACTGCGAATGGCTGTAAGGGATAGCTTGACACGTTTTATTTATTTATTTATTTATTACGGGTGGGATGTGTCCCTTCTCTAAAGAAATGGTGTCTGGTGGTTGCCAGAGGTTCCCTCCAGCACTCATGGTGCAAAAATGCCACCTCCTGCCAAGGCGCCCCCATCGGGAGCCGTGGGAGCGTGGCGGGACCCAGGGCCCCGGCGGCTGCGGAGCAGGATGAGCTGCGGCGGAGGGAGGAACCTGACCTTGCGGCGTTTACTGGGTACGGCGGATACAGGTGACTTTTTCCCCCTTTTTGGCTTCACCTGCCCAGCACTTCGAAGGCTTTTGGAAATAAGCTAGTGCTGGGAATATTTAATGGTTTTTTGCTTATACAAAATGTATTTTTACAGCTTTTCTATAGAAGGCAATAACATGATCTAAACGGTTTCAAAATAAACCCAAAATGCCTGCTTTACTGTCTTTACAGTGTCCTCTGGCGGTTACCCCTATACGACTGACAGCAATTCTCTGTAGGGGTAACAGAGGCTTCCCCTCTTCTCTGCTTGAGCACAAGTTACCAGATTTCAAAGCTTTTTAAAACAATTTTTTGATGGGAATGGTTTGAGTCTAACTCAAAAAGAGAGGTTAATAGAAACCTTTTAAAATGTAATTGAGTGCTGTTGAAAAAAGAGGGAGAATGATATGACAGATCTTTTGGAAGCCATAAAGAGGAGATCATAGTCCTCAAAGATTTGTACTCAAGTGTTTTCACCAAAATATTCTGCTGATGGTAAAAAAAACCACACCTAAAGCCAAAGCTGGTTCACCACGTTACTTGCTTGTTTTCCACTAAGAAACTCGCCACAAATTAAATTGATAGAACCCGATGTACATGTTTCTTCTCCCAGGAGAAAGTCTGTCACTTAATATTAAATTTAGAGTGTTTGGAGCGTTTTTCCTGACCGAGGTGACACTATAGTTCTTTCCATCGAGTGGAATTGCAGGTGAACTGGCTGGGAGTTTCACCCTAACAGTTAGAAGGGGAAATCTCAGTGTTTAGAAGTTTTGCTGCCACTAAAAAACCTGTAAGTAGGTAATATCCCTCCTAGGATGAGGAATAGGGTCATGATATTTATTTCTGCAGCCTCTTCAGAAAGTAAATGTCGGGTTATTGCTCATCACATAGCGCTTGTGTTGCATCCAGATCCACAGGTACAACAATCAATCAGAATTTCTATCTAATACTGCGCTTTGTCGTTTCCCCTCATACCCGAACACACAGGCACACCGCCTTCAGTAGTTCTGAAAATTACTCTGAAAAACAACGTTTGGTACCCCGGGGAGTACAGACAGGAGCTGACGTACAGCTGGTCTCACAATGGAAATAAATTTCACCAAACAACAGTGATTTAAGGACCTGGTTTGTCCCACCAGTAATCGTGCAAACTGTTTATTAAAAAAGAGTCCAAAAGCTGTCTGATTTTGTTCTTATGATTCTGGGGAGAAACCTCCTTTGGAAGTTCTTCAGTAGAATGTTAATATTTCCGTTTTGTCTTTGTAACTCTCTCCTGCCTTACTCTATGCCCACATCATCCTGGGCTTCTTCCATCTACCTCCAGATATTATCACCTCAGAAAAAAAAAAAAAAAAAGAATAAAGATCACAACACAGTCATGTATCAATGCGATTTTTCATAAGGATGCGAGATAAATCATTGTTCTTGCGCTTCAGGTTGCATCATCAGAACCTCCTGACTTCTCCAACACCGGTTCAGGCCTGGCAGGGGATGCTGGTGGCCACGTGTCATGGGCCACAGGGAAGGGACTTTGGCTTCGCCAAGGCCAGTGGTGTCAGCTCTTCAGCAGCACCTTCATTTTACGTGCCCAGCACCAACAGGTCTCACCTCTCTCCTACGACTCCCTCCCTTCCCTCTGTGAAGTGAGTCTCACTCGTGGTGCTTTAAGGGAAAAAACCACCAAGGTCTGACTCTTGGCAGATAATTGTGAGCTGGGATTCGGTGCCAGGAGGCCATTCACGCCTTCCCAGAAAATAAATCCACAATGCAGAAAAGACAAGGCAGACACTTTTCAGAGCTTGTTCTGCTGCATAAATTTCTACTGAAAAACATCTTTCCATTGCTAATGTGGTGATAACTTGACATTCATGTAGCATGTTGCATATTGAATAGATGTGGGTGATTTTAAAAAGAAGTTTTCAAGACTCCCCTGAAAAAAAAATGAAGCTGTTAGAAATTATTTAGCCTGTTCACTTTCCTTAAGGCATTTGCTATGGAAATAGGAGAAATCTTTCAGCTTTTTGGGAATGAAAATATTTGTTGAGACATTATCTTCATTGTCTTAGTCATACTGATATCCTTAAAACACATATCTGAGCTGTCTCTAGCCAGATAAAAGCTTTGGCTTGTAACACCTAAAACGTGGACATATTTTAGGGCCTCCAAGTAGTGAATATGGTTCTGACCTAACTATTGCTCATTTTAAGAGAGAATACGTAACAAAAAAGTCCAGATATGATGCCAAAACTGTAAAAATTATTTAGGTATAGAAGTGATACCTTACATTAAAGATTTGTGGGAGCTTCACTGAGCCCTCCCTTCCTCTACCAATTATCTTACATTGTGCCAAAATTAAAGTTTCAGTGAAAAGTGGTATTTGAAATTTTAACCTTTGATATGTTTTGAGGAGTAAGCATAAGTATCTTGGCAGGTCTAGGTATCTCAGTCTTACAGCCTCACTGCACTACCTAGCGTGATCTGTTACCTAAAAAGTAATAGCAGGAGAGTGGTTTTGGTCACAAAACTAAATTGAAAGAACATTTGTGCAGGGAGTCTGAGTTTTTTCACTCAGAATTCAGAGAGGTTTCAGTTTTATGAAAGAAGAATGGATGCTTCATGGTCCACCTGTGCACTCCAAGGGCGGCTTGAGGATGTGCTCTCACAGGGGCACATGTTGCAGATAAAACTCATGCCCTTGGGTCCATCTCTACATGTTGGTTAGCCCTCACCCTGCTCTCCCTCGGCATCCTGAAGAGCAAAATGTGCCTGTGGTGGGTCTGTGCACTCCCCACAATATTTAGCCCCTCTCCTATGAAAACCGGCTGAAAGAGTTGGGGGGGTTCAGCCTGGAGAAGAGAAGGCTCTGGGGACACCTTAGAGCCCCTTCCAGTCCCTAAAGGGGCTCCAGAAGAGATGGGGAGGGTCTCTTGATGAGGGAGGGGAGCCATAGGATGAGGGGGAAGGGTTTGACACTGACAGAGGGGAGATTGAGATGAGATGTGGGGAAGAAATTCTTTGCTGTGAGGGTGGTGAGAGCCTGGCCCAGGTTGCCCAGAGAAGCTGTGGCTGCCCCATCCCTGGAGGGGTTCAAGGCCAGGTTGGATGGGGCTTTGAGCAAGGTGGGAGGTGTCCCTGCCCAGGGCAGGAGTGGGGCTTGGGGGGCTTTAAGGTCCCTTCCAACCCAAACCATTCTGTGATTCTATGATTCCACCTCCTGCATCTGGCACATTCCTTGCTCAGCTGTTGGCAGCCCCACGTGAACCCCATAATCATGCCAAGGGCATGGCTGCATCCACCCCACCCCAGCACAGTCTGTTGAGCACCTGCAGCAGCATCTTTAGCACCTTTTAACCTCTGCTGTGAGGCCACTGCCAGTGGTGCCAGTGCTCCCCCCGTTCTGCTCCCCGGGGACGGAGCCACTGCTGAACAGCTGGAGCAGTGCGGGGACTCACGGTGGCCGAGACCAAGAATCACAGAATCACAGAATCTTAGTGGTTGGAAGGGACTTTTAAGAAGGACGTGGAGCCATGCTCTGCCGTGGGACCTTGCATGATGGGCTGCAGGTGCAAAGCTTTTGTACGTCTCTGCTGATTTTACAGCCCACCTGCCACCCAGCACGTGCCTGCCTGTGAAAATCCGTTTTGTTTGAAAAGAGGGCAATTGTGCAGTGCTTTTGGCTCACCTCTGGCTGAGGAGTGGTTTCTTGTCACACGAGCTGCGTTGCGTACTCCTTATGAAAGTTAAAAATAAGGGTGGAGTGAGATGCGGTGCGGGTCGTGTGCCTGCAACTGCCCGTTTGAGTTGAGCCCTGCTGACACCCGTATTTAGCTGCCCACCCTCAGGTGTCTTAACCCACCTCCTCAGGTGGGAATCAGTCACCTGGACACGAACATTTAGTGCCATTTCAAGGGCCATGGACTCGAAATGCCCTAGGACATCTGAGCCATTTGCTATCTCAAATTGCATTAGTTGCTTATATTTAGGTACCATTCTCTGTCTCCAACCCAAAGTCTGAGAAATGAGGGGCACAAATCCCTTCTTGTCCGTCCCACCAGTCTCCCAGACAAACCGCGGTCTCTGAGTTCATCACAAGTTTAAAATAAAACACATGCATAAAATCTAAGAGGGATCTCAGTTACGAAAAGAATTGCAAAGATGGAGAGAATTAATACATAGTATCAAGAAAACCTTAAGTTTCATTTTTAGGGGTGAGAAAAGACAAAATTCTGATACAGAATAATGCCTTTGGGGCTAAAGAACTTTTACTACTTAAAACAAAAGTTTTGACAAGACCACGATGACAAATACACTAGGGAGGAAATTTATATTAAAGTCATAAATAAGACTCTCTAACTGCTAGAAGTGACAGAAAAGAAAAAGCTGCAACTGCAAGGCTTTATAGTCAGAGTAGTTTTCTGTACTTGGGGAATGTAGAATATTTTCAAGTGTAAACAAAGAAAAATGGATTTAAGTTCTGGGAAAAGGAATTCTTGGTAAGCTACAGGACTCAAAATTATACATGAAAAGGGTAGTTTAAAAATATCATAGATCCATACAAGGTATCTCACTTGTTTAAAATCATGCTGCGGTTAATTTTTGGCTCCCCATCACTGGAGGTAAATCTCCATTTCTGTACACAGCTCCAGTGATGGTCAAAAAGGAAGAAAAAAAAAAAAAAGAAAGAAGAGACCTTTCATAGTTACTAAGAGAGACTGCAGACGTATGTCTGAATCCAGGTACCCAGGCATCACAGGTAAGTTCCTACTTTCAGTGGGACACTGAAAATTATCTTATAGACGAGTGATCAGTATATGTCCCTACCCGGGGGACAGCCTGAACACCGCTGTAGTTTTACTTCTGTACACTTAATGTTCATCACACCTGGCAGCCTCGTGTCTCTTTTTCTGGTGGGATTCATCAGGAACAGGGATTTCATCCTCATTCTCTCAAGCCCCCAGACGCGAGTCAGATGTTTCTCGCAGGTGTTCAATATCAGGGCAATCACAAAGTGCTGAACAAGTGAGGGGGAGGGGAGGACAACTAAGGGCTCTGCATCCTCTTTCCTGCTGCGTGTTTTTGTGGAGCCCAATGAGTCAAGCACTGCCCAGGAAACTCGCCCACCCGCAGTGCCCCCCGCGCAGAGATCTGGTGGCGTGGGTTTGAGAACACGGCATGAGCCGTTCAGCATTTTGGGGCCCAGGGCTTCCAGGAACCTGCAGTCTCTCATCTAGGATGTGACAGCAGCTGAACGGCGGGTTTGAGGCTCTAAATATTAGACTCATTTGTAAACCAATTCGTGATTGCAGGTCCTGGACTCCATCCTTAGAGGAAAAAAAACAGATTCTGCATGGAACAGTGGTTTTGTGTGAATGCAAAGTGCCAGATTGGCAAGTGGTGTCAGCTGGGCCAGCCCCACCGCAGGCACTGAGCCAGCCAACACCTGCCCTCAGGAACCTCTCACCTCCCGGCCTTTGCGGTAATTTGAAATATCATTTTTAAGGGACAGTACAAAGAGGCAGCAGATTCCTGTCAATGCTTAAACAGCTAAGAGACTAAACCAATTTCTACTAAAAATCAGCCCTTTCTTTATACATGTGCTTCTTCATAGATGTCAGAGTCTGGGGGCTGAAATTACTCATGTTTTGAACTTGCTGAAAGTGATAATTTTAGGAAAGTCTGAGCAATAGTAACTGAAAAAATCAGGAAAGCTAAAATGTTTTACAGTCAGTGCAGTGCAGTACTGCACAGCTCATTCCACACGTTGTCTTACACAAACAATAGCGTAGCTATTGGTTTTGCATGATTTCACCTTGATTTCGTCCTCTGCTGTCTTGTCCATGTCTCCACATGAAGGTGAAACTCAGGAGAAACAGATTTAAACATAAGACATAAAAAGAAATGAAAAAGATTGAACAAAGGCTGACAGTTGAAGGCTGCGGTTTGGAAGGCATTAAATGATAAATTTGGATTTAGATGCAAGACAAAACACCTCAAGACCATTGGGGAGTTCCCAAAATGAACCTTTGGACAAAGCCATTAGATTTTCTGAAGGAAAGGAGCCTACCTGTCCCGAATGACATGCAGTAGGAGTGGACACCTAAGCCCAGCAAGACACGCAGAAGGAGTGACCCAGGACAGAAAAGTATAGGGGATCTCAAAATGAAATTCCACAAGGAAACAGCACAAGAAGTTCTGTGTCCTTTGCCAAACAGCACTGCCGATGCCAAGCATATGGAGAAAGATACGAAACGGTGGACACACACTTCTGTAGCGTGTGTGCACAGGAAGAACAGCGAATGGCCCCAAATTGCTGGCTTAGACAAGCCTCACAGGGCAATGACGCAGCCGATGACAAAAGGACCGTCAGCCCGAGAGCTAATGGGACACATCACTCACGACACAGTCAGGGGAGCAGGAGCCAAAGCGCTGCCAAAAGCAAACAAGTTTGCTCCGAGGGAAAAAACCAGCAGCAACCTAATGGACAGAAGAAAACAGACTGCCATAATCCACTGCTTATAGTCGGGGGAGCATCACAGAGCTCAGCGTTGGTGTCCCCTCACGTGCCCTGGGGCAAGGACCCTCGAGCCAGGGAAAGCCCGGATGGGTGGCAGCCCAGCCTGATGCCCACCCCCAGGCACGGCACCCTCGGGCTCTGGCTGGCCCGGTGCGGGAGCCTCTTGCCCACAGGATGCTGCTGGGCATCACTGCCCTTCCCTGGGAACGGTCTGTCCTGCTTCCCCTGAGCCTGCTCACTGGCCACAGGCTGCGGCTCCTTGGCTGCCCAGCTCTCCTCGCCACGGGCTGGTCTCCCCTGCAGCTCTGCAGCTCGCCAGGCCACTGCCCCAGCACCATCCCTTTGCAGCAGGTTTTCTAATTGCCTCTCTGGTCACAAGTCTGTGTACGTGCGTGTGTGAAAAAGCACAAGGAAGGGTATGGTAAGAATATCTTCACTTACTTTTTCCAGGTTTTTCCCATGTGAGGTGTTTGCATTTCACAGAGTATGAAAAACACATTCCTTGTACTAAGTGCTGAGGGAGAAGAGCACGGTATAAACGTGCCCAAACCCTCCGTTTCATCCAGCAGAGGCATTCGCTGGAGGTGACAGGGGAACCAGCTCTGTCAAACACCTTCCAAGGTTATAGTCGGAGGAAAAAGAAGTTCACACCTATGTTCTATGTATCACACTTGAAAAATCCCAACAATCTCACAAACCCTCTCAGTCTGGGGCAAGAAGCGGCTCTTTGCCTCGGAACCGTACAGCAACCAGGGGAAGCAACAGATGTCCAGGCATGTGCAATTTGGTGCAGAAAAAGAACCTTTCATTTAGACGTCAAGTCCAAGAAGCAAAGTAGTCACACAAAAATGGAACTTTTTCTATTACCTAGAAAGGAGAGGAATATTTAGAGAAATGGTAAATACAAGTGATTTTTTTTCTGTGCTTAATGAATCAGGAGGTTGTAGCAAATCGGAATCCCAATAAAGACAAAACACTCATTCTGGCCTTTAGAGATAAAGGAAGAGATTAAAGTGGTCAATGAGATTTCAGTCCTGAGTTGCTATGATGATAAATGCAAAACAAGTTTGTTCAGCGATGGCTTTAAGAAAAGCATTGCACAATCCTTTACAATGGTGTGGTCAGAACCTAAAAACCCCAATAGAATAATCATCATAGGAACGAACAAAACCCAAGCTTTCAATAAACTCAAATAAAGAATGTGGCTTTGGTCTCAGTCCACGGGTGAAAAATGTTTCATGTTTTTATTTATGGGAGGCCACTATTAGCTGACACTGACCATAAACCACTTGTTGACAGTGCCAAAAGGGGCCTGGCAAACCCTGCTGCTGCCGCTAAGAATAGAGCCTGTTTTTTCAGCTACAGATGTATGATTTGCAAATTGAACACCAAGTGGGGAAAGAATTAGTAGTTGCAGACGCACTCAGAGCATTTTGACAGTGCAGTGGAGCTAAGTCAAGAGGTATGTTATGTACTGTGAATCTGATTGAAAACATGGTCTGGTTTCAGGTGAAAATGAAGACTATTATTCTTGGCACTATTGTTAGGAACAAGATCCTACAAAACCAGCCCTGGAGAACCAGTACAGTGTATTCCTGGAGGCCATTGTAAGGGGAGGCTTTCAGCACTGTTGAGATTTTATTTGAAAGCACCAAGATAATGATTGCCAAGCTATTATAGAAAAAAAATTCTTTAACGGATAGGAATAAGGATGATTTACAGAATCAAAAACCTAAGAGTAGGACAAGACTTTAATGTTGAGCTAAAAAGAACCATTGCTTTCATTAAGGCTGTTTGGCTCACCAAAGTACAAAGGAGATATATATAGTAAGTCATCTCAAAGAGCCACTGCTTGTGGCATAGGAAAACTTGGTCCATCAAGGAGATACAGGTAGAGATTTTTTTACATTATATATATTTGTTTATGATGAGGTGCTTTTTTAATAGCTGTTCTGCTTTCCCTGAGATTACAATCCTAGACAGTAACCATGCTTAAACAAATAATCATATACATTTATTTTTGTGGAATATAGTATTCTTGGCCTGACTACAGCATGGTTTTTTAGTAGCTATGAGTTTGCAGTGAAATTTGAATTTAAAAATATAATTAACTAGCTCGAATGACTTCTTGCCTAAGTAGTTGGAATAAGTTAGTGACAAAAATATAGTATCTACCTAAAAAGATACTGAGATCGACATGCCTCTGCATTTAATACTATTCAGTTAAAGTAAGAATATCACTAAGGAAGTACAGGACTTTTTTTTTTTTTCTTGCTGCAAAAAACTAAGCAAGATACCTTCACTGCTGTACACTAATAACAGGCAGGGAAATTTCTGGAAACATGCGAAAAAAAACAATAGAAAATTTCGTATGTCTTGGAATGAAATTCCTTCAAATGACATTGCAATAGCATTGGGGTAGCAAGAACAAACTGTCTTTTGATGAGGTGGTTACCCAGGATGGGTAAATATGATAAAGGAACAGATAAAGTACCTCAATTTACCACTAAAAGAAGGGCCACAAGTTACCTGCTGTGGAGGAGGCGGCTGCGGGCAGCCCACAGGTACAGCAGGAGGGGATGGCTCAGCCAAAGCTCGGCAGAGGCAGGAAGAGTGAAGGTACCACTGCCCAACAAAACGGGGCATTGCTGTGGGACTGCCATGGCTCCAGCAAAACTGTAAATCACAGGTGAGTTTTAACGGGGATGAACGTAAAACGCATGGAGAAAACCAACTCTAACTAGGCGTACTCACTGAAAGGCTCTAAAGCTGTTACGTCTCAGGAACCAGATCGTGGAAGCATTGTGGATAGTTCCAGGAAGATGTCTGCTCAGTACTTAAAACAAAACATGGCAAATTATTAGAAAAGGGAAAGAATCAGAGAAAAGAAAAGAGAAAAGAAAAAGTATGATGCTGCTGTCTGTCCACATCTGGAGCCTTACGTATAGTCCTGTCCTCCCAGCCCATGGATGCGTCTAATAGAATGCCAGAGGAAGGTGGCAAGGACGAGTAGGAGTATGAAACAACTGCTGCATCAGTAGGTAGATTAGCGTTCTTTAGCACACAAAAAGATTCTTTAGGTGAATATTTTAAGAGTGTATGAACTCATTAGCACCATAGAGAACATGAAGAGGGAGTGATTATTCACTCGTCACAACACAGGAACAAAGAAAGCGGCACCTTTA
Organism: Numenius arquata; assembly: GCF_964106895.1. Taxonomy (NCBI): domain Eukaryota; kingdom Metazoa; phylum Chordata; class Aves; order Charadriiformes; family Scolopacidae; genus Numenius; species Numenius arquata. Next base: position 505,022 of record NC_133582.1, on the reverse strand, counting down.
AAGCAAACAGCGGTAGTCAAACACACAAGTGTGTGGTATGGTGGCTGCAGGGTGTTAGGAAATCCGGACAGATAAATTGGCTCAAATTTGCTTCGACAAATGCATGGGTGAAAAGACCATTGAGAACCATTACAGACACAGGCAAAAACACTTCCCACTGCCAGGTTGCAGGATGTTGGGGTAGCAAAGACATAGCAAGGGAAACTTGACCTTATGATAGCCTTTTCTCACCATCTGTTCTGAGAACACAGGTGGGACTGTGCAGTCTATATACACCTCACTTTGGCCTGAGCGCAACTCCACACAGGTCCTGAGTAGTGGTAAGTGTCCAGGACCTACACTTTAGAATAGATGGAGAAAACTTCATAAAATCCATGAAGACCCAAAAGATCACAAGCAAAAGGTTTCTGAGAATTTTTTAAGGGGAAACAGAAAAAAAGAGCTGCAGTGAAAGCAAGCTCCAACCATTTTGTTGTCTGTGGAGAGGTTATTGAAATGTCAGATTCAGAGAGAAAAAAGTCCAAGAATCACAGAATCAGAGATCTCCAGAGGTACCATCCAGCCTCAAGTGGTCTGGAATTCTGTGGCTGGTCCTGGGGAGCTGGGGACCATGCCCTGCCACGTCACCACCACTGCAAACGGTACAGATGCTGTTCTGGGCAGAGCTGCTGGCCCCTCTGCGTGCTGTCTGCCAAAACCTGCTGTCTCTGGGAGCAGACCAGCCAAATCAGAAAACCTTCACTTATTTTTAGTTTTGCACTGGACTTGTAAGCAGAGCTTCAATCTTTGGCAGTTCTCCTTCCCAGCAGATGTATGAGCTGCACTTTGTCCTCCAAAACAACTGGAAATGTAATTAACTCAAGATGCTCATCCCTGAGTAGACCCTCACAGACTGACAGAGGAGACTCAGGTCCCTGCCATTGCCTTTCGAGAGCATCATCATCTCCTCAAGGTTCACAAGTGTCCATCCCTTTATTTGCCAGAGCACAAGGGCTCAGGACTCCATAAAATTCTCTCAGCTCTCTGTTTAACCACATTCTCAGGTGTTTCAGTTTAAACATACAAAATACATGGTTGCCCTAGAACTTTCTTATTCTATGCTTCAATTCCTATTTGCAAAATAAGCATGATGCACCTTCAGGCCACCTGGTGTTTGAAATTCTGAAATTGTGAAAACAAATCATGTAACTTAACAATTACAGCTTTGTTCAGTCTGAGCTATTCCATATAAAAGGGTCAATTTCTAATTTAAAAATGTTTTGCGGGAGCATTTTTCTTTGTTTTCTAAATCCGAAATTAAAAATGCAAGACTATTCTATGTAATTTCATGCAATGCAAATTCCAATTCCCACACAAGTCTCACAGTCAATACTATTAGAAACCTGTGAGGGAATTAATGATAATGAGAAAAACCTCCTTAGGGGGTTAATTTTAAGTGTGTTGTAAACAAGGAATAAGACCACATGCCGAACAATGCACAATAAAAATTTAATAAGTTACTACCCTTTAAGTAAGATGCCATCCATCCTCTTCAGTAAATGAGGACGAAACCTTGAGAAAAAAGTAGCATTTGTTCAGGTAATTAGAGACTCCACCATAGCACACGCCATATGCATATACATGAGAAAACTAAAATAAAGTTGAGGAGGAAACTTTAATTACATTTCCTAAAGTTAATTAAGGAAAACCTTGAGGAGCTCCTACAAGCAGCCTTCTAGGACCTATGCCAAAGTCATCAAGAAGACAGTCAGGCAGGATGAGAGAGTATGAACCTCCATTGCCATAAGAAATGTTGAGATTACATGCAAAGAGAAAGGTTCACACCATGAGGATAGCCCAGGAGCAGAGCAGATTTCCTGGGGACTGCACACTCTCGGGACCCACCTGGATGCCTGCAAAGGCAGCTCTTTGTGCCTTCTCCTGTAGCTAAACAGCTAAAGAGCCTCTCCTTTAGCTAAACAGCTAAACAGCTAAAGTGCAAAACCTTCACACGCCAACGGACAGCTGAAATAAATTGATCACTCTGATTCCTAAGTTCTTGTTTCAGACCCTGTGTGGCAGTTTGAAATAAAGGTTCATACTGATCCCTGCAACCAGGGATTGTCGGGGAATGGCTCTTTCCACTAAGGTTTGCAAAGATGCCATACACAGCTACCAAAATTGATTATTCTATTTCCAGCATCTGCCTTTAAATCTGAATGTGCAGCTAACTGTGGAGGAAATTAGGACCATGGCAATTATTGCTTCAGCTTTTTGTTTTTATAAATGTATGTAAATTCAGGATGATCTAGTGATCTTAAAACATGATACATCTTATCACAACCCCCCCTGAACCCATGGCAGGGCAGCATACTCTAGCTTCACTAACAGAGAAAGGGATAAAAGGATCAGGGAAAATAAATTACTCCAGAGGATACTTTTGCTTATGGGAGATGAAAATCCATCATCTTCCCTCTCCTTTTTTTTATTGTGCAAGAGACTTTGGGGCGTGAAGGAGGGGTCAAGACCAGGGTGTTTCCCACTGAACATGAGCTTGCAGAGATTTGTAAAGATCATCTGGGGAGACTTTACTCCCTTTTAAAACCAGTTGGGTAGATTTTTTCTAGTGAACAATAATTGGTAAAACTAGGAATTCAATCCTCCTGAATTGAAATAACAAATTCACTCCAGGTGTATTGAAAGGTTTTAAGCGGGATGGTTTGTTTGATTTAAGAATCAGACACACAAAACCAGAATAAAAGAAAAAGGAATAATGTTTCCCAGTCACACCAAGGGTCAAGAACTAGAGCTTTTGAGGATTTTTCAAAAATATGCAGGATACTAGAGATGTAAATTAAGTTCCATTTTCTACTTGGGGGAACTAAAACTCACCCTATTACCTTCCTGGGGTAAACCAAGCAGACAAGTTGTCCTCACTCACACTCTGTGATATAAAGAATATATATATATCCTTTTTCTAATGGAGTGTTGGGATATCAAGAGGGATTAGAGAGAAAGCTCAAGCTAGAGCTGTCCTACCAGGCTGGAGGTGGGGTGCTCTGCGAGGACGTGGGGTACATAGGAGAGGAGAGAATTCAGCCGGTCGTAGCTTGGGTGAGAAATCTGACCCCTGGACCTATGGAGAAAAGGCATGAAATTGCCACATCATATTTTATGAAGCAGACGCTTTATTTCTTTGGCTTTTCTTTCAAATACCTTAATGGTTTTGTTTGTGCCAAATAGGAACATTCAGTGTCAGAACATCTTTTTTTTTGTTCTTGCTGAAATAAGAACTTAGAATTTGGTTGGTGCCAACAACATTTTTATTTCTCATTTCCTGTTTTACAGCAGAACTAAAAAAAAAAAAAAATCAGTAATTCATACAGAGTTCTGCTGCAGGTTTACAAGGGTTATTCAGTTTAGAGCTGGAGCTAGAGAGCTCCTTCCAACCCTGGAATAAATAGGCACAGCTTCTGTTGGCTTTAAAGTTTATCCTGGTAATTATCCAGGGTTGTGTTTGAGCCATGGAATAGAAAATAAATGCAGCTGAAGAGGAGTTAATAAAAGTTTTAGACATCCATTAAATAACGCACCTTTAATGCTCCAGACACAATAATCCCAGTGCTTATAAAATTAACAAGGGTTCTTTTTGTCCTTGCGTGACTTGCGCTGTAGTGCTATCTCATATTACTGATAAACCCTGGACACACGGGGACTGTTCCTCCTGTGTGTATCCTTCACAGCTGGGCTCTAAGGACACAGGCTGTACTGCGGGCTGTGTCGGGATCTACTGTGCTTCTTCCTCGCCTATTCATTGCTTTCAGTCTTTAATGTGCAAGATCCTCTCCTATTGCCATGGGGATAGCCATTCGGTCAGAAAACTGTTTATTTCGTTTCAGACACTCGCATGGTAACAGTAGGCTCAGGTTCTTTCCAGCTTTTGCTCCTGGTGAGGATAAAAACAAATCCTTCATTTTAGAATACGCTTTGATTTCCAAGTCACCCGCCTGAATTTGTTCACTTCCACCAGCATCTAGCAATGATTCTTGGAAAAAAATGATCTTTCTTTTTCAGTACCATAAATCTGACAAAGAAAGATATATTCTTCCTTTTCCACTTTGGTTCATTTCAAATGCGTACTACATTTAAACAGCCTCTTCAGACCTTCATTGCTACTGGACACGATCCCGTGCCAGACCAGTCAGACTTACTGTGAAATAAGGTTTCCTGTCATATTAAGGTACAGCTGTCACCTTAACCCCCGGTGCTGTAAACAAGCAGTTGCTGGAAGCGGGTTAGAAATAGAACTATAATCTGTGCACCTCAATTTTCCACATGTCTGGCCAGTAAAGGTATCTCTCCATGACATCATTCCACCTCATCCATTTCCCTGTCTCCTCAGTCTTACATGCTTTTATCCTCCATTTTATTCCTTCTGCATCCCCTTCCCTTGCATCCCCCTGAATCACTTCTCTGTGCTGTCTGGTTACGGTGTGTAGCCCAGCGGTGACTCATGGAAACGCCTGTGGACTCCTCGCCTGTTTATTCTACCAGCCATATCCTGTTATTTGTCTGTCTCTCAACTATTCTTGTAACTAGATGCTTTCCGCTTGACTTTACAAATGTTGCTTTTCTTTCTTAAAATTTTCATTCTTGAACGTGCAGCCCCAGTGCCTTTCCTGTCTTGAATTTTCCGTGCCCTGCCGACCAGCAAGAGCCTACCTCTCTGGCAGTGTAGCAGAACGCATCCGTCCGCCCTTTTACTTCTGCGGTGGAAGCTGCATTGGCCTCTTCTTACATCAGATGTGAGTTGTTGGCCCTCTTGTCCTGCTTTGGGGACCCCAACTCTGGAGATGCCAAAGGACTGTCCCTGTACCCTTACCCCCCTCAATCCCAGTCCCACACTCCCAGTATGATGAGCTTAGCACACCCTGCACGTGGGTTTTTCTTTATCATCTGCACATCTTGCCTACCACAGAAATTAAAATATTACCCACTTCTGTATGTTTACAACTAAGTGATTTCGTCCTTCCCTCTGTAACCTAATGACAGAAGTAAAAGCGAAAAGACTGAAAAGACAGAGGAAAAGACAAGACAAAGGATCTTTTCTGTGTATTTTCTTTCTTTGCCCATAACATTTCCTTTTTCTTTTTCTTGACACTCCTCAACTAGAATACCAGTTGTGTGGATCTGAGGGGAAACCCCCTGTATTCTGCACTCTGCTCTCTCTGAGGATGCCAAGACTGCCATTACAGATGGCATCCATGGGATAAAAGGCTATGTCTCAGTAACATCTTTGTTAGCATTTTTGGTACTAATATTTTAATTTTAATATTAATAAATAATTTAATAACTGATACTTCCCTCCTTCAGAGTCCAGCTTCAAAACCTGTGTACTCTGGTGAGGGCTTCAGCCTCAAGTGTGTTTTAGAGCACGGCCAGAAGTCACTGTCCCAGCCGCCCCGCAGAGGCAATCCCGCTGAAATACAGCACCTCTCTAAAAAAGAAATGCTGTCCTCGGGGGTCGCTTGCAGCTTATGGCTCTGGCAACAAAGGTGCCCGAAAGGAAAACATCTATTTATGGGTGGCACACATGTCGTCAGGGGCAAAGCAGGAATCTTCAAAGAAATCTCAGGGTTTCAGTGTTAGCCAGCCAGCTAGCACTGAGTCTCAGTGGCAAATAAAGGGTCTAAGATCTTCTCATCTGTAATTTTTAACCTGTCAGTTGCAATCACTCTAATGCTCAAGAACTCCTATCCCACAAGCCCACTGTCTGTTAAATGCTCCAATCTAAAGACAAAGAAAGATGTTTGTCTCATTCAAAAATATCCCAGGCTGACAGTTTTCATAATTTTCCCCATGGGGATTATAATAATCTCAAAATATAGACTACTGAAAATTCAGATAGTAAGAAGACATGGAAGACATCCATTTTTACTGGATTCTGCATACATTGGTGAAAGTTTGATTTTTCAGCAGCAAGACTGCAGCATTCTTGTTACAAAACAGGTAGGTCAAAGGCATTTCTGACACAAAGCTCAGTGGCATTGAAGTTGGATGCCACTACTCTTGGCATAACATTTTTGGGAATTTCTTAATGTCTTAGAATCCAAAATCTCTTTTTCTTAAGTGACTTTCTACTTTCTGGGTAGGACTCACATAGCCTTATTTCTGCCTGAGCTGCTATTTAGGTGAAGTGCTGTACCCGAATGTCAGTCTATGAATTTTGGAAGGTGGTGTGGATGGATTTGAGTCCATAAAAGCCAAACAATCCCTAGAACTCAAGCCACCTGCTACTAACGTTTCTGTGTGTTCAGTGATTTACACTACATTCCTACACTATAGAAAGGCAGCACTCCTTTTCTTAAAAGCCATGATCAGTTGGACACTATCATTTATGCTTCCAACTCCTCCCAGGCAGGCAGATAAAATGGCCTTTTTCTGAACTCTCCTCCATAGCCCTTTAAGGGAAAAGCGAAATGCAGGTACCTGTTGACACAAACTGCACTTGCAGGAAGGAGAGAGTGAACCAGAGTCTTTACTAGATCCTTGCACAGAACATCTATTGAGAATTTTCTGTTTACAGGATTAGGCAGTTGTCACCTCCCCACTTAAAAGAATCTCCTCTCCTCACCTGAGATGTTCTTTTCCTTGCATTGGTCTTTGAAGAAATGATATGCAAGCCCTTGTCTAAAGCTGCCATTCATGAATACTCCTTCTGGCTGGATTCAGCCCTTGAGATACCCAGACTTCTTCCAGCCATTCCTTGCCTGCCACTCACTCTCCAAATAAGAGTTAGGGAGAGGAGGGTCCCTAAGAGCTGTTTCAGGCCCTGGCTCAATTTGCTTTAGGCTTCTCACACTTCTCAGCAGCTCTGACAGACTCTTACCAGAAGTCCCCTGGGCAGGGAACTGTTGTAATTACAGATGGCTTTAATATATGACAAAATTGAGAAAACATTTTAATGTGCAGTTGTTACGTGCCACCAATCTGTGCACTTAACGTTTCTCTGCTAAATTATATTATCTTCTCCTTAGCTCTAACCGGCATCTGCTGTAAATCTACTCTTCTGTAATAACATTCCATTAAAGGAAATTTTTGGGAGCTGTGTGCACCTGAATTATCCTGGTGTAATTCTACATTTGATTGTCTTCCATGAAACCAGAAGTGAGTCCAGCCCCATCCGCTTAGGCCAGTCATCATTATCGTATTTCACCTCTTCTCTGCAAATATTTTTACTCTGTTCCTGCTAGCATGAGAAAGGATTCTGTAGAACTCGTTAGGCTATTGTACTTGGCTGTGCAAAGAGCAATGCCGGAGTGCGAGAAGAAGATTTGCAGTTTGCAAAAGATGACTTTTCACCAGAAAAAGCAGATCCCACCTAAGAATCACAACTCCATTTAAACAGCTAAATACTTTTATAAATTTGGTTCTTAGTAATTCTGGCACAACTTGTGCGTCTTTTCTCCAAAGTCAACAGGTGCTTTTATCTGTGGCCTTAAAAAAACCCTCATTATGCTCACAAAGGAACAAATACTAAAGGATCTAAGAAAATCCCAGTGGGAAAAATGTTTCTTCATGGTAACTTAGAGAGAAGAGCAAAGCTTTCTTTTTAGGACTCTGAATTCTCTGAGATGAGAGGACCTGATATGATGCAGCTCCTGACAATGGATTGCAATAGGCAACAGCCTGCCGGTTTACAGAGGGAAAGATTAATCAACGGCAGGAGCCTTTCCCAGGTTGGACAGGAAACACTGAACCAAGTTAAAAAGAGAACCCGGCAGAAGTAGGAAACAGAGAGACACAACAGGTCTCTAGCAAGCTGCCTCTCCTCGGGGAGCCTCTGGTGTGAAGGCGGTATTCCTTCAAAAAGCAAAGAAAAAGCTGCTCTACTCAGCGAAGGTGTTTCTCTCTCTCTTAACTGCTATTTTTTTAAGCTAAGGTGCTGTTGCAGAAGCAGCAAGGCTGGTTCAGCCCCAAACAATTCATTAATTCTTGCTTTATCTTTGATAGCCCCTTGCTCTGTTGAAGGTAAGTAACACCAATGTTCATTTTAGGGCCTGCACGAGGTTTCTCATTAAGTGTTCATCTCGGTTTGAAGCTCAGTAAATGATTATTCTTGGTCTTTTTTCAGTCCCAGAAAATGGTATCCTCACCCTTCTGCCCTCCCACATCTGGGTAAGGAGGCAGCTGCAGCCGCATCAGCTACAGGCACAGCAGGGTGTGCTCTGCCAGAGCTTCCTTCTCACTCTGGATCTGCCAGGGCTTTATGGTGTTTTCTCAAGGTATTGACGTGCCTGGTACCAGGGACCACTTCTTTGTTTTCTTTCTGTACAGCACCCAGCTGATGGGCCCCCCATCCAGCACCAGCTCTGGCAGGGTCTATAGTGATGCTGTAATAATGACTGTAGCCAAGAGTAAATGCCACCGAGGTGCTGGGTTTGCTGTAACCAAGTCTACAGAGATGTGTAATTTCTGTCTTGGAGACTGTCAAGAAAGCAAGTTGCTTAGCAGAAATATGTCAGTCTTTCTTAAATAAGTAGCGAAGGCTAACTTTCAGGTTCCTTAGTTGCCCAAAGTTACCTCAAAGACAGCGGAGACACTTCTTTCTCTCCTTAGAACTGGTGTCAGGCATTATCAGTGGGATGTCCTGGTTGACATCTTCCATCAGCAGTCTAACCACAGTCACCTCCAACCTTCAGCAGCTTCTCTCTTCTGTAGTCCTAAGAGCTCTTGGCATTTTCAAAACACCAAGGACCACAGAAAACTGAGAGCAATCAGAGCCTGTACATCATTTCCAATGTCTTAAAAAAAATAAGAAATAATTTTCTTTTGAATGCTATAAAAAGAAACATTGAAACTAGTGCCAAAATAATATAAGTATTTCCTACAGAAATACGTTCAAAATTCAAAGTTGGAATGTTAACATCCAAATTAAATTATTTGAAAATTTGGGATAGTGGAATGTGATGGGACCCAGCCAGCACTTTCAAATGAATTTACTTTTCACTATAGTAACTTCCCAGAAAGATCAAAAGGCTTCTAAACTCAGTAAGACAGGTCTTATTAGGATATAAATACTTCATAGAGAAGCACTCAAAGTGACTGGGTGAGATGGAACAGAAGTAAAAGGGTTTATAAACAAATCTCTCTTCCGCCCATTGTGCCCTGGCTTTCTGGAGCGGTTTGGGCCAACTCTGAGGCTTTCTGCTTGGGATCACGCTGTGCCTGTCCCTCCCAGCCCCCCGAGATCCTTCCCTCCCAGCCCTGCTGCCCTCTGGCTGCCCGCTGCCCCTGCTGCCCCACAGTGCAGGATGTCCTTGCCATGGTGCCCCTCCAGCTCCTCTCCTGCCTTCTCCACAGCCACCTCTGGGCCACGGGCTGTGGGCAGGAGCTGGCCCTGTTCCTCTGGCAGGTCCCAGCAACCCTCGCCCTCTCCTCTGCAGTCATCCAGCGTGCTGATGGAGAGCAAACCAGTGCGCCGTGCCACCAGCACCCACCTGCAGGTGTTAACCTGTACAAAACACCCAGGCTATGGATCTGCTTTGCAGGTGTCCCAGCCTCCTGGTCCGACACCAGCTGAGATCTGAAGCGGCTTGTACCGCATGTGCAGTCATTTAGGGTACTGTTTCCAGAATTATTTTTGGCAGAGGGGTGCAGAGGGTGAAGGAGCAGTGTTTGAAAAAAGAAATAATCTTTCCCTTGAAGGGGTTAGTTTTGGCCATGAGGATTTATCATTATAAAACATACCCCTGTCATACCCTCTCCAACAAAACCCCACCTCAATTATTCCAGACAACTTTAGGTCTAAATAATTGAACAATTCTCCAGCGGTACCCAATGATCAGAATGCTTGGTTGTGCCTGCTCTTTTGCTCTCTGCTTCCCTGATCTTGGCAACCGGGTGTGAAACGTGGCCCTCAAGAGCACAGGATGGCTCCGGGGGACCTCGGCAGGACCCCGAGAAAAATAGGAGCACTCGCCTGCCTGCAGGTGTAACACAGGCAGTGCTGGTGGGTCTGTAACCGGTTAGCAGGTTAGCTACTCCCCAGGCAAAGTTGCTCCTGCACAAGGATTTTTTTCTACTATAAGTTTGAATGTGTGGGCCTAAAGGCTACCTAAATCTTGTTTCAGGCTCCTAGGAGAAAAAGAAAAGGTAAAGGGCATGGGTTTAGATGGCCAGTGGCCCCAATAGGCAGGGCAGCAAGCCCAAAAGGACCAGCTCAGTAAAGCACTGGGCTCCTGCTGAACCTTCTCGGGAGAATAGTCCCTCTGAAACAGAAACTTCTCAAGTGTTCAAAATTGGGCATGTGCTGGTTTATCTCACTGAACGAGTGCGCAGCAATAGATTAGCTGGAAGAAAAGGAAGATATTCTTTATATCATATCGTGTCATTGCAAAAAGAAAGGAAACGATTTCTGCATCCCAAATTTGATCTGCACATTTCATTCAGAATTTATCTTGAGGATATTTTTATATTAAACTGTTCACAGAAATCTTTTTGCCCCGGAATTTTCAAATATTTTTCACATTTGGGATTATACCTTTTCACTGCTTATTTGATAACCAGTACTTTATCAAATTATGCTGCACTCATTACCTAGGTATTTTTACATACAGTACACAGTAAGCTTCACACGTAGTTAAATAAAGTTGGTAATTGTTAAACTGGATGTCTGGTACTGATCAAGTGTCTTTTCCCTTAGAAATGAAGATGTGACAGAATGGACATATTCTGACTTCATTGCAGACATTAACTAGAGAACAAGACTAATTGCGGTTGTAAGCAAGAGTACCTCAACATTTTTTTCTTTCTTAATTATAAATAAAACATTTGTCTTTCAAGAAAGGCCTGTAATTTTCATTAAGTTGGGTGGTTTGGAGCTGCAGAAATTTCTAAGTCAGCATTTTTAAGATAAAAGATTTTCCATTCCCACTGGCAAAATTACCTGATGAGGAACCACAAATATCTTGTTTGGACTAACATTTTTTTGACATACTAAATCTGACTTCCAAGATTTGTCATTTGTAAATTCTTCCATACCTACTTTACTGTATTTTGTGTTCAATAGTTCAAAAGGGAGTTTTGCAACAGTGATCCACTCTTGCTCCTCCAAATTCACTCCTCCAAAAAGGAACAACTAGTGTGAGCTGGTTAGCTTCTTGTCCTCTCTTCTCATTACCTGTCTTTTGATTTCTGATTTCTTTTCTTCATGTATTCAGTTTTGGAAAATCTTCTTGCAGGTTTCCTTTTTGTAAGTTTCTTTCATAAGAAAAGATCAGATTCCTCCCCTTCGGGCTACAATGTAAGGCTTTGTTCTGTTTGTTACTGTACGACTGTAACAAGGAGTGCAGATAGCTGTGCATGTCAAAGATTCACTCCAGGAGAAACAGACAGGTCTTTGAGTAATACCAGTGAAAGCCAGAATAAAAAATTAAAGTTAAGCGCTTAAACTTGTGCATAGGTACCCAAATATAAGTTTGGGCATGATTTTCACAGGGCTTGCTGAGATGCCCTGACTGAAAAAGGTTTATTCAACACTTCCAGGAGAGAGAGACGGAGCAGCTCACACCACTGAAAGCACCTACTACACTGTCATTATCTCGCATACCCATATTTGCCCTGGCATCGGGCAGAAAAACTAATAACTGCTCTTAAGGAAATCATGTCTTTGAAAAAAAATAAAAGATACGGAAAATCCTGCACTTTACCTGAACGCTTCAACTTACTCACCCAAAAGCCTGGGAGAGCAAAATACTAAATTTTAACATTATGATTAGAAAAAAAATAGGATGAAGGACACTTGGTTAACATTCTGGGTGATGTGACTGTGCTGTATTTGAAATCTTTCAGTGTTAAAGGTCTGAAACATAAGGTCATAAAGTGCACTTACAGTGGAGAGAGGGAAAGAGGAGTATAAAGTCTCTTTCATATTTATTCTTCAATAAGTTCTTTCTCTCTGCCAACTTTTCTGATGCATGGAGAAAACCTGAAAGAGAAGCAAGTAGATGAACATATCTTAGATGAACATATCTTAGTGATCACGGCTGACTGAAGCACCAAGCTTTTTATCACCAAACCTCAGAAGTCTGTACCTTTACAGGCTTTACAGACCTTTAAAAGGTTTAGACCATTCCTCTGGCACGGGACAAACCTCCAAAACCCTTTTGGGGCTGTCAGCACCCACATACTTAATAGAGCTCTCAGTTGTTTTCTTCTCACAGAATGAGTTCGTTTGAGAACTGGAAACATGGCTCATTGCCTCTGTCCCAGGCACACACATGGGAAATGTACACTCGAAGCCCCCAAGAATCCAAATATAGATGACTTGAATTCCCAAACCCGACATATCCATGCATGTTCTTTACCTCCTTGCTTGATCATAAGCGCATCATCAGTTGAAAACTGCTGTATGTCCAAGACCTTGGAAGAAAATTAACATAAAATCTTTCTATCAGAACTGGTTATTTGAGCCTGAGATATGAGTGTGAACTGTGTCTCATATTCCCTCCTTCCAGACAGGTTTTCAAGAACAAAATGAATTTGGATTACATAGAGATCTTTTTGGCACCATTGTTTTTTGCACAGATTAAAGATTCCTTAGAATGCATTCTTTCCATCCTTACGTGATTATCTGTATGTTGGCCAACATTTTTACCCATGGAGTCCTCAGGCTGATTATTTTTAAATATATTTAAGTAGTAAACACATGATATGACTTTCAGATATGCTGAGCCACTGACATTACAAATCCCATAAAATTCCAATGCCTTTTTCCCTTTAAGTAGCTAAATACCAGTAATTAGCTGTAAGAGAGCAGAATTCAGTATAGGCATATTTCCTTTTGAAATTTCCAACTTGGCAGTAGATGGTTACCTTGTGTGTCTTCCTGTTTGTTACTGTTAAACAGGTCTTCCAGACCAGACTGTATTGAAATGGGTAAGATAAATTTTGTTGAACAGAGCTGTACAAAATCAATCTGCTATAGAGAAGAATATACAGCCAAAACACAATTATATTGGTTTAGGGAATTGAGGGATGTGGCTCAGGTTCAGCAATACTTTGGAAAACACAGAGCAAGGAAGAGACAGTTACATGAATTTCATGATTCATCGAAAGAATATACGGTACAATGGTGACCTTTAAAACTGGTGAAAACCCAACAGCCTCATTTAACTTTCTTGTGCTGTTTGCTGACAGCAAAGGTCCTAAGTGCTCTGGTCTTTAACTGGTTGTAAGAATACGCACTGTAACATGGACCCTCATTTTTAAATGGTGAAGGAACTTTAATCTGTGAGAGAAGCAGGAGTTTAACAAGTTTACAGCTTCTTATCGTTGACACTTACTGTTCCAAGTAGCTTACAACCGAAGAACCTCGATTTTACATACTTGACAAACAACAAAACAAAAAAATAAATTCGTATAATTGGTTTTCTCTAACTCTCTGATTGCATCTTAGCTCAACATCTGTCCCTTCAGTAATGAGCTCCCAAAAGCAGGGACCTCTAACACAGCATTGAAGAAATGATGTTAAAAATCTAACAAATCTAAGCCAGCTGAACCTACTGGAAAGTTACTTATTATTGCAAAAACCTTTGGACTCATTACTCAATCTTCCAAAAAGCAGTATATTTTTGGAAGCTCCAACTGTTTTTTATAGCCATTAAATATACAAAAGTAACCTTATATTCTAACATATACACTGAGTACTCAGTAGTTTGGAAGCTGACTGGAACACGAGTTCTGCATTCTCTGCACATCCCCACTGCACTCCTTGACCCTCTGTCCTTTGCCCCGGCTTCAGCCTCCCATACCCCCAGTTCCTCTCACATACACTCTCCTTCTCCCAGTACTCCTATATTTATTCTCATATTCCCTCAAGCATTTTCTACCTACTTTGCAAGTCACAGAATTTCTAGAGGGGCAAGGGGCAACATGGACAGTGAGTGGCTTGAAGGTACATGCATTTGACTGCCAGCCAGCAGGCAAACACCAGGTCTGGGTGCTGGGTTCACCCATCCGTAATCCAGAACTCCTCTGCCATCAGTGTCTCCTTACTGTGGGATCCAGGGCACTGTATACAAGGCAGAAGACACCCTTATGACCCTCCTGAGACTTGATCTTCTGTTATACGCTTTGCTTCTTCATGTGCTGGCCCACCCTGCTCTCTCCTCTGCTGTACTCCAGTGCAGTGATGGGATTCCTTCCCGAGTTCACTCGGTGGTAGAACTCATAATTACCTTTCTCTGTTTCCCTCTCTACAGCATGGGAGAAAATGGGATGTGGCTTAAAAACAAAAGAATATACACCACATGCAACTTAAAATAGAGGATTACTTGGTGGGGGCGTGGAGGGGAGCAAAACTGAGTCTGGAGACAGCTGCCTAGCACCTGGAGGTGAATAAAGTTCATGGGAGATTTTGGTCCCCTCATGAAATCTGTCATTCATAGAATCATAGAATCATAGAATCATAGAATGGCTAGAGTTGGAAAGGACCTTAAAGATCATCTAGTTCCAACCCCCCTGCCATGGGCAGGGACACCTCTCACTAGAGCAGGTTGCTTAAAGCCCCATCCAGCCTGGCCTTGAACACTTCCAGGGATGGGGCATCCACAACTTCCCTGGGCAACCTGTTCCAGTGCCTCACCACCCTCACTGTAAAGAATTTCTTCCTTATATCTAATCTAAATCTCTTCTCTTCCAATTTAAAACCATTGCCCCTTGTCCTGTCACCACTCTTCCTGACAAAGAGTCCCTCTTCAGCTCTTCTGTAGGCTCCCTTCAGGTATTGATAGGCTGTTATAAGGTCTCCCCGGAGCCTTCTCTTCTCCAGGCTGAACAACCCCAGCTCTCTCAGTCTGTCTTCATAGGAGAGGTGCTCCATCCCTCTGATCATCCTCGTGGCCCTCCGCTGGACCCGTTCCAACAGGTCCATGTCCTTTCTGTGTTGAGGACTCCAAAGCTGGACACAGTACTCCAGGAGGGGTCTCACGAGCGCAGAGTAGAGGGGCAGAATCACCTCGCGAGACCTGCTGGCCACACTTCTCCTGATGCAGCCCAGGACACGGTTGGCTCTCTGGGCTGCCAGTGCACACTGCCTGCTCATGTTGAGCTTCTCATCCATAAGCACTCCCAAGTCCTTCTCCTCGGGGCTGCTCTCCAGCCATTCTCCACCCAACTTGTATTTGTGCCTGGGGTTGCCACGTCCCAGGTGCAGGACCCTGCACTTGGCTTGGTTGAACTTCATGCAATTTGCACGAGCCCACCTCTCCAGCCTGTCTAGGTCCCTCTGGATGGCATCCCTTCCCTCCAGCGTGTCAACTGCGCCACCGAGCTTGGTGTCATCAGCAAACTTGCTGAGGGTGCACTCTATCCCACTGTCCATGTCACCGACAAAGATGTTAAACAGTACTGGTCCCAGTACCGACCCCTGCGGAACACCACTCGTTACTGGCCGCCACCTGGACATTGAGCCATTGATTGTAACCCTTTGGATGCGGCCATCTAGCCAGTTCCCTATCCACCGAATGGTCCATCCATCGAATCCATGAGTTTCCAATTTTGAGACCAGGATGTCGTGCGGGACAGTGTCAAATGCTTTGCATAAGTCCAGGTAAATGACGTCAGTTGCTCTGCCCTTGTCTACCAAGTCTGTGGCAGTATTGTAAAAGGCCACCAAATTCTTGGGATGGTCTTAAAACTATCTTGTAATTGAGGAAGATAATCAAGCCAAATGCCACCACAGAAAAATACTATCTGGAACTTCAAACTCATTCCTGCACAAATGCCTCTGCATGAGTCAAAGGTGCTACTCATAGGTGTGTGTTTGCTAGCACAGAAGGTGCTAGAAGCATCAAAAGAATGATCATGGAGAATAAATGCACAATAAAGAAGTCATCTATTGCAATCCACACCCTTTTAAGAATCTAAAATACTCAGCTTAAATTTCAGAATTTGTTAACTGGAAAAACTTTAGAATAAAGAGTGTTTAAGCTGACATCTTTTATGGATGTTGTAAAAATGTGCAAGATTGTTCAGAAAAGCACATTAATGCCTGAATGGACAGGGAGACAATTTTGAAGGACTTTTAAAGTATAACAAAACATGAAGCAGCTAAAACAATAATGGGAGATGTTTTCATTAAGTCCAAACTAAGAGAAAATTGTGCATTTCCCTTCTTTGCTCGTATTATTCTCTAACTGTTAAGGGTGAAAAAAAATCCCATTAGACTCCCCAGGCCTGGAGAGCATGGTGCTGACTCTGGTTTCAGTGGACTGGCCTTCTCCATCTTCTCCAGTGTTGTGCTGTAGCTAGCAATTTCTAACTTCTTTTAATTAGTTCTTGTTAGTTTGGGGGTTTGTTATTGTTGTTGGTTTTTTTAAAGTTGCATAGAAATGTTCTAGAAATCTTTTTTTTTAATAAAAGCCATGAGCTCCTCTGGAGACCGATAGCGTCATGTTCCAGCAGAAGGTATTTTTCATGGACGAGCCGAGTTCCGGAGCAGTGCTGCAGTGGGGAGACACGCTACGGGGAGGACGGAAGGAAGGCCAAAAACGATGGTTCTTGGGGCTCTGCTGGGTGGAAACAGGATTTGGCAGATATTGGGGATGCCCTAGTAGGTGTGGGGAACAGACATACCACCATCTCCCCGTGTCCTCACCCAGGACGGCCCAGGACATGGCCCTGCGGGCCCGACATTACAGCAGCAGGGGCTCCTCCATGAGGGCCCCGCAGGGCGCAGGGGGCTGAACCCCACATCCTCCGGCTGGGGAGCACCCATGGATGCGTCCCATAGGCACAGTCACCTCACACACCTGCTTCTGTCCCGCTGCTTGGAGATGGAGGAGAGAGGATGCCATGGACAGGCTTCCCTGAGGAGGTTAGGGGCTGCGTTTCCATGGCGACCGCAGGCCTCCGCTGCGGCCTTCCCCAGTGCCGCTCCCCTGCAGTTGCCATAACAGCCCTGCACAACAGCATCAAGGCTTTTATTGAAGTTCGTCACAGGCTCTGGGAAGACATAAACCCGCAGCACTTCCATCTGCCGGGCGAGCGCTGGAGGAGACAACGTCCTGCCAAAAAAAGGACGGTGGCGACATCTCATTGCTCCAAAAGCAAGTAAAGCTTGGTCTGCACCCTCACCACCATGCACAGGGGCCAGCAAGTGCCAGAGCTCTGACTGGAAAACATTAATGAAATGAGGAGACGGGAAGAAAAGCAAGGATTATGATTAACATTTCAGACACCTCTGAAACTGGGTTTCAGGACATGGATCCAGCATCAAAGCTCTGGTCCAGGGCACAGGGAGGAGCTGTTTCTCTCCCAACTGCCCCATTCCTTGTGTGCCCTCCAGCAAATCCAGGCACTTCAGCTACACCACGACCACAGCAACAAACAGAGCAGCACAGGATACAGCTGACAACGTCCTGTGGTAAGCTCACAAAATGGTAGCCATGCAGACCAGCTCATACAGTGACCCCACTCATCCTACCACCGGCACTAATGTCTCAGGGACTCTATTGTGTCAGGCAGCACCATAATATTAATACAAAAACAGTCAACAGCATTCTTGTACACAGAGCATATTTTACATAGATGGATAGTGCATTTCCTTGGCTTTTTTTTAAACAGCCCAGCTATTAAAATGAACAAAACAAGTGCTTTTCCTCAAGCTGTCTTACATTCATCTGAAGTGTCCTTCTCATATGCCTGATCTCTTGCCTACCTACTGGCTAAGTGACAATGGGTTTGGGATATTTTCTAGTCAAAGCTTAACAATATAAGTGGGAAAATAAGTTAATTACTATGACATTTAGTTAGTAAAATATTTGCCTTATCTTGCCTTGAAGAGACAAAGACCCAAAGCCACACAACATGTGGCTGCAGGGCCAGGCGTGACGTGCCCCTCGCTCAGCCATCACTCCCTTTCCCAACATGGGAGCTCTGCACAGCCCACAGCAACGTCTTGACACAGTCTCACCTCTGGCAAACTGGGACAGAGCTCTTCTGCTGCCAGAGGGATGTTTTCAGGAGCACGACTACCACCTCAGTTTTTAAGGTTAAGAAGAAAACATTTTTCTGCATCTCTTCTCTCCTTCTTCTTTCTACAGCTGCCTCAAACTCCCATTTCTGGTCAGCTACGACCAGCATTTTCCTCTTCACCTATATATTTCCCTTCCTTTGGCATAAACCCATATTTCATATTAATTTAATATCCAACATTATTTGCTTCTTTGCCCTTGGTATTTGTCTTACTCTTGCACTGATCTTCTTCTCATATGCTCATCCAATCATTCACATCTGCAAAGTTAAATTATCAGGCCATCTGGCCACCAACACCCACTTTTTACATTTTCAGACAAGAACTGCTGTGCTTGCTTTCATGCTGATCTCCTCCCCCCATGCTTAGGAAATCTTCCCCAAATGCCTACAAAGATTTGATAATGGTTAGGTTCCTGATGCTGTTTACTAATATCTTCTTGTTTTTTTCCATGGATTTCTCATCCATCGTTCTCTGGCTTATGCTTGAGCTGCACTTTTATAGAGGTGGGTAGTCTCTTTCGACTCTGTATTTGAACATTGTCTGTCATGAGTAGGTGCTGATAACGATACCCTGAGAGCTCCACCGGTACAAAAAGTAAAATAATTTTCTGTTAAAATAATGGGAACTTTAGCTTTAGCGGGGATTGAAGGTCTGATATTTAACTCTATGTGTTTCTTGGGACACTCTAGTTTACACAGTGCATAGTGAAACAACAAGTCCTTCAAATGTGCCCACCACTCTGCTGAATGGAGGAACCATTAGATGGTCCTGGACGTCGTGCAGGAAGAACTGCTACCTAGGGCCATGAGTGCTTCATAAAACACAGAGCAGCTGAGATCAGTCGGGACCTCTGACAACTGTCCTGTCTCCCCATGGTGCTCAGAGCTGGGTGTGCTGGGGCAATCTCTGCCCCCTCTTCAGTTCTTTAGACTGTTCAGTGACATTTCTCCTCACTGAGGAGTATATTTCTGTGATAAATTTCATAAAACATTTGTCAAATTTTTAGTATTAAAACAATGTTTTATCAGAAAAAGAAAAACCAGAAACAGAGATCTTTCCTCTCCTCTTCCCGACACCTGCCTGCACACATGCATTCCCCAGCTGAAACATTTTTGGGTTTGAGGTTTTGCTTTTAGACAGTGATTAATTACAGAATATTTTGGCCCAACACTGGCAGAACTTCTGAATCTTGTTTTTGGTTGAAAACTTTTTCCATCATTTGTGAAGTTGCAGTTTTAAACACAGAAAGTCTGAACAGCATAAGATACCATAAATCACAGTTTAGGATAAGTATCTCTGTTTAAAAAACCCTTAAAAAATACTGATCTTAAATTTTCATGGGTTTCGTTATTTAAGTGCTATAACCTGGTATTGTCAATTTATAAAATTAGACTTTAATAAGATGCATTTGGCACTACCTATCTGAGCACTGCTAATGGCACACTTTAAAGACAGCTGATCATATTTTTCAGCGTGTTTTACTCTTTGCTTTCGAAAAAAAAATTAAATAATTCATTGACTACACATCCATCCTCTCTCTGTTTTATGTTCCTGTTGGGATTTCATATTGAATAGAAGCCAAGCAGTATGAATTGCGTTAGCTGGTGTCAGAGTCATCATTTCACTCAAGCCTAGATATTCTTATCTCATAGAAAAAAATGTAATGAAATGAAGCATGTGTAAACTTTTTCCAGCAGCAGATGAGCTCTCTGTGGATATACTTTTATGGTTCAGCTCACACAGGGGAGTGTTTATGTGATAAAGGAGAAGGTTTCTCGCTAGCTGGGCAATCACGTTAACTTGTTTTCCTGAGATCTCTAAAGTTTCATAAAGAAAAAAGATTGTGGATTTTAGATTCTAAACCATGTCTATCAGCCGTTAAGTTTGCACTTTCGCCACTAACTGCTCTGCTGACTCATTGGCTGACTCACTCAATGAGTTTCATGTTGTTCAATATTAATTTAGCTTAGGGAGAAGCATGCCATCAAGCACTCGCCATCCTAACACACTCTCCCTCTCAACTTTGATTTGTAGCTAAAAACAAAAACCAGAGCTGGGCCAGGATGGGGAAATCCAGCATTTGCTGCCCTGCAGACTTTGATCTTGTCAATGGAAGTCCCGTGCTGGGGCAGGCACGGGGTCAGTCCCGGCAGCACTGGATGTGAGATGGAACAGCTCTGGGTGGGGTAGTTTAATCTCAGTTCAAGTTGCCACTGGATACAGAATTCTACCATGAAGTGAGACTTACAAAAATGGTGCTGAAACCCTTCCAGTGACTACACTTCAGACACTTTAAATATGTAATATAAAGAGATGTTTTGAATATTTATGAATAGAATTATAAGTGGATGCTTTCCTGGTCGGAACTTGGTTTTCCATTTTTTTTGATGCTAATGTAGAAACAAATGAAATCTGGGATTATACCAAAGACAACAGCTCAACCCTTTGCTGTTTATGTGCATCGTATTAAAGCTTTCTGAAATTCTTACTTCAGAAAGCACACCCAGTGAAAATAGACAAAAATTATTTCAACAAATAGTACTGTTTGAACAGATTCTTATCACAGAAGGGTGGTCATCTAATAATATTTTATTAAGATCCCAAGTCAAGATGAAATACTGTTACATTATTTACACTTTAACCTTCCTTCACCCCAACCTCACCTATAAAAGGCATCCAAAGACAACAGGAGCAGCATCCTCCCTCTAATTAAATTAGAACTGGCCAAGATAGAGCTCAAAGGTTTTTCTCCAGACACAGGCAGGGTTTCAGGCAGAATTACCTTCGTGCCCCTGCTTTTTGTCAATGTCACAGCCACGATTTTGGGGGAGTGGGGGAATGCATAGATATTTGAAGACTTGCTGTCATCAGACCTTGTTAGCTCGTGTACCCCAGGAAGCAGGAAACAGCAACCCACAAGGGAGGCGACTGCTCAGATGGCACAAGAGGTTGGAAACCCTTGAGGCTAACCCATAACATCTGAGACATTCCCACCATCCCAGGAACACCACAGCCACTACCCTGTGTACAGTACGTCCGAAAAATGCTAAGACTTCACTCAAAATTGCTACCACTTGGGCTGACAAGGAATTCTGGCCTCCAATTTCTCGGATAGTTTATTTGGCTTTGAAGTAACATATCACGCATGCTGCTGAAAAGGAGAGTCTGCCAAATACCAATTACTGAGAGAAATGAGCTTGCTGCCACAATCCCAATTCTAGATGCCAGGCCAGCTCGGGAATACACTGGGTAACTAACTGCTCTTTGCCATAGGTGAGGCGTAGATAGAAGCACAACCCACAGTGACCCTCAGCCTCGAGTGTGATAAACCCCCTGTGACATTGTGTCACTGAAAGGTTGGATGGCAACCGAATTAGGGGGTTTCATAACTGTGGTTTGGGATCTGAAGAGCAACACTCTGCCCTTGTTCAAAGACCACATCCTTCCGAAGGGTTCAGGTGCCCTTTGTATAATATAGGCTAAAACTTTCACTCCCAGCCACTGATCATGTTCCTCATTTTCTGGTTGCTTGCTTGAGACCCCAAAGACATGAGAGAGAGGAGATGAGGTCTATGAGAAATTAGCCATAAGTTACTCGTGATCAGGCACGGAAACCTAGTGGGCACTCCTAGGAGCCTGGGAGTTGATCCTTCTCAGTGGTGGTGGAGCACTCCAGTGATGAAAGCACTGCAAGGTCCACAAAGGATTTAATAGCTTGGGCTCAGTGGAGAAATTGGAAGATGGGTTATAAAATTTAGAGTTAGGAGTGAATAGAAACACAGCACATTCCAGTACAACAATCACCATCTATTCACTGCTTGAATAATGCTGCGTCTGGAGAAGAAGAAAGAATTTGCAATTGGACTTTCATAAACATGTGCCCAGAGAAGTCAAAATAAGATTGTATATACTTCATTCTTCTGTTTCCTCCCTTTTGATTGTTTTTACCAAAGAATCTTCTATTTTAGATAAATGTAGTTATACACATAAAAGAAGGCAACCTCCCTGCAGACCCTTAAAACTATGCATGGAGCTGAACATACCAGAAGCAAAAACAGAGCTGAGGGAAGGTCCATAGAGAGATTAACAGAAACTGAGCAGCTGGGGTCAGCCCCCTACAATGCCACAGACCTTGTTTATCCCCTGGGCCTTAGTTCTCCTTGAAAATGGGCAAAATATCACTTCCTTACCTCCCGAGAGTCTTCAGGAAGAAGAACAATATACCCAGACACTACTGTGATGAGGCCATCTAAAGGATATATAGATAAGAAAAACATCTACTGCCTTCTATAACAGCCTTTCCTCTTTTCCCGATCTCCTAGGCAGCAAACTAGGTTGTTCCAGAGGCAGAGATTATTCAGCTTTATTCTACTGTACGCACAACTTTCGTCACATTTTGTCTAATCAAAGATTTTATCACTGTATCATAAGCCACACCTGGTTCCTGTATAAGAAAAGCAAAATTTCTGGCAAAGTCTGTTGTCAAGCTTTGAGAACATTTGGCTCCCGAGGAGTACTCCCTTCCCGCCCAGCCTGCACACACTCAGTCTACCTGGCTTCTGCCCGGCTGTAGGTAACTGGAGAGGGAGAGAAAATCAGGTCAAGAGTTGTTTTTCCCTCTGCTCTCATTGCCAGAGGCAGAGTTCAGGTCTGACTTGTAGTTCACTCGCAAGGCTTTTACATAAAGCTCCACAGAGCAGTGCTGGAGACGCTCTCTCTTCAAGTAATAGATTCCCTTTATTTATTTAGTAATCTTTATTCCACTTTACAATAAAAGTCCCTGGTACAATGACCTGGTTGTGACACCAGGTTTGGGAAAAGGGATACCAGCCCAAGTCCAGAGGTCAGTAGGAGAATTAGGGTGCAGAACAGCTTCACAAGCCTTTAGCAAAATTTCCTTGGGAATTTAGATCTTGTCGTGCTGGGATTCATGTGAAATGGCTTTTCAGTTCCACTTCTGCCGGATACGTTTGGATTGTGGTGTGAGCTGTAATTCAGTGCCACTGTGTTTCTTAACTTCTCAACATTCCTTAACTTCTAGGTAGTGGACTTTGCCAGCTTACTACCATTTTTAACATTGCTTTTTGGTAGTGATTGCATCTTCCTGTGAAGATCAGTAGGATGACCTGAACTGAGGAAACAGCAAATTGAAAACAGAAGCTCTCTCAAGTGGAATTGTGTCAATACTCAGGAAGGTCATCACCGGGGCTGGAAATTTGCAATCCACCACCCTGAGATCTGCCACGTGAGCTGCACGAGACGGCAATGGAGTGACAGCTGGAGGCATTGACTTGTTACTGACTCAGAAAGCCAGCTCTTGTAGGGACAGAGGCACACTGGTATAGAAATCTGGTTGCTGGAAACAGGAAGAGTTGGGATTCACAGATTACTCTAGAAGCCAGTATGAACCAGTGTTCTCTTTTGCCAGCCAGTGTGTAGCTTCTGATGCCCATCTCAATATTTCTCTCCAGGAGTATTAAGTGGTATAATCAGCTCCATGTAATAATACATCTAATTAACAAAATGCTAATGGTATCTTTAATAAAAGCAGCTGATTAATGTTTTTAACTCTAGTAGCATGCATTCAAATACCATTGATGTGATTATGCCAGCCTTTTTTTGTAGGGTGAAAAAGGCACATGTCAACTTCACCTGACAGGCTGTGAGAGACACTGATTCCTGTCTTCTGACATTTCCGCAGAGGTTTCTGCTTTATGCACGTTCAGGTCTCAGCCTCAAAAGAGTTTGCTCTTCTTTCTGTGCCGTTCTGTGGGACAGCAACTTTCAGAGCCCTGACTAGACAAGGGTTTTTTTCTTCTAACAGACAAATTGAATGCTAATTTCTAGTTGCATGAGCCTTGATACTCCCTTTGGATTAAATGTCTTGTAGAGTACAAAACTGTTTTTTAAACATGAAAAACGTGCCATTAGCAAAGCTTGTCTTGCTGATATTTTTATCTCCTGTATTCTGTGTCATGCTTTGAAGTCTAATGAGGCAAGCCACTCTGCTCTCCTCAGGTAGCAGTGCAGAACAAAGGATTTGAAGCATTTTGTTGCTTCCCTTGCTTGGGAATTAGTTTCTTTTTTGCTAGGAAGATGTTAGGTTTAGAATTTTGCAGACCATTGTGCTCATTTCATTAGGTTCATACTGAAGAATTCCATGAAAAAGCACATGAAAAGAGATAAGAAACACTGCTGCAACTAACACCAAATGTAAAGAGAATTAACCTCTAAAAATCTGAGGCAGCCCTCAATGTAAATCACTCAAATCCCTATCCCCAGATTTGCTTTTCCAATAATCAATCATATTCAGATTACATCATTATTCACTTAGAGAAGGCAGACTTGGAAATCTTGGAAATATACCTTGGTTTACATGAGTACTACCTATAATTCTTATAAAATTACAAGGTATACCGTGCCACACTAGAATCACGAGGTTTCTGAGAGGAGGAGGAAACTGCCAGACATGTTTGGGCAAAGCAAATCTCTCGCTGGGTCTGCTATTCATGCTGTTCTTAAACGGGTTATATCATAGAATCCTAGAATGGTTTGGGTTGGAAGGGGCCTTAAAGATCATATGTAGTCTTTTAAAGAAACCAGGGACATGGATGTCACTGAACAAAGTATAACTTACTGATATTGTATACCACAGAAGAACAGTTTTGTAACCCCAAAAGAAGTCTGAGGAATTTAACATGAACAGACTGAGAAGGGACAATTAGTTAGTGGGCTGTCTAGGCAGCTCTGGAGTACTGAAGGCACTTGGCTCCAGCTAAAGCCATCTGGAAAATTTCCATTTGTACTCAAATCTTAACTAGAAAGAAATGTCAGAGGGGGTAGGTAGAGTCATATAAAACTTAGGGAGCCATCTGGAAGCCTTAGAAAATGCCTGAAGCCCCAGTTTTTGCAGCTAGGACATACCAGAAGAGTATAGGTGACAGGTATAGAAAATAGCTAAAAAGGAATGTTGTTGTTAAGTGCAAATAAAAAATACATTTTTATATTTATCTTATTTGCAACTGTTGTCTAAAACTGTCTCTAAAAGCCTGATATTAAGTCTTGCTAATTATGTCTTTACTTATTTTTTCCACAGAGCCATTCTGGTGCTGGGAACAAGATGAATCTGGATGGAGTCAGCAAACATAAGGTATGGCACCAACAAGGAGAACCAGGAAAGGATGGTGTGTGCAGGGCTCAGTTGCCCGTGTGTGGCAATGGACATGCAGTCCTGTGCTGGGTGGCCAGGCAGGGGTCTGGGAAAGGCAGCAAAGAGTAAAGCCGAGGTGCAGCCCATGGCTCCTGAGCACCAGCACCGCCACAGCCCCTGCAGCATCGCCCTGCCGTAGAGATGTGAAGGGCCCGTCTGCAGCTGAGGCACAGCTAATGCTGGCAGTGCTGTCCTGCACAGCACACTGTGGCCCTCCCTCACCTGCACAGCTGAAACTGCAGTGGAAATGCTATGAAAAATGCCTGGATTGTGGGGTTTGTGCTGTGTGGTGGCTACACACGATCAGCATATCCAGACTTCAGAGTAAAGCAAGGGCAGAGGGTTTCCTTCGCCAGCTACTCTTCTCATTCCTCCCACACACCCACTGCTGCACTGTCATCTACGGATTGCAAGGAGTTTCAACAACTACTGAAGAGCTGAATAGGATCAAACTCTCTTCACTCAGATCATCTTGAGAACTTAGTGACTGAAGAAAACAAACAAAAAATGCAGTTGCTTATCCACTATGGGAAGCTGACACAATATTTCCCTAAATTGGATCTACCTTTATCGACTTCTGGAGGGACAACATTATAAGTGATTTCCAAAGCTTTTCAGTGGAACATGGGCATTCTGCCATTTATACACAAATGAATAAAACATACTCCAAAACTCAGCAAATACAAACTCCAGGTGGACTGGCCGTATTTTGTGTCTTTCCCAGCCATGGAGAGCAGCCCAGGCCCTTTTCAACCTAGGAAGTACAAAGCCCGGAAAGTACCACGCTCTGCAGCTCTTTGTCCATACTGAGGGCTGCCAAGCATGTCGGTAACACGCGCGTACGTACAGTCACCATCCAATGCTTTGGGAACAGAACACGTGGCGGTTCTAGGACCAAGTGACATAAATTCCCTTTGCCTCAGCAAAATCTCTTGTCTAAATGATCACAGCGAAGGCCCTGTGCTCCAGATGGCCTAAACAAGGTGTGGACTTCCCTCCGTGCACTGAACTCCAAGCTTGCTGAATGTGGCATCCCGCCATGGGATCTTGACGTGATGGGTCTCAACGTGACCCAGCTTCGTCCCTGGCTGGTCAGGTATCTATGTCCCAGACACAGCTGGGCAGGGACTGTAGGTACAAGGCAAGAGGGAAAGTAAGTGTGCATGTTTATAAAATCCCTCCCCACCTCCCTTACTCCAGAGGTGTCATCATCCCAGTCCTTTAGAGGACAGTTTTATTGTTCAGACAGAGCTCACAAATGCAAAGCAAAGCTATTTCCTGGGCCAAAATGACCCAAGACTATTGCCCACAGCCTCAAGCCACTGCAGCTACACTGAAGGGGAAGAGAGAGATTTTGCTAAACCAACCTACTCCTACTTTAATTTTGCTACCAGACAGGTTGACATTCCAGCTCACCGCCATAAACCATTCAAGACCAGACCTGGTTTGGTGGGAGGTGTCTCTGCCCAGGGCAAGTGGTTGGAACTCAATGATCTTTAAGGTACCTTCCAACACAACCATTCTATGATTCTATGAAAACTAGGCCTTACCCGCTTAAGGTCGTAGCGCCACAGGCCTTGAGAGCTGCTACATCAACTGGTATTGAACTCGGGACTCACTCGGAAAACAACTGGACTTTTGTCCTCCCCCTGGGGATGTACGTAGCGGGGTGGGTGTGCTGAGCAGCACCTTACAGGACTGGGCTGATCTCTGGATGTAACATGACATAAAGAAAAATGAAGAACTGTGCTAGAAACACTGGAGGTAGGATAGCATGCCACACCCCAGTAGAAAAACACAGAAATGTGTGTTCAGAATATCTGTGGGAATGCAACTGGGTCGGTTGCGACTCTGCCAATGCTGCGGGCATGCCAAATCTAGCACGCTGCCCCTGGAACCACCGCCATCGGCAACTGCCAGATATCGCCAGCCGTCTCATAATCAGAGATCCGCATCTGCCAAGGAGAGAAGCTGCTGGAGTGAGTTATAGCTGCTGCACTGTGAGCTTGCTGAGGGCTAGTGAGCACTGAGGAAGGAGAGACACTGCATCCAGGTCGCATGAAGCCTCTCCACTCACCTCCAAGTCAAAAGCAAGGAGCTGGATTTATGCTCCTTGTTTCCTTCACCTTTTCTTCTCCTCCCATACATACTACAGATAGCTCCAGTTTGGATTCCAATGACTTTTCCCATGCAGGAAAGAGAGAAAAACAGTATCTCAAAATATCCCCCAAAAGAAAACAAAACCAGTGCAGTAACCACAGCAAAGTTCTCACTCTGGGGAGGAAAACTGGCCGGAGCTGTGTGACGCCAGCAAAGAGCTACTCCAGGCTGTCCCTCCCGCTGCAGTTTTACACAGAGGGTGCTCAGAGGGCATAGATGGGATGAAGGAGGCAGAAAGAGAAGACCCCAGAGCGACAAAACAGGTAGTCAGAGCAGACACTTCAGTGTCTGGGCAAACTAATACAGATAGATATTGATCATTTACATTGCTGCATTGACATTAACGATAGACAAAATGTTTACTCAGAGGTTTCTGATCATTTTTCAAAAGCAAGTGATTTTAGGTGCTACACAAAGACAGATCCTGGCCTGAGAAATGTTCTCGCTTGCCAAGATGTCTAAACAGCAAGTATGATTTTCTGTCTGTAATAGCGCAGCACACAGCCACACAGCTCCGCTGGCCACGGACTTGTGTTGTTTTGGGACCTTGGCAGTGACTCTTTCACGCTGTGCCACTCGTGAGTGACATACAGAGCAGTGCACAGTCCGTCTGTTTGGTGAACGTACGAACCGCAGACCTGAGGTGTTTGGTTCATCTGGCGACGTGTGTGGTGGAGCCGGCAGCGAGCTGCAGCGGGACCTGCCCGTCGGGCTGGAGCTGGCCAAGGAGCAGAGGACAGAGCCCTCACAGGCTTGCAGTACGTGTCCAGGTCTGCTCCTGCCTCAGCAATTGTCCACCTCCTACACGAGAGGCTACTGACAGGAAGGACTGTGGATTTCCAAGGACATCTGCAAAATGACAGCAATGCAATGGAAGAGGTAGATGTGGCAGCCTACAGTTTCTAGTCTCAGTCATTGCAACAGCTTTTGTAGAATCAGCTTAAAAGCTTAATCTCACTACAAAATAAGGATAACGGTGTTTATTTCTCAAGAGTATTTCACCAAATGCTAGTCTGGACGGGAATGGAAAATGAAGACTAAGTATTGTATTAGTAATGATTAAGCCCGACGCTAATCCTGCTTAAATTTCCACATCAGTGTAACTTCTGACTTGGAGCTCCATTGCTTCCTGGGTTTTAACCATCAGTTTTTCCTACCTCTTACCTTGGCTTGTATTATGCCCTTCATTATACAGCCTAGACTTAGTGTATGCTAAGCAGCTGTATCTTTTATTTCTCTATTTATTCAGCAAAATTTTTAGTGATCACAATGGTATTCTGTGGGGAGAAAAATTATTAGGGACCAATGAAGATCTTCAGCCAGTGGCTGAATCTGGAGTTGTCTGGCAACTTTCAGTGGCTTTGGCTATGACGTTGAGTCTGAAGCAGAAACAGAATTAAACCTTGACATCAAGCTCCCCATAAAAGAGAAGTCTCACTAGGAGAAAGATCTCAGCCCCTTAAACTGGAAAGTTTTAATAGCAGTGATACAAATCGATATTCATTGAATTGCTTGCGTTGTAGGAGGGCAGGTGAGTGAGAGACAAGAAGTGCTGAGGTGTTGTTTTCCTCCTCCCTCACTTGGCAAGGCCTTGTTCACTCTGGAGCTGCTTCTCTCCCTGCAAATACAATGTCTTCATCATAGGTGAGTCATAAGGGGAGAAGTCAAATTAAAGCAGAGTATGCCAGCACACCTGAAATAGCAAAGCAATATAGGCGGAAAAAACAATACCAACTGTTTGCTTTATGATCTAGGGATACTTCGAGGATCTCTGGGTAAAATACTGAGTTCAGTTTCTCCAGATATAACAACTGCAGCATGAAATTTATCAATATTTTTAACAGGGATCTTTAGCTGTATGGGAATGGGGGTACCCTCCTTTTTAAGGTGAGAACAGCCCGACCCCAAAGGGTGTCTCTGGGACGGAGCTCTGGGAGCCCCCCCAGCTGTCCTGCAGAGATCAGTCGGGGACACTTCAAAGGCTGTTCCCTCCGTCTGAGTGAGGGCGTTCACCCTGTGGCTTGTTACGGAAACCACGAGGGAAGGACAGGCTGCGCCACGGTCCAGGCCCCCACCATCGCCAGCTCTGCCACACACTGAGCAACCTGCATTTTAAGCGGTTGTGTTCTCTGTGGCAGTCACGAGCATTTACCAACACCCTCATCAGACTCAGAAGCAGTCTCTCCCTCATACAAAAACACAGAAGTCAACAAAAATCCAGCAGGAGCCAAAGGCTTCCCAGCAGAGTGGCTGCATCGTCCCCTCTGAAGGGAACCTGTCAGCCCCCAGAGAGGTTCCCTCCAACACCATTTTAATGTACAAGATCCTCTGAAGTGGCTCACGTTTATTTAAAACTGAGGCAGGGCTCTGTGTTTCGGGTGTGGGCATTACAGAGTGCTACCTGCCTGCTGCTGTCTCCTGGGGCCCCTGGCTGCTCTAGGGCTCTCGAGAGGATGAAGAGCCGTTGAGTCTGAGACATTAATGGTGACAGACCAGCTATCACTGGCAAAACTCCCAAACTAACCCAGCTTCTCACTGAAGCATGAACAAATGCACTCCGAGCATCTCAAAAACCACTCAGAACTTGTAATTCACCCCAACACAAGCTCCAACATGCTTCCTCTGAGTGGGGCAAGGAAAGGCATCTCCATCTTCCAGGGAAGCGAACCAGCCCCCCGTGCTGCACCCTAAGCAGGAGCCAGACTCCGGTGCTAGCAAAGCCAGCAGGAATTCTGCCATTTATTTCCCCAGTGAAGCCCTGGATTTGATCCCATTCTCCTGGCAACAGATTTTTGGAAGAAACATTCAAACCTGAATCTCTTTTACCCTGAGGTTCAGGATGGCAAAATCAGAGTTTCATATATTTGATTAACACCTTGAAAACAAATTCCCTCCTCTTTTGTGGCTTCTTGAAATGTCTACTCTACTGCGCTAGATTCCACAGAAATAATATTTTGGTGTTAGACTGCTGTAACACCCTTTCGCTTCACCTACTTTTGACATAACACCATAGGACACGGGTTGCAGAGGCGATGGCCAGACCGTGGGTTACGTGAGGGGCTGCCTGCCCCTGGCAGCGAGGGACGTTACACGCTGCATGAGCAACATGCGGGGGAGTAACACACAAACGGGGGAGTAACCACAGCCGTGTCCAGTCCTGCCTTTTCTCATTCATTTTGTATCAGTTTTAGGCTTCAGCATTTTTCATTTTAGCACTTCTCTTGCTTTCTTCATGGATAATACCTGGTTTGCATCAGCAGTAAAACAGCATTAATTGCCTGAATTAGTCTTGAGGTATCAGAGCCCAGAAGAGGCTCGTAGGATGATTCAAAGGGAAGGATGAGTCAAAGAGGGGAACAAACACAAGAAACCCTCCCGAGCCTCAGTAACCTGAACGGTGGTGAAGGAGATGAACCCCTGCAGGGCCACAGGCTGAACTGCAACTTTTCAGGACTTTACTGTTACTTGGTGGGACACTTTGGTGTTTGGGGAGCAGGGTGTGGGATGGATTAGTTAAGTCACACTTTTAGTGCAGGATCAGGACCAACACATATGCAGCCCCTGTGTTGGAAAGTCACTCGTACCCCAGCGGTGTGCCTGGGGGATCCGCCAAGAAATAGTCTTAGAACTAGAAACCCCCTGTTGGAGAAAGTGTTTGTCATCCACAGAACCCAAGGCTCAAAATGTGTTTTTCTCATTTTATATGAGGAGAAACAGGCAAGAGATGTTGCCCGAGGCTCCCCAGAGCAGAGCCGGGCGAGCAGCAGAGAGCCCAGCACCCACCTGGGACCCCCACTGCCCCTGGGCCGCCAGACCCTCCCCAGGGGTCCCAGCACCAGTGGTGTCATGTCCTGTCCAGGCTGGAGGAACCATCCCGGCCCTGGCCACGCACACTTCATCTTGCTGAAAGCAAGCAGCTGCTAATCTAAAAGTATCTCAAAACAAAAAGTAAAATCCATATAAGCATATCCCTATTCTGGGTCTGTATGAAGGACAGCAGGCATATGCTGTGGGAATTAACACATTCCTGGCTCTTCTCTGCTGCAAAGTAAATTCTTTATTTCAGATGCTACTTGTGTTGTCATTTGTTATGACCGAGGGTCTTTCCTTAAAATGTTGGCAACTGAACTGTTATAGCAACTGTCTTGCTATAAATAGTTCAATTTCATTAAGAGTTACCAACAGAAATGCAATTTCTCTCTCACTGAAGTACACTACCCCCCCGCCAAGGCAGAATAGGCTTCATTCCTCCACTTAGGGGATTTCTTTTTTCCTTAAATTGCTTACACACTTTATTTCCCTCATATCATTAAAACTCTTTACTGCAGATTTCTTTCAGCCAAGTTTATACAAACTGCCTCATAGTCTAGAAATATTAGCTGTATTTTATTGACTGCATTTGTGTTGTATATGGAATTTTTCTTTTTTTTTTCTTTTTTAAAATATTAAATTCATTTGGAATACTTAACAATTTCTTTGGTTGCTTGCTTGTTTGGCTTCTATAACAAAACATATGCTTTTATCCCTTATTTGCTTTGTTTAGGAAGATATTACTGGGTTTCCTTCTGGTACCGCTGTCTCCCTACCATGATTTAGAGCAGCACTGTGCCAGCGCAGCTCCGTTACAAGGAAAGCTCGGAGCACTCTGCTTCAAGGGAGCCAGCACGCGGAGAGACTGCGGAGAGGAGCTGCAGGAATGATCAGAGGACCAGAAACCATGGTCTCTGAGAAAGGCTGAAGGAAGAGAAGATGTGCAGTGTACAGAGAAAGAGTCTGAGGCAGAGAGACAGTACCCAAGCGTGTTGAAAAAGAAATGTTTCAGAGGAAGGGGAAAAAGGATTTTCTCTGTATCAGAGCAGCGAAGGCAAAATGGGTGGGCTTAATTGTGACAAGGGAATTCAGACTGGACATAAGAAGAAAACTCTAATGAGAAACCCTAAAATATAGTGAAGCATTGGCTTTATTGCCAGACAAGCCCTGGGAGACTCATAACTGGACACCTTCAAAACCAAATATTTTTTGGTAAATACCCGTGAGTCACAACAGAAATGCAGTTGATCCTTCCTCAATGTAGGGATGATGAGAGCCTTCTCAATCCCTTTCTCTATGATTCAGTCTTCTGCGACATCACTAAAACCCCACCGTGGAACATCACTGCTTATGGTGAAAACCGAGAAGGCAAATTGAGTTTAAAAGTTGGATTCCTGTTACAAAGAGACAGTAAAGCAAGATAATAGCAGCATCAGCAGCCAGTATGCTGACTATAAATCTGAATGACTTGAATCAGGAGTGAACGATTAAAAAAAATAAAAGATACAGCACTGCTTATTACCCAGTTGTTAAAAGAGATTTCAAAACTAAAACATGCAGCTGAAACACATTTTTTTATTAAATTTAGCAAATTAAAATGTAATAATTTATTTTATCCACTGCAAGATAATGTGACATCTACCTTACAAAGCTGGGGACATGCAAAAGAGTGGGTGAAGCTCCCAGTATCAGGAAGAGCCCATCCAATGCACTTAGAGAGACAGCTGCATAAGCACAAGACAGTGCCCGCTTTTATCCCCTGGTATATTCAGGTCGGCAAAGCCCGTCAGTGACACATCTGCCAAGGTGAGGGGGCCCCTTTTCAGAGGGCGGCGAGTGGGAGGTGCACACGGGGGCTCTGTCACCCCCAGCCCTGCCGCAGCCCTGTCTTCACCAGTGCCACGTGTGGCTGGCTCCAGGGCTTCACTACTCTTCCTTTCCTTTGAGACTTCCATCCGGACTCGGGAAACCTGTTCCAAAACCCTCCTGTTGCTTCCTGCAGAGCAGACTGCATGTGGGACAGTGTAAAGGAAGCTCATTTCTATATCAGCTGGTCAACGTGCTCCCAGTTTGTGTAAAACTCCCACTGTTTATCCTGGGGGGCATCAGGAAGAGTGTGACCAGCAGGTAGAGGCAGGTCATCCTTCCCCTCTACTCTGCCCTGGTGAGGCCCCATCTGGAGCGCTGTGTCCAGTTCTGGGCTCCCCAGCTCAAGAAGGACAGGGAACTGCTGGAGAGGGGACAGCAGAGGGCTACAAAGATGATGAGGGGCCTGGAGCATCTCTCTGATGAGGAAAGGCTGAGGGACTTGGTTCTTTTTAGTCTGGAGAAGAGAAGACTGAAGGGGGATCTGATCAACGCCTATTAATACTTAAAGGATGGGTGTCAGGAGGATGGAGCTCGTCTTTTTTCAGTGGTGCCCAGGGACAGGACAAGAGGGAATGGGCACAAACTTGAATACAAGAAGTTCCACATAAACATGAGGAGGAACTTCTTTACTTTGAGGGTGGCAGAGCCCTGGAAGAGGCTGCCCAGGGGGGTGATGGAGTCTCCATCTCTGAAGACATTCAAAACCTGCCTGGACACATTCCTGTGCAACCTGCTCTAGGTGGACCTGCTTTGGCAGGGGGGTTGGACTAGATGATCTCCAGAGGTCCCTTCCAACTCCATGTGATTCTGTGATTCTGTCTTGGCCAGAGCAGGGACTGCAGCTGGGCTTCCTGGGGCCATGACCTGCTGATGAGCTCTCTGGCCAACCACGGACACAAGTGTTTCCCGTTTCCTCTAAAATGGGACTGTTTGGGCAGAAGAGAGGCTCCTAGCACAGGGGTCACTGGGATGACCCTGCTGGGAGGACAAAGATCCACTTCAGGTACCTGTCTCTAATCAGGAAGGATAAGGGTGAACTTATCTCCGGGGTCACCAGCACGTCCTGGCCCCACAGGTATCACCCATAAGGGCACCTTTTGAAGCTTCTCTGAAACTATTTGCTAAATTTCTCCTGCTCCCAAACTGTCGATTGTTTCTTTTACTTTTTTTTTTTTCCCCCCGAATCTTCTAGCTTAACACCCACCAGCCCACAAGCTGACTTTGCTGCATGGGGGCTCACACACATAGTTTATCTGATGATTAAAAACCACCTGCTGCAGTAAAGCATGAAAATACACTTACAGGTCCTGGGTTAACGCTGACATTTATTTTCAATGTTTTATCTCCCTCCTTAGGACTTGGACAGAGTAGCTGTGGAGAAAAAAAAATAAATCACAGTTCCCTGACATATTTGTTACTCTGTTTTCTACTCAAATTTTAGGGAAAGTCACTGCATGTAAATATTGGAATATACTGTATGTGGGGTTTTTTTAAGGGTATGCACAACAGCAGCCTCAAAGTAGCTTTACTGACAGAGAACAAATCAATAATAATCTCTGTCTTTTCCCTTTTCTTTTTCAGATTGTTCATCTGCTTCATCTTCTGTCCTGCTGCACCCTGGTTCTGCCCCATCGACTGACCCATAAATGTTGATTCCTCCTCTGGCATCAAGTGCGGAGGTACCAAGGGTTCGGCAGGGGGTACTGGGGCTGCTGCGGGGGGTGCTGTGGGGGCCCGGCTCTAAGACACCCTGTTGGGTTACTGATGTGACAGCATGGGCTCACCACGACACAGGATGCAGGCAGAGGAAAGAGCACGGTCCCCTTGCCTGCATGCTGTCTAGAGGTGCAGAGCCACCCCTGTGACATCCTGCCACTCCTTCTGGTACGGGGCCACCAGCACTTCCCTGTAGCCCCCTGGGGAGGCTATGCTGGGGAGGAGCACCGTAAGCGGGGGCAGCTCTTTGGCCACCACCAGGGTGGGATGGTGAGCATCAGAGGGACAGAAGGCCCCAGGGCTCACCGTCTCACAGTTAAACTGGCCACCAGCTTCTGCTGCTCATGCTTCATGTTCACCAACGGGAAAATACACAATATTAAATGAGCCAGAAAATAATAGAGCTATTCCATATCTCATTCCCCGAAACATGCTTGTATTTCAGAGCTACGGCAGGATCTTACTAATGCCTGCATCGCTTAGGGAGCCATGCTCACTTCTGCTGCCCTGTGTTCATCCCTGGCTGTTTGGAAATGCTTTTTACATAAATGTTTTGCACATAATGCACTTTATAACTTATATCTATGCTGTGATAACTATTTTCTTCCATTTAAGCTTGGCCTGGGATCCTCAGCTGGGTGGATTCTTTTATACTGTGACCAGAAGGCATCTTTTCCTGTGCTTACCTCTGAGATTGCATCAGCTCAGCATCATCTTTGTCATCAACATCACTCTCTAAGCATATTTAGAATTTAATTTCCTTGGTGGCCCATGTCCCTACTGTGACATACCATCACGGAAAAAGGCAAATGCTCTGCTAAAATCCTGATGGTTTATATAGCATGTCTCCTAATGTAGTTGTTCTTTATGCCATAGCTGCTTTGAGGTACTTATTTTGTGACAATGTTCTTACCCTCATATGCTGACAAATCGGATACATTTACACTAATACTACCCCTAACACTGAAATGGGATGTGACTTACGCAGCTTATTTTTTTACAGATTGGAATTTGAGAACTCTGTCCCCACAAAGGTGTACAATGCCTGATGGGTAACAGAAATGTGACATTTGGGTCCACAGTCTATTCAGCCAATTCCTTCAGACAGCCAGACTGTACTCCACCTGCAGTCACTTTATATCCTTTGTCTAAAATTCAGGTGATATTGCTATTATTTAATATCCATAATATTGAATTTTTATATATATATATATATGCACACACACCTGCCTAAAGACACTGCAAATCAGTAAGCTTCATCAGTCCAAATCAAGACCCTAAACACATGCCTGTGAAGGTAAAGAGGGATTTGTCTGGGGGTTTGTTTTTTAGGTTTGGTTTTGTTGGGTTTTTTTTCACTAAGAGTCAGATTAGAGGAAAAAACCCACCTTCTTTTTGAAAAGTGATAACTGGAAAATGTAGGCAAAAACGTCTTCTGTAATTTTTCTTCCTATGCATAATTTTGGCAAAAATATAAAGCAAAAAAAATTCAGAACCTACATTCTGATGGAGGAAAAAAACCAAAGCCAAACAACAAATCTCAGCTCACCTATTTTTGCAGCCCATGCACAGATGGCATTTATCAGACTCTCCTAGAAACCCTCACAGCACCTCCCTCTGGTTCAAGCTAGCTCCTGCTTGCTTTTTTGGCTTAAAACCCCCCAAATTGACAAATGACACCCCTTCGCCCCCATAGACAAGCTAACTGCCAAAATAACTGTTTTCCCTCCTGCAGACAAGCCCAGCACCCGCAGACTCAATGTGGTGGCCACTGAGCAGTGACACTGGAGGGTGAGGTGATGGGAGCTGCCATAAAGGCAGCCTGGTTAGAAGGGGAAAAGTACTTAAGAGAAGAAAATATCTGCTGGAAAAATACCAACAGAGGAAATGCCTGCCAGCCGGAGAACTGCATGCCTGGGAATCAGGCCTGGGAACCAGAAGCATCCTGGAGAAGCACGCAGCTGGCATCTTTGAAGTACAGCTGGGTACCCAGAAACCAGAGACACCCAGAGATACCATCTACAACCGCAAAAAACAAGGAACTGCAACAGCAACTTCTGGTCTGAAAAGGTGAAAAATAGTCTGGAAAAAATGGGAAAACATCCTGAGAAAGTATGAATTGGGAGCTGCCATTGGCTGTTCTAACTGCAAGGAGAGGAAAACAGTCTGGGAAAATAAAAATTGGTCTGAAAGAACAGAAAACATTATAATCTATTGGCTGCCTCAGGTAAAAAAATAGAAATTGACAGCATCCATTGGCGGCTCAAAGTGGTGTGTCCTGTGCCCTCTTATGTCTCTGTGATATAAAAATTACTTTTTTTTTAATCCAAACCGGAGCTGCTTTCTGTCTGAGAACTTCCTGTGCTGAACATAGTCTCCATTCCCTAGCCAGGTTGAATTCTGCACACAAACCTTCTGTGGGGTCTTGGCCCCTCACTGGGATCCAGCTGACTCCGGTCCCCACGGGGCAGAGCAGCTCTGAAGTGAGACTCTCTCCGGTACATTCTTGGTGGCCCTTTTGCCCCACTTCTGGGGTCGGTTTGGTTCGCCCTCCCACTTTTGAGATGGTTTGGCCCTTTATGACATCAGTCTCATTGGCTTAATGCTGGTATTGTATATTCATATAAATAATCTATTGTAAGTATACGTGCTGTTAGAGTGTTCATAAGTTGCTTCACTAATAATAACCTTGTAGTAACCTGTAAGTAACCGTATATCCCTGCTTGGTTGTTGCTATAATGCTGATGGTTGCTGTAGCTGATTATTGCTAAACTATTGATAATTGCTGTGCTATTGATTGCCGCCATACTATTAATTGCTGATAGTAATTTATAATAGTTTGATATGTATATATTATCTTTATTAATCATAGGTATACTTGCTAGTGGTGATTTTTGTGGTGTTTGTAGTAATCTGTAATAAAGCAAAGATACTTAGAGGATAAAGCCTCCGTGTTGTCGTGTATTACAGAACCCTACAAACCCACGGTGCTGATCTCCACACACCTGCAGGCGGGGTAGCCCTTCAGGTGGTGTCAGGAGGAGAAAAGGCAATTTCCCCAGAGAGCTCCAAGCCAGGCCAGTGGAAGGGCTTGCGAGGTCAGCATCTGTGGTGCCCCGGCACCCTGGGCGAGAGGTGAGCTGGGAGAGCTGGGCAGCAAAGAGGGAAAGTGGGAGCAAGCACACAATGGCAGCAACTGTCAGCAAATTAAAATCAGTCAAAATCTGCAGTATTTGTGCCTTCATGAAATACCTAAGCTTGTTTAATTTTACAGGAAAAGCTTTGGAAATGGCAGTGTGGAGAAGCTGGGACTGGAAAAATTGTTGAGTGCTGCTGGGAAAAGATGGCTGGAGTCAGCACTCTACCCTGCTGCATAAGTGCACATCATGGAAGGAACAAACAATGATCTCCATTTGGATTTAACTCTCCTCTTGCTTCTCTTCCACCACTTCAGGTACCAAAACAATTTATTTCCAATGTCAGTTACAGTTCTCAAACCCAGTTTTACTGCTTGTCTGGTAGTTGTTTGTATAGGCAGTTGCTAGGGAATAGGAAATGAATCGTCTTCATCTCAGCATGTGAAAAATCAGAACCTTGGTGCTGCCTTTGAAGGCCTATAGTGTAGGAGATGATGGGAGAGAGTGAGCTTCAGGGCATCCGAGCAGGAGCATCACTATGAGCTGATGGGGAGAAGGTGATTCTTTCACTGTCCTCCTCCTCCCAGCAAAGGTAAAAAAAGGTTTCCACTAGAGCTGCTTGGAAAGGGGCTTTGTTTCTCCTAAGCAGACATTTTACCTTTCTAAAGAAAACTCTGAACCATCTACACGTCAGGAGACACCGTCACCTGGAGGCTCAGTGAGGAGAGCAGAGGCACAAGACTGCCCAGCAGTGGCTCCCACTAGCCATGGGCAACACTGCCAAATACAGCTTTTTCCACACATCTGGCTAAAGCGTTTTGGCTTTTGCTGTTCGGTCTTTAGAGAGAAGAAAATAAAATAAATTTTCCACCAAAAGCAAATGCTGTTTTGTGAAAAGACAACTCAAAATTTAACTTCAAAGGAGTTTTGACAGAGATTTTCCTAACCAGTGGTCTGGCAGAACGTAGGGTGCAGAGAGGGGTGCTCACAGGACCAGCACCCCTTCCTTCCCGGGCAGCTGAGGGAGGGTGCTCAGGAGGTCCTTGGACCCCCCCAGCCCTCCAGCATAACTGGGGGGGTCCTGACCCATTTGCTGTGGGGGGCCATGCAGCTCTTGCAGGGCGCTGCTCCATAAAGGGCGTCTGCGAGGAGATGGCAGGACCCCTCTTGGAGCCGGAGAGCTGAGGAGCACCCTGCTGCTCAGGGGTTTCCTCCTGAAAACCGAAATGTTGGCATTTGAACCACTTATTTTCATCTTTCCTGTGTGTTTCCTTTCTTTACGTGGTTCCTGCTCAGCAGCAATACTCTGCTCGCTGCAGTTTAGCGATACGCTTGCCCCTGCTAAGAAGGAAGCCTCTGCTGCAGTGATGGATGCCCATGATGGTGGGTTATTGCTTTTCCAGGCTGCACCGCTTGCAAAATCCATGGCTGCTCAGTGCTTTTTTTCCCCCACTTTAATATCTGCAAGAGCTTGGTCTTGTCTTTTCTCTTTCATGTGCATTAACTTGAGAAATAAAGAGACACTCTTTCTTAAATCCAGATAAAAAGGATACATAATAATTCCCAGTTGTGCAGCTTCCTGGGGTGCTCCCCCCACCACACTCCCTAGTGTAATAAACTAACTGTGAGCAAGATCTGATGATGACTATCAGCTGCCACCATATTTGTTCTTAATGGTCAACAAAACCTCAATTAAAAAAATTAAATTGTGATTATTATTTTTTTCTTTGTTTAGTATGTGGAGGTTCTTTAGACGGCGCATGTGTACCCGAGCCCCCCCGGTACCTGCCCCTGTTCCCTGCCCAGGTGCCCCTCATGCACCCACACTGCAAAATCCCAGTGTTGAATCTCCCTCAGCCACAATTTTTAGTGGCCAAACAGCTTCTCCTCATGGTCTTTCACCAGGCAGGTTTTGAACACTTCTCCTCAAGGCAGTACTTCAATTCTCCAATTTCTTTCTTAAGTGTTTTTTAAAGGAAGATTGAGCTCCTTCTGTAAGTTTCCTAGGTGTCATGTAAATGTCATTTCCTTGACTTTTTTTTTTCTGAGGTCTGAAACTTGGTAAACAACAACACTTAGCAAAAGAAACCAGTATCTGGTGTGATACTGCCTGGTGTGCGTACAGGCTGACAGGGAACAGGGAAATAATCTGTCACAAAGAAATTTTGCAAAGGAAAGTACTCCTAAAGAAAAAAAAGCAAAACAGTACATTTTTGTGCTAGAGGAACATTAAAGAACTCTAAAAAGATTAAAACCACCATATGGTATTTTTCCCTTTCCCCCCTCCTCCAGCACCAGGACAACCAAACACGTAATGCAGCGTTTTATGATCTGGCAGCACTGGTGCCAGTTACCGCTGCTCAGCAGCCACCCCCCAGCTCCTCGGCAGATTGCAGCCCAGCTCCCGTTAATTAGGGGGTTGCTCATTGGTGCCACTGCCGTCCCCGCTCTCCGGTCCCCGGGGAGCGTGTGGTCCCTCCCCAGCAGGCAGTGCCGGCGAAGGCCAGGGTCTCTCCGGGGTCCTTCACCCAGAAACTCCTGTGTAGCACCGTGTAATGACCAAACCTCAGCATCCAGGGGGGGTGCGGGACAAGCCCTCGAGTACAGGAGGCAGCCAAAAGCGGAGAGTTTAACAAAATCCAGGAGCTCACTGAGTACCTTAGCTGTCACCTAAACACACTGTTCAAGCGTCTTGCTGGAGCTTCCACGCCGAAGCCACCCTGCTCCTCCCGGGGGCAATTCAGCAGCCCCAGTGTGACATCCACAGGCCTTGGGGGGAACCCGACACAGCACCAGCACAGCTCCAGTGCTGCTGAACCGCCACCCCCTGCCCACCCAGTAAAGGCAGCTTCCATGATTAGCGCAAGCCAGGAGTAGGATAACATTATTTCTCCAATTTCATGAGGCAGAGGGGGAAAGACTGTGCTGGGGAATGGAGAAGCAGGAGAAGCCGTCCCGTCCTCCCTCCGTGTCTGCAAAGCCAAGGAGGGGTGTCCTCCAAGACCGGGTTTTTTAAGCTGTGTCTCAGCGAAAAAGCTGCTGAACTCTAGTGTAATCCCAGCAAAGGCTTTTAGCTTCTGCGGAGTTATGTTATCAGGAAAGTATATCTTTTACAGACAACTAATGACTTAGACAGTTGTGTATGGTGCAGCTAAAAAACTGAAGTAAATTGTCAGAATGTGCGGATCGTATCCTCCCGTATAGCACTGGTCTTAAAGTGGAGTAGGTTTTTGCAGTTGCAATGAATTTTTATTTAACGAATCTCTCTGTTTCTGTATTTACACAGCAGGAAATGCGGAATACATGGAATATTTCAATTAGCAAAAAGAAGATTCCCTTCACTGTTTGTTCTTCTGTGATACCTTTCCTCCTTGTTCATGCCGAATGAAGAGGTAAGATCTTCATCGCATTTGTAATACCCTGTTCCTGTGCTGTCCTCTGCAGTTTCCAGTGACTTTCCAGATTTAAAAGGAAAAACACCTACAAGAGAGCCCCAGTCCCAATGACATGCAACGGGGTACGGTGTTTTCCCCACTGGTAAAGCATTAGCTGCTACACATCATACCGTTACTAATTCGGCCTTGTCCTTCTGCCTTAGTCTGTTCCCGGGTGTCTTTGCAAAGCAGGAAAAGACCTTTATCTTTGCAGATCCCAAATCAGGGAGTGAGAGCATTATTCACCTCGACTAAAGCTACGCAGTGA
This sequence comes from Numenius arquata, assembly GCF_964106895.1. Lineage (NCBI taxonomy): Eukaryota > Metazoa > Chordata > Aves > Charadriiformes > Scolopacidae > Numenius > Numenius arquata. The sequence continues at coordinate 463,399 of NC_133582.1, read as the reverse complement.
GTCAAACCAGAATTAGAAAGAGGATCCAAGAACCAACACCTATAATCCACTCTTCCTACGGTCTTTTCTCCTCCGGAGTTCAGGGGATCTTCTTGTTCTCCTATTTTCCATTCCGGGCACTATTCTTTGCAGTGCTACTTTCAGGTTCTTCAGGAAACTTCAGCCAAGTTGTGAACAACTCCAGAAAAAAGTAATGCATAGAGAAGTCAAACCGGAAAATATGAAAAGGGTCCTCTTTATCCAGGTGCACAAATCTGTAAGGAGTTCTCAGCCTGACACTACCATCTTTTACTGGCAAATGTTTAAAGACAAGAAAAGACCCACTATAAATCATAGGAGGATGTAACAAGATTATTGACTGTAATATTAGAGATGTTTCTGGCAAAACATACTTTAAATGTACTTTCTAATGGATGTTGTATTCTTAAAATTAAATAGCATAACTTAAATGGCATTCTGTTTGCAATGAGGAAAACAGCAGCTGAATTGAAAAAGAGAAATACCGTTTAAGTTCCAAGGGGATTACTTACTAGTCTCCTAATGCTCATCATTTTGAAAATGCTTATGATTTCAGACCTGGTGACAGTGGGGTGTTTTCCACAAGAGACGTTGGGATCCCCGTTGCTGTTGTGTTTCTGGGTGCTATGGCCCCGGGTGGCACCGCGCGGGGCAGGGGGAACAGCGCGGGAGAGGCCGGACCGGCACAGCCCGAGGTGCAGAGGAGCACAGAGGGGAAGGCAGGGTCTTGTGGAAAGTCCTGAAAGTCTTACAGAAAATGAACGATTTCTGTTAAAATCATTTTCGGTTACTCATTGTGTATGACGTAGCTGTCAGTCTGGCCAGCGGCAGCCTGGGGTGGTGGCTGGGGTCAGGGCAGACGTCGCCCCTTTGGTCTGCCTTTTCCCCCAGGGCTGTTGCTGCGGGAAGAAAGAGTGAGTTTCTCTGTGGCACAGAAGCAGGAGCCAGGGAGGGAAGGAGGCCACAGACACCCCCGGGCTCAGGAGACCAGAGGGGAGCCAGGTGGGTCCTGGGACCTGCTTCTTCTAGGGAAAGCACAGGGAGTGCCCCAGGAGAGGAGGACGTGGCCCTGGCCTTTGCCATAAAAGCTGCACTATCACACCGTGACGACAGCCCAGCCACAATGCTCTGCGGGGTGGTGGCACCCCCATGGGTGCCCATCCGCAGTGCAGGGGCTGGGTGGCACCCAACCCCCTGCTCCCCACTGCCTTGAAATTGCAGCAATCAAACATACAGGTGCCACCCATGAAATGCCGCTTTGGAAGGACCTCTGTGCCTCTGGAGGTGTTACATATCCCCCGTGACTTCTGTGGGCACAAGGAGCTATTGAGCGTTAAGGCGAATGTAGTGATTAATTATCCGGATTTACTGCTATGCAGTTTCTTTAATATCCTTTTTTTTTTTTAACTTTGAAACCAAAGAATTCTTCCTTTCAACCAGAACACTAATAAGCTCCTCGAGTGTCTCGCTGGTTTGCAGATCCGCTGCACCCACCTTCCCAACCTCCCCCGGCCTCAGGCTTTGCTCCGGATTCTCTGGGAAAGGGCAGCTTCTGCACAGAAGCAGAAGCCAAGTAGAGAGCTCAAGCATTATAGAGTTTTTTAATATGACTGTCAGAATAGCAACTCTTAACATTAATATATTTCTAACAAAATGCTATGACTCAGAAGTGAAATTCCTTGTCCTCCTGCCTCAGAGAAGCTGAGAGTTCAGGCTGGGGTGGGCATCTGGGTAGATAATGAGAGGATTTAGGACAGTGCAAATTGGATTTTTTGAGACAGAAGACAACCACACCACCCTTATTTGCAGGGCTAGAAAACCCATTTCATCCCGGCCGTCCTTTGCAGGCTCTGGCTGACACGGGGTGGAGGTGGCAGCACCCAGAGGGAGGCGAGGGACCACTGATGTATCAGCCACCACTGGAGGACATCTCCCATGTCAGATGGCCTGGAGGCAGCCGGACGGCCCTGGCTGTGACCCCGAGAGATACCATATCATCTCATTATTTTTTCACAGAATCTGGAGGAGGGACATTCAGTCCTTTTTCCTGGGCTTTATAAACACCTCCTTTTTAAGTGCAGCAGGGAAGCGCTCAGCAGCGCACACCTCCAGGCAACACCTGAAACCTCCTCATCGCAGCCCTCTGCGATACGGGATGAAGGCAAAACTGGCTCTAGCTGGGTTTTCAAACCCATGGTTAAGAAGATAAATTGTGCAAATTCTTTGCCAAGTGATTAATATTAAAGAGGAAAAATCTCAAATACTAGTCAAGAGGGAAGCATGTTCTTAATAAGAGAACATTTGGACCAAAACAAAATGTCAAACGTTTTCTGATCAGCTGCATCCTCAGCTTGACGTGCCTCCCACTCTCCCACCGGATCAGCGTCTCCGGCTGAGCTGGAGCGTGAAGCCAGGCCCACAGCTCGCTGCCATCTCCCGGGGTGCCGGTGGCACCAGCCCCTGCCCTGGGGAGTGCGGGCACGGCGGGGAGCAGGGCCCAGCTTCGGAGGGCCCTGGGGGTGGCGGGCACGACCTGGGGTGCGTGAGGAGACCAGCGTGAAGGAAAACACAAGTTGGTGAACAGGAGTGAAACGAATACTCCCAGGCTGTTTCTCAGAGGGTTTACTCCCCAGGGCCAAAGGTGTTTGTGTCCGATGCAGGAAGCCCATCAGGCTCCCAGACCTGCAGCAGCTCCCGGCCCCACCAGCAGCCTCAGCACTGAGCTCCCCTGGGGCTGCACCGTCAGGATTCACAGCCCGTGGGAAAGGCTATGCCGAAGAATAAATATTAGGCCAAATGAGGCATCTGCATTGACTTATATATCTACAAACTACATGTCTGACCTCTGCAACTAACAGCATATACATCTATGGCAGGGGTGTGAAAAACTGTCGTTAGAAAAATGATCAAAGAGGTTTTCTTTAATACATAACCCTCACCTGTACAAAGTGTCACTGCTGAAGGAGTGGAAGCATGAGAAAGTGGTAGCCTGAAAAAAAAAAAGATTTCTGATTTCTGCTAGCTCCAAGCAACAGAAAAGTGAGGCTGATAAAAACAACTGTTTCATGATCAAAATGATAGTAAGTGAAAAGGCAGTGTATTCTCTAGTGTGGAAACAAAGAAGCTGTTTTCATACAAAGCTGTTTTCAATTCAAAATTAAGTTAACTGAGAAGGTCACAGCAAAGCAGGATAATGTTCCCAAGAAACAAACCCCCAGCAGTTTCCCTCATTACTATCCCTATATTCCACAGAGTGAGTGGGCACCTAGACGCTGCTACAACTATATATTAGATTATCTGTAATTATTCCGCAGCCCCTCTGACCTTCACCCCATGGATCCGAAGTGTCCAATCCTTCCTCCTAACATTTAGGAAGAGACCAAACCACAAACTCGGGACTATTTGGATCTCAAATTTGATTCAGACTTATCTCCTTTTACTAACATCTGTTTTAATCTTTAACGAGGCAAACTGTACCTTGGTGCACGATTTGGAAGAGAACCAAGAAAAACAGGGTTTTGATTTTCAGTCCGTTTGGACGCCAGGCAGTCAAGAAACATCATCCCCCAGCTAACTGCAGTCAGACCACAGGTTGCTGCTAATCTGGGAGTGAGAGCTGCCCCGTGCCGCCAGTACAGACACGCAGCAGAGCAGCCCCAGCGGAGAGGAGGGACCCCAGCAGCACGGGCAGCAGGAACACTACAGCAAAACCATCAGGAAAAGAAAAATTGTTGCAGTAGTAGTGCCAGGATACGGCTAACAGAACCTCTCTCTAGCCAAAGCCTTGAGCATCTTACAAACCACTTTTTGAAGTCAAATTCCCATAGGGAAAGCCCGGAGCCTTTGGGCTCTGTTTGGCTCCGTGCTGCTGCAGGGGCGGCGTTGGTTCATTCTGGCAGCACCAGAGCGACCCTTACGAGCGCTGCTTGGGGACCCCCGGCAGCCCCGGTCACGTTAATGTGAGTTTATTGACCTGCCCCAAACCTGGAGTGACTACCGTGGAAATACACTCCAAGCTCAGCTCAATGGTGTTAATGACATTAGGCTGCTATTTTAAACAATCTTGGTTTCGTTTCCTGCTCAGAGGTTGCTACGGTACTGTGACTATCAAAAGAAATTAGATGTTTCAGTATGATAATTAATGCAATGAGCCTGGTGAATTCATCATGATTGCTGTAATTGTCATTCCTTGGGCCCACAGTTTATTCTTGCCTTCTTTTTAACTTTCTTCCTTTTTTTTTTTTTTTTTAAATGCTGAAGTCAGCACCCTTGGTAAGGATAAATTGAAGTTACCACTGTTGAGAATCACCCTGGTTTGCAAGTCACATAGCTGTTGTAGAGCTGACGAGTCCCTCGGGAACCTTTAACACCAGAAGGATAATTTTAAATTGGAATCTGAGATGACTTCGGCCTGGCTGAAGATCAAAGAGGGTGGAACCAATATCACCTTATTTTTAGAAGAAAATATCTGAACATAACATCCAGGGCTCAGTAACACGTATGTGGCAGGAATCTATTAAAAGGTACGAAAGAGAATCTGGGTTTGTGGGAAGAGACAGGTGAAGACATTAGCTCCTCAAGGAGGAGCAAACCAAGGCATTACAGATGAAACGTTAATAACGTTTATGTGGCGGTGAAAGGTCACTGTTCTGGAGGAGGATTTGGCAGGGGTCAGGGAAGGCTGTCCAGGGACAGGGGTCCTTCTAGACTCTGCCACTGCTCTCAGCGCTGCTGCCTGGAAGGTGCTGTTCAGCCCATAGACAGATTTATAATGCTGTGACACCTTCACCGCCATCTGAAAGCACAGAGGACACTGTCATTCTATAAACAGTATGCATTCCTTCCTTCCTTCCTTCCTTCCTTCCCTCCTTCCTCCCTCCCTCCCTCCCTCCCTCCCTCTTCCCCTCTTTCTCTCCACAGTTGCTGCTGCCTCCCTTCCCTCTTTGGGTTACTGCTGGCATCGATCTCTCCAGGGGCTCCTACTGCAAAGCACAAACCTACCGACTGCTGCCTCGATGGCAATGCAACAGGCATTCGAAGAAATATATAGACATGCACATGGAAAATGATAGACCTTATTAGTACATTTTACTCACTTAAATCATTTTTAGCCCAGCTTGACCTGGTACTCCTGGCCACTAACACCAGATTAATCATTTTTCAATTCCCTGGGAAAGAAAGGCCAAGAATCCTTTCATTGTAACAGTCTCTCTAAGCACAATATATATTATATTTTACAAGAAACTGTATCTATGGTCTTCCACAGAAACACAGCTGAAAACAAACCCATGAGAGTGTTGCCAGAAAGATGGTGGCTGCAGTTCTGGTGCCCTTGGCCCAGCGAGGGACGGCTGCCAGAGGAAGGAGGTGGTGTCTCCAGCTCCAGCTCCTGCTCCTTCCCAGCTCCTGCTCTCCCCGAGGATGAGAAGTGGGGTGGGAGGATGGATGCTCCTTGCCCGGGAGCCGTGTGGAGAGTTTCTGGTGGGAAGGCGGTTGGCAGCAAGGAGAGTTTCTGGATGGAGTGTGTGAGCCAGCAGAGGAGACGCTGGGTGAGTCTAAAAACGTCTGGGCAAAACACGAAGCCAAAGTACGTACACACAGAGGAGAGAGCGCAGGGCAGCGGTGGATAAACACTAGAAGAATGAAGGGGCTGCATAAACATCCCTGGAAAACTTCAGGCTGGCGCAGAAAGGGCTGTGGGGCCACTTGGATACCTTCTGAAGACTCCTCTGTGTGTCCCGGGGTCTCAGCTCCTGTTACTGTCACTGAGATCCAGGCAGCAGTCCCACAACTGAGATGCCCTTGTTCTCGGAGCTGGTGGCCCTGGCTGCTCCTCCAGGAAGGCGAGGGACTCGTCTACCGGCCTCGCACCGCTGTCTGGGATACCCCAGGGCTTTTCCAATGGCTGGAGATGGCTGGTGGAGGCACCTGGTGAAGCTCTCCCTCAGCGGAGACGGAGCACAGGGCACCTGCTGAAGACTCCTTAGAGCTACTCACACCCACCCGAGGGAAAAGAGAGTTTTATCAAACATTACCCACAATTTTGAGGAAGATTATATTGGCTGGATTGGACAGGTTTTTGTCTGGAAACACTGCTTGCCAGCCAGCAACCCATGTTAAAAAAAAAACATTAACAATTGAAACCGTATGAGACCCTGCAGCTTTCTTTGCCCCCGAGACACCAGAGGATTTATTTCGAGTATTTGTCAAAGAAGCCCAGCAAAGGAGAAATATTGGGTTTTTTTAAAAAAAGTATTCGTTATTGCTTTTATTATTTGAGGAGCTGTCTGGAAAATTTCACCGAATTAAACTGGAAACTAAATAGCACAGCAATTTTCAGTGCATTTTCTCAGTTCTTGGAGCAGGTCTAATTATTCCTTCTGAGACAGCTCCTAGGGACCACAATCCATTGCCTGTGCACAAAACCAGGCACACACAGACCCAAGCTCTAAAAATTTACAACCTGACTAAAATCCTAATCCAGCAAACCATTTACTCACTCGCTTTACAGTCAGTGTTTAAAAAGCCAGAGGCTCTTAAAATCATCCCTCAACAGGGGAGCTGAGTGGATATAAAATATGCTTGTCACTTCCTGATTTTTGCCAGAATTTCCATAACTTGTATAGACACAGAGCTCGGGAACACGAGAGCTGGAATTCTAAGCAGTCTTTTTATACATACATACATACATACAAACTGTGTGTCCATGCGTGTGTGTCACACGTATAGCTCTGCGTACAGCAGCCACGTATACACGTCCGTATGTATATCTAACCAGAAATCTTGCACAAGTGCTGGGAACCTCAGTCACTGCTGCGAACTGGAAAGGTCACGGGAGCTGTATGAATTCAGGGAATTTGCTCTGGGGAGCCACTCTGGAAGCCCAGCCCGTAGAGCTGTCCAAGTATGGGAAAATAATTCCGGATTTTTTTTTTTTAATAGGGATGAGCCTGAACAGCAAACCATGGAGCCAAACCACCCCAAATGGAGCGGAGCTTGAAACTGAGTTATAAATCGATTTCTTCATAGAGAAACAGTCATTGCTCTTCTAGACAGAGAGTCAGGAGGGTCCTGCCACAACACTGGGCAGAAGCCATCTCTCATTTCTCACCCCCAGTGACCTCATTCGTTAAAACCGTTGCCAGCACCGCGCGCCGTGCTTCTCTCCTGCGCTGCTCTCGCTGCCTCGGAAGGCCACGGGGGCAGCTGAGCGGACCAGCAGCTGCTTGAACTCTCGTCCGGGTGACCCTTCACCCACCTCTCCCACCTCAACCTGCGCGTGAGTGTTCCTCCAGGTTTGGGAACGCTTTCAGGTCCCCAGTGACGTTTTGACAGGACTGCAGATGAAATCACAGATCTCTGCCTTTTTTATCAGGGGCTTTTGGCTACACTTGACTCAAGCGATGATGTCTGTAGAGTACGTTAGTGAACCATGATGCCAGGAGCCTCCACTCACCTGTCCTTACCCAACGCCATGGGTATGGCCCCAAGGGGGAGGAGAGAGCAGGGAAAGTCAACTTTACCTGACATTTAAGGCCCCCAGGCCGTTACCTGCCGAGGGATAATCAGGGTAGTTGTAACGTGCTCACTTACTGAATGCAGCAGGGTAAGCTCCTTTAAGGAGTCTTTGTTCTATTTTCTTCCTGGATTTCATTTCCAATTCCTCAAGGTGCTGTGGTTGCCCTTGGCAACATTCTCCGGATTCTTCCCAAAATTTATGAAGACAAAATGGCACATTTGAGGACAAGCCAGCTTGGTCATTAAATAAACATTCCCTTTCCATTCGGTGGCAGCATCAGAGTCACAGAAAGTCCTTCGCCTGGGTAGTTTCAGGAGATTACTGTCATTTATTACCAAAGCTACTGGGTCTTCCAGTAGGAACCTAAGAAGCCCCACTCCCGCGGCACAGCCCATCTCTCGGCACATCCTGGGACGTGCACAGTCCTGCCACTAAGAGTACAAGGAATTCCTCATCAAAATACTTGATGAAATGATCCTCTTTGAAGTTCAAAGTTATCCATTTAAAGAAAAAAAAAATCCACAAAAATATTCTTAATTATTTTTTTAATTCCAGGCTAGTTTGAAATCTGTTACCACAGACTTCAAAAAAGATGTTAGATGGATAGGAATCTGTAGTTGCCTTTGCAGAAATTTTTTTCTAACATTCCTGCGGGGATGACCCACAACTGCATAATATTGTTTGTGGCCCACAAGCAGCTAACAAAAATAGGAAGCTAAAATAGGCATAAAACTCCCCAATGAGAAAAAAATAGTGAGAAAGCAGAAGAAAAAAATTCAATAATTATTATAAATAAATCCTTAACTCCATCTGCACAGTATTTAATTAAGGCAAAGAGAGAAAATCAAACCCTTCAGACACCAATATTTTCGGGCAATTGACGTGTCTTGGCACCAGCACAGCCACATTACAATGAAATAGAGCACCTAAGTCTGCAAAACCCTGGCTCTAAAACCACATTTTCCAGAGGATGGATGGATATAGGAGAAAACAAATATGATTTGCTTCCAGGCCGAAGTACACATTAGGCAGGGACATATGCAAAATACGGCACAGAAGTCAGAGAATGTGTCACTGAGATGTGAGCTGCTGGAGGGAAAAATCACTCAGAGAAAACAATGTGGTAGAGGAAAAACAGTTTGAACCGAAAATCTACCAAGTCAAGTTAACAAGGGGTTAACTCCTCTTTAAGTAATTTTTTTAAAGAAATTTTTCAAACAGCGTTGGCTTGAAAAAAGGCACATACTCACGGTGCCAGCACCAGACACTCGTACTTGTCAAGAAGGGAACAGAGATTTTCTCAGTAAGAGCCGTACAGCGGCAGAGCCAATCCGCCCCTTGTCAACTCCCTACTTTAAGATTAAAGCCTATATTGTGGCAGGGTCATAGTTCAGTCCTCGCTGGTGGTACAATACATTTTCACTCTCTTGATTTCTCAGTTTATTACAGTTTTTAACCCTTTTATTTTAAGAGGGATATGCGTTTTTGCAGGCAAGGGTGAATTGCAAGAGAGATCAGCTGGCCTGAGCCTTCACCAACCTGCCTGCTCGCTGCTTGCCCAGCCAGAGAGGGACTAAATAAGAAGCCAGAAATCATTCTGGCCCTAATTGCCTGATACTTCAGACAGAGATTGATAAATATAATTAGTTGATTAACAAACAGCTGTTATTTAACTAAATGTAGTTAAATACAATAAATTTTACTACAAAGAATGGCTATTTTCCCAGCCCCATACCTGAACTGCTTACGCTCCACATTTCCAGTGTAAACCTGACAAAGAAGCAAGAGATTAAATACTTTGCAAAGCAAGGCCGAACTCCAGGAAAATTTAGGGTGAGGTTGCCCAAAGCGCTTCCCCATGGCCTAGCGGGGATGTCACCCCTCTCTGGGAGGAGCAGCACGGCGCTTTCTCCACCCAGCAGCAAAGGAGCCTACGTGTGCGTTTCTCTGGGATGTTTTAATAACAGCAGCCCTGGGATGCAAAGATAACACGCCCGGCTCTGTTTACAGAAGAGGCTGAGGATGTAGCATACATTTACATATCATTATTGTAATAAGGAATAGTAACTTTCCACGTCTTCCCTTGCTTCTAGAAGCTGTGACGAAGGGACACAGCAAACAGGGAATTTGTCAAGAAAGAGGATCCGCTGTTAAGGACACGCACAAAGGAGGCGGGATATGGCTGAAACCCCGGGGGGCATAGGAAAGCTCCTTGAAAATTACCTCTGTGGTTGTAGCGGTGCCACTTGTGGGGCCGTTGTGCTCCTAGCGGAGACGTCAGTGCGAAATTAAGGCGAGCACCTTACGTTATTGCTGTTGATCATCCTTATGTTTATTCATACACTGTGGGGTAATTTACTCAAATGTTAACGTCTGGAGTTTCTCACCAGAGGGGAACCGAAGAGAAGGAAAAAAAAGCAGTATTAGTCCGGGCCTGGCTGTAGATTCCCTCCCACCCCATCCAAAATAATTTAAATTAAGCACAAAGCCATCTCCTCTGAGAGGCTGTTCCTGCTGGAGGCAGATGGGCAGTAACAGAGAAGCATAGAATCACAGAATTGCCGGGGTTGGAAGGGACCTTCTAGATCATGGAATCCTACCATGTGGGGAGCACGGGAGCAGGGAGCTGGGGTAAGGGGCGATGACCGGGCACTGCAGCTCGGGGGCGGCGGGGGCTCGGCGGCGGCGGAGGGTACGGCCCTTGCAGTGCCCTGGGGCATATTGGTCTTGTGAGAGTCCAATAAAATATTTTCATTACCTCTGCGAAGAGCAGGTTGCTTTGAAAGTCACTCGCTGTAGACAACGTAAATCTTGTCATTTTGAGGACGGAGATGTGTTGGCACAAGGACATGTGTTTGGGAGGAGAAGGAAACCCCACCGCACCCCATCGGGAACAGGAAAGGAGCAAAATCCAATGCCCCTTCCATCAAAATAGAGTTGCTTTGCCTGGGTAAAGGGTAGCCCTGTGTCCTCCAGAAGGGAAGGCTGATGCTCGACTCACAGCAAAGCAGATAGAACAGTGCAGCCTGCTAGAGTGATTAATTAACTATTCAAATGTAAAAGTGGCCAAGCAGTGGACAGATGCTGGAGTGGGAGCCATTCCGAGTGGGCTGGATCTCCAGGCACACTGTGTTTGTCTGGAGAAGAGGTTCCTGCACTCTGGAGCTACCTTAATGCCACCACCTGACTTTTTTCTTCATTGTAACCCTCCAGTTTAATTGGCAATTTGTTAACACAGCTAAATCCTCACAAAACGCAGCAGCAACAACCCCTGTGTCCTGACCAACCGCTGGCTGCACAGCGACTGGGTGCTGTTGTGCAGAGCTGCTGAGGAGCCTACAGGCGGTGGGAAAGAGACATCGAGTAACAAGAACCGACCGAGGTCTGTACTTGGTCTCACTCATCCTCATGCTGCAGGAGGGAATGCTCGAAGCTCTGGGTGTCAAAGTTAATGGTGTCGAGCTCCAAGAACACCTCAGGAGCCAACCCTAACTGCAAGCATGTGCTGCTTCTGCCAGGTCCCAGTAGCGACTACAGGGGAGTGGGGTGAGTTCAGTCTCTCTGAGGGCCCTTTTCCAAGAGTTTTCTGGGCTGAAACCTCCCAGCTCCCCTGGCAGAGGGCTGCTTCGCAGGAAGAAGGAACCGCCACAGGAGCAGAAGGGAAAGGCTCCGACAGCCCTGACCGCATTTACACACCACAAGCCGAGGGAAGCCGGGCCGGCGTGTCAGGATGGCCGTCAGCAGCTCAGGTTATGGACCTGGGGAGGTCCAGGAGGCTCAGTCACACAGCAACGCGGCCAGCTCTGCATCACCCCGGGCTCTCCCAGGCCCGCACAGAGCTGGATCACTCTGCAGGGAAATTCAGAGGAAAATCATAGAATCATAGAATCGTCCAGGTTGGAAGAGACCCTTGGGATCATCGAGTTCAACCATCTACCCTACTCTACAAAGTTCTCCCCTATATCATATCCCCCAACACCACATCTAAACGTCTCTTAAACACATCCAGGGATGGTGACTCAACCCCCTCCCTGGGCAGCCTGTTCCAATGCCCGACCACTCGTTCTGTGAAACATTCTTTCCTAATGTTCAGTCTAAACCTACCCTGTTGGAGCTTGAAGCCGTTCCCTCTCGTTCTGTCATTAGTTCCCTGTGCCAAGAGACCAGCACCAACCTCTCTACAGTGTCCTTTCAAGTAGATCTGAGCACCGGAGCCTGCGGGACCGTCTCCTCTCCCTGGGAACTTCTGCTGTATTTATTCCCTCACCTCTGCCCCATCCAGCGCCGGGGTGGGGAGGGCCACTCGGGTAACAGACACAGCCCCAGGCCCAGTTTTGCACGTAGCCACTGAGCACAAACAGCTAAAAAAGCAAAATTTTCAATTAAAACAAGAACACAGCATGTGGCAGGGTCGGTGAGCCACACTTTACGTTTGCCCAAGTGTTCTTTCTTGTGACTGAGGACCTTTATTGCACAGAAGTGAGTTTCTCTGCTGTTCCTCCTGGAAAGGACACTGTGACTTTCCAAAAACTGCTACTTCTGCATCCCCAAAAAGTCCGTTCCTGGCCACAGGTGTGTGAAAATGGCTGCTGTGGCACAAGGTCACATCTTTCTACAGCTGTACAAATTACTAACTGAGAAGCTTATTAAGCTTAAAGCAGGGTCCAGAGTAACTCAGAGAGCGTTTCCATGGGCAGGATGCAGCTGCGCTGTCGACTGATGGAGGGTTTGCTACAAGCCGTTGTTTCTGGGAGGGTCCGAATGTGTTTCTGCAGATGCGGTGGAGGGGAATCAGCTCTGAATTCCTCCACCGAGGCACCGCTCCACTTCCAGCCACGAGCGGGATCCGTCAGGACTGCGTAAGGCACATTTCTCCCTGCGCTGACGCACGTAAGAGCCCAGTCCCGTCTGTAGCGGCAGTGGCGCGGTGGGCAGAGAGGCGTTGGGGAGGGCTTGGACTGCAGCCCGGTGAGAACGTTCAGCAGCAGCAGCAGCGTTCCCAAATTCCTTTCTCAGAGTTTGCAGAACCAGAAAAAGGAGCTTTAAACTCAGGCTGAAAATTGATGCAATTTGTTTGTTGATATAGTTACCGTCATCTGCAGTTGTATAATTTATTATCGCCTACCGCTGCTGGGGATAATAAAGGAGCGAGTGGGTTTCGCGATGTGAGTAAAACATGAGCACCAAATCTCCGCTGGAAACACTGAGTCACTTAATAAACATGTAGACCACAAATCCCCTGCACGTTATTCAGTGTGCAGGTTACGGGGGGGGGCTGAAAGAGAGGAGCCCGCTCAGGCCTGCGAGCGCCTCTGCCGGTGGCACTCAGGGGCGCGGAAGGAAGGGTGTCCCCCCTGGGTGTCCCCCCGGCCCCTCTCCAAGGACCAGCGGCCAGGGAGAAGGTTTGGATGCCACGGGCTGCACTGCAGCCCCCTCCGGGCCCCGCAGCGTTACAGGTCTGGGCTGATCTCCAACGCCAACGTCGTTAAAGACCTCGTTGAAGGAAGAGTGACCCAGGGTGCCTGCATTCTTGTAACCAAGGGATAGGAGGCCCGAGATGTCACAGCTTCTTTCTGACGCTGGTGTCTGCTCCGGCATGGCGGCTGGACCCGTGTGGGGGCAGAGCCCGGGTATGTCCTCGGGGTGGTTTGTCTTAGTCCTGTAGAGGAACCAGCCCGACAGGAGCTGGTCAAACGGCTGGTGGGAGGGACCCTCATCCCACCCTCAGCAATCAGAGACCAGTTGTGTCCTGAAGATAGAGCCTGGGCAGCCCCCAGCTGGGGGGAAAAGCAAGACGTGTGTCTTCTCCCCGCAGGAAGCCTGTGCAGCCCCATGGTGAGGCCAGAGGCAAGGACTGGAGCGACTCCGGCATTTATTTCAGCTCCCTGGGAGGAAAGAAGCACCTGCAGAGGGGACGTGAGTGGCAGGGAGCAGGGACAAGCCGGCCTCACAAGTGGCTGGAGAAGCAGGTCCTACCTCAGAGCTTTGCCAGAGGAATAGGAGCTTTTCCTCAACCTTCTCACCTGGAGCTCTCGCCTGACCCAAAACAAGCACAACCCGCCTTTTCAAGGCTGGAAACTTGCTCACCTGCGTGCAGGGGGGAAAAAACACCCAAACCTTTGAAGATTACGTGTAGCTGTGCCAACTGGTGACACCTGTCATAACATGAATAAACTACTCAGAGTTTGCCTTTGCCATTTGAAGTGCATTTTGTAGGTGAAATACAAGGAAATTGATGCTCAGCGCAAGCCCAAATGCTAATCCTGCAGGTGTTTCGGGTTGGAGAGGGACCAGGAGGAGCTGGGGGGGGTCTGTTCTATCCCAGCAAACCCCACCACTGTGCTCAGTTTTTCCAGCCATGGACCACTCCAAGTGTTGACTCCCTGGGGATAAATAACCACTTGCAGATTTAGCCGTCGTGGCAGAACTGACAGACAGCAGCTTAACTCCCCCAGACTGAAGCATTTATTTGCTTTCTCACATTTTTGCTGCTGTATTAAAAAAGGCCCATTATTGATGATTTCCAGGAAAAGCCCTGCAATCACATTTTCCTTCATTGCATAAGCCCCATGATGTACCTCAATCATTAAACCTGTTTCATCGGTCTCTTTTCTTTTTCAAATGGCCGTGCTGCCATTGAAATCTCTAGAAAGGCCGCAATTTCTTGGATCGTCATAAATCTGTTGTAAGAAACAAAAGCAAAATGCTTAGGGGCGACCTTAGCGCTACTCTTTGCAGATGGTCGTGGTTTGACATTTAGTTGGATGCCCCCTCAGATTACAAACGCTGGGGCGGAGGTGCCAAGGCACGGCCACGCGTCCCGTCGGCCACCCCTCCGTGCCGTCCTCAGGGTGCCCGCAAAATGCCAGGACCACCTTCCCCAGAGACCACCTTTCAGGCACTCGCATTTTCAGTGCGCTTTACACTCTCCCCCACCTCCCGAAAAGCCACTCTCTGGGCTGCAGTTGACAAGACAGCCATCCAAACGCACTCCCGCAGCAGTTTCCTTGGTAACCAGCGCTTTGGCACAGGAGCCCTCCGCGCGGCAGGACGAGCCACAACACCCCTCAGCGTTTCCACTTCTTTTCAACCCTTTTGAAACATGCAAAGATACAAAAAAACACCACAGAAGCCTTGAAAAAAATCAAACCCAAACCAATCGACAACAGGAAAGCCCATGGCAGGGTACGTCCAGCCTCTCTGCTTAACTTTCATCCAGAAAACTCTGCATCCGCCAAAAATTAGCACAGATCCAGAGACAAGACCAATCTAAGGTCTCAAACCATTTCTCAAGGGTTGGACCTCTTCAGGTTATCTTCATAGATCCCAAACACCTTTCTAGGCTCTGAGTCATGCCCATGGTGTGGACAGACGGTTCTGAATCATGCCGGGAGCTAACAATTTGAGTCTCTGCTCTCCCAGCCCCTCTTACTGTAGCCAAGTGGGGCCTTACAAGGGCAAGGACAGAATCACAGCAGGGTTAGAGCTGGAAGGGACCTTCATTACCTCCAGCCTATTAGTGGGCTTCTGAGGAGGTGTTCCTTCAGCTTCTCCTGTCCCGTTCAGTACTCCCGCTTTCACTGCGGGGCTGCAGAGCTGTGATCACTGCTGTGGGCCCCCCCTGGCCCCCATTCCCAGTGCTCTGTGCATGGCCGCACCTTGAGCACCAGAGGTTCCTCCGTGCATCTCCAGAGAGAGGGAAGCTCTGCGGTCCCCGCCGTGGGACGGTGCCTAGAGGAGCCCTGGGCAGGAGCCGCAGGGAGGGAAGGGGCAGGGGGACTCTGGGTTTGCTCGGGGGGCACAGCTGGTTCGGGGGTGCGGTGGGGTTATGGCAGCTCCGGCCAGGCATCGCCCTGCTCTGTGCGCAAGGAACAAGCGAATTCTTGCCCTCGCCTAATATCCACACGCGTTGCACTTAGGCACTGGAAAAAAGCTGCAGCCTGAAGCCAGGATCATATTGGAAGAGACTGGGCTGCAAAGCTGCCCTGGCAGCCCTTGCTGGCACTAGCACACACACACAGAGCCGGGCCCTAGGAAAAGGTAATTAAGGTGAGGGGAAGGCTGGGAGCGGCAGCCATGGAACGCCCCACAGGGCAGGAGCGGGCTCAGGAATGCGCATCTGAAGGGCTTGGTCCCCTGTCAGCTTCTGGGCGCGAGCCCTGCTTAGACCTGCTGGCACGGCCGGTGAGGGCAGCCCCTCGCCAGCCCCTCGCCAGGAGGCCATGGCCCTCTCGCTGCCCGCCGTGGGGCTGGTTCGTGGCGGGCAGCCGGCCCGCCTCGGGCTGGAGCAGAGCTCAAAGGGAGGCAGGGCTGCCGGCAGCTCTCCCCGCTGCAGAGCGTGTTACAGCAGGCTAAAGGCTGCTGCGAGCCACGCCAACCACCAGCCTGAGAAGCGTTCTGGCACCCGAGCACTGCCACGCGTAAGGACATAACGGGGGGGGCGGGGGGGTTGGACTAGATGATCTCCAGAGGTCCCTTCCAATCCCATGTGATTCCGTGATTCTGTGATAAGGCTACGCTAGTCACGTCCCCTGGAACAGCCTCTCCCCCGGGAACCTGGGGAAGATGGCAGGGACAGCTTCTGCTGAGCCCCTGTGCCTGGCGGGGAGAGGGGAGCCTCAGGGGATGCCAAGGCAGGGCTGAACGTGGGAGGTTTTGGGCTGCCACCACGTGCCGCTGCCCTGCCACGCCAGCTAACGTGAGAAATGGTAGTTTGTACAGCTGCAGACTTTCATGCTAGCGATCTTCTGAAGCCCTTCACACCAAGTGAGCACCTCCCTGGTTGCCACCGGGCAGAACCCCGTTGCTGAAGTGCGGCCATCACTCGCAGGAGGCAGCTGAGCCTGTTGTCCCCTGACCCCCGGAGCTGCTGTGGCTGTGCTCCCCGTCTGCTCTCCCAAACCGTGGCCGAGTGCTGCCAGCCCCCCGAGAGCCGGGCAGGGAGTTCCAGTGGCGGCCGCGGGGCTCGGCCCCGCTCACCCCCAGCCCCTAGCCGGCTGTGAGGCTCCCCGTGCCGGGCCAGCCCGCACACAGACCCCAGATCTGCTGTCAGGGGATGCTGCTGAGCTGCAGGCACGAACACTAGTCCGCTCGCTTGGCAATTTAAACGCCGCAGGAGCGATATGGGGCCACGCAAAACAGTCCCGTGCAGTTCCCTGCTTCGGTTCCTTCGTGGTGTTGAAAGGTTTTTTGTTTTTTTATGGCTCAGGTATCAAATTAGACCCTGCTCCCCCAAACCCAGCCTGCTCTTTCATCCGCTGTGGCTGAGCAGCACCTTTCTCGTCCTGCCCCCACCGACTGACCTCTGCCAGACAGCGCTGGGTGTGCGGCACCTGCGACACCAACCCCCTCCGCCCACCAGCAGCAATTCCTTCTTTTTTTCCTCCCCAAACAGGTTATCATCAAAGTTTGGTGATCCCCCAGCACCAGCCTTCGCTGGCTGCAAGGAATTCTCCTGACCCATCTGACTGCCAGCTCCATAAGACAGCCACAGCAGCGCAGAGAGGGCACAGCTCGGTCCAAGGGCTAAAGCGCTCCCGGGACACAAAATGAGGCTGTCGCCCGGCCGGTACCCGGCACCGCTGCCAGAGCCGCCACCGCCAGGAGCGCCCCAACGGGACGAACGTGCGGCCCCGGCGCTCCGGAGCGGCCCCGCGCCGCCTTAGAGGGCTCGGAACCGCTGCTGAGGCAGGGGAAAGGGCGGGCTGTTAAACATAAGCGTTATTTCTCTTTATGCTTTATCAATTCTCCTTCAAAACGTCCGCGTTCCGCCTGTTTGGGGAGCTTTTCTGTGAAACCGAGCGGACAAGCGCCGCCCGCCGCGACCGCCCCCGCCGGGGAAAGCGCCGCGGCCGCTCCGCCGGTCTCACCCGGCGGCGCCTCGGGGAGCGGCCGCTGCTCCGCGCTGCACGGGAGGCCGGGCCCGGCGGCGGGAAGGCGCTCGGCCCCGGGGCCGGGAGGAGCAGGGCGGCGGGAAGCGCTGAGGGGCGAGGGGCCGCCTCCGCCCGCCGCCCGTGCGGGGCTGCCCGCGGGGAGCAGGCGCCCTCCGCCGGCGGCAGCGGCAGAACCGGCGGCAGAACGGGCGGCCCCGTGCGGAGCCGGCGGCCCCGTGAAGCACGGTCGGCCCGGGCGGCGGCGGCTCCCTCAGCCGAGTAGCGGCCTTGAAGGGCTTTTACCCGGCTCCGCCGCGGGCCTGCGGGCGGTGCGGTGCTTTGCACCAACGCCCGGGCCCTGGGGGGTTCTGTAAATACCGGCCGGTGCTGGCAGGGGTGGCCGCCCGGCCATGGCCCGCGGCAGCGGCTCTTCCTCCGGGCTGCCCCCGGCACCCTCCGGCCGGGCCGGGGACACCCCCGTGCCCCAGCCCGGGTGGCTTTCCGGGCAATCCCAGCCTTTGCTGTTATTTGTTAGGGCGTATGAGTTACAAAAATGAAAAATGAGGCTCGTCTACGGGCCGGGCAACATCCTTGTCAGGGAC
This sequence comes from Numenius arquata, assembly GCF_964106895.1. Classification (NCBI taxonomy): domain Eukaryota; kingdom Metazoa; phylum Chordata; class Aves; order Charadriiformes; family Scolopacidae; genus Numenius; species Numenius arquata. The sequence goes on along the minus strand of NC_133582.1, from coordinate 445,388 downwards.
CCGCGCCTGGGCTGGCCGTGCCCCCGCCGGCCCGTCACCCCGCCGCGGCCGGGGGATCAGCGCCGCCCCGCAGGGAGACTCGGGGTCCGTGCTTCGCCCGGCGGGGATTGCCAACCGCCTCCTGCCGTGTCTGGGGGCCGTTGGCAGCCGAGGAGCCCCCCCGCGCTGTCTGCATGAGCCACTTGTTGTCACAAAAGTACCTTGAGTTCACTCTCGTTGAAATCGCTGGTGAAATTCCCACTTCTTCAGCACAGACGAAGCGAATCCCGAGGCGTAAAAAATGCACGGCGTGTATGAGGTACACAAGTGCCGGGGGGGAAGAGTTCTCAAACCAGCCCCAGAGAGGTGAGGTGTTCCAGAGCCCTCCCCTGCTTTCCCCCAGTCGCTCCCTCGCTGCAGAAATGTAAATGTTACCGAATCCAGCAGGTTCTCTCTGGAGACAACAGCTCCAGCTCTGGGCTGGGATGGGTCAGACGAGCGGTGGGAGAACGAGGCCGAGGTTGTGCTGGGGGAGACACCCACCTGCTGAACAAAGGGAGAAGGTTGAGCCCTGGAGAGCGGCTCACTGCCATGGCCACGTGCCGCCTTCTCCTTCACGTCTTGGGATCTGTTGTAGGAACTATGTGAGTGGCAAAACAGACACCCACCAAAGCATTCCGCCTGTATCCCGGAGCTGAAGGATTGTGTAGGTAGCGCAGCAGTGACTTCTGGTGCCTCTGTAATTTCATTCTGTCTCAAGCTCTCCAACAAAAGAAAATGGATGGGTTTGTTCCCTCTGTGTTTTCACAAAAAAGGCCTGAGGGCTGGGGTATTTTTGTGTTTTAACGTGAATGGTTAAGGAATGCTGGTCTTTTCCGCCAACAGGCTTGGGAATCAAGTGAGCTGCCGGCAGCGCCGGAGCAGAGACACTGAGAGCTGCGCCCCGGCACCACACTGCACCAAACTGGGCTTCCCAGTGTGCGGGAGCAATGACCACGGGAGGGGTGAGGGGGGAATCTGCATTTCCTACACGTTGCAGGAGAGCAGACACCGTACTTCAGCTGTCTCCCGGATCTTGGGGCCTTTTTCCTACCAGGTAAAAAGCAAAAGAGGTCAATGAGCTGCTCTGGAGCTGCCTGTGAGAAGCTCCTTGATACTCCCTATTCCCAGCAGTTACAGCCTTTATGTGCCTTTCGAGACTGGGAAAAGAGCAACTCGAAGATTATTTGTGCCATCAACTTACTTTTCCTCTCCTGGTTAAGTCCCAACAGTGCATCACGTCTTCTTGACGAGCCCTGCTGCCACCAGACGCTCTGTTCCCAACGCTGGAGTCGCGGGGCCAAGTCCCTCAGCCCTTCAGGGAGATCATCCACTGCTGGCTGCGAGGCTTTGAGGAGGTGTCCGCTCTTCTTCTTTTGGGGGCTTTCAGTCAAAAACACAGGAGCCAAGCAGTTATACCCCAGGTTTTCTCCTGGGTCTGTGTGTTATGATCCCAACACTCAGCAAAGGGTTTTAAAGACAGGAACCAGTCCCTGGGAAAGGAGACGACCTATCTGTCCTAGCAGGGGCTACTGCTTCCTTCCTGAAATCCTTGCGTATGTGATCCCCGCTCATCAGGAACACCACAAACGATACAGCTCAGCCTGTTCTTTTGCTGCCACATTTTCTGTGCTCTAGGGGTAGATCAGAAACGCTGGACTTTATTTATTACTCAGGATCAGAAAGGAGAAGGTCTCCTAATATTGGACATGATGCTTGAAGCCATGAGATTTACGAGACTGAGGGCTTTTTGCAAGTGTGATGACTTCTGTATTTGATCAGATCACTCCCGCCACACAGAAGCAGAAATATAACATGCCTTTTGTTCAGAGATTTACCATGTTTAATTATTCATTTTTTCAGTAGTTTAACCATGTATTCAGATAAATAAAGTAATAAACAAAAGTGTTCAAAGTGAGGCAATATCATCTTTATGTTACTGTTAAACTGTGATCAGGTTATCTGTGGGACATGGAAAACTAAAAATCAAACAAAGTACAGAATATTTGCTTCTCTAGTAGAATTTAGTGCCAAATTCTGCTCTCAGGTGAACGTCTATAAAGCATCGTCCGAAAGGGCGTTACAGCCCAAGGGCACATTTCTGGGGTTGCAGAGTGCACCGGCTGGGGAGTTGTTCCCCCCTCGTGGTGCCGGGCTCTGACACCCACCGCCCGCTGGCCCCCTGCGAGCCCGCCCAGCCCCCCGAGCTGATGTGATCTCACCACATTGTGCTTTGGATAAATTTGGGGTTGGGCTTCAATTTGCCTGCGTCGGTGAGCGAGAGCACAATTTGGCTCCGTTCTGGGCGAGAAGGAAGGCAACCAAACACGACTTTCACCAGGCCTCGGGTTTTTAGCCCCAGATTTCAACATACACTTACAGCCATCAAAAGAACCATAGAGATCACTGATCACCGTACTGTTCCGTAACACGTCACACGGTCCTGCGGCGAGCAGAGTCACAGATGAACCTCGGAACATACAGAGAGCACAACTACCACACTGGACATGAAAAGGAAATTTTATTAAACATGTTTACAGAACATGGGTCGGGAGTTCAGTTAAAAGCACAGGGGAGTGTTAAGACAAGTGGTCGAAATAGAAAGGTACTACCCAATTGGAACTAGTTGGTTTTGGCCACTACGACAGAGGAGGATCTAGTGGTGGTGCACCAGCGCCGGGGCTCCTCCTGCCCGGCAGGTCGGGCAGTGGCCGCTCCGCGCCGGGGGGCGCGGGCAGAGGGACCCCCCGTGAGCAGGAGCAGGGCTGGGTGCAGGCAGTTTGTCTATGGGGTAAACCTAGTGCGCACACAGCTGCTACGCCTGATACAGCCCCACAGCGGGGATCTACACCAAAAGAGTCGTCGGAAGGAATTTGGTCCGTACTACGTCACGTTTTCCATAGGGTAAAAAATAAAGTCCATCTACAGACATTTAGCACCAGAGCCACAGACCGGGCCTGGCTAAAACCCGCAAAATGTCTATAAGAAAAATGGATGGCTTAGATTTCTTGGTTACTTCAGTAGAGTAATTACGAGCAAACTGTACAAGTACATGCAACATACAAGCTGGCCTATGTGGAACTAACATACAGTAGTAAATAACCTTTTTCATCTCTTTTTACAAAACGTGCATGCAGCTTTGAACAGTTCCGAGTCATGCTGCTCTAGTTGTGTGATCACAAAATTGAATGGCCTGGAAAAGGAGGGGAAACACCTCAATGCACCTGCAGGAATCTGCAGTTGTTCGCACATTTACAGAATATCACAAGGGATTTCAAGGCCAAGAAGAACTCAAATGAATAAAAAGCAAATTGAAATTTGACTTTTTTTTAGTTTTTTCTCCAAAAAGTAAGATATCTTGCGTTAAAAAATCAAGCCTTGTGCTTGCATCAATCTCAAAGAAATGTAAACTAAAATTTGATAAAAACATTAGTAAGTGCAGAATATTTCACCTGGAGTTTCCGGTGAAACACTGACCGTCTCCATCCGTGCTCCGTCCGGGGCAGGGGTGCGTCGGCAGCGACACGCGCCAGCGGGGCCCGGGCACAGCTCAAAGTGTCATATGCTCAATCCATTCCTGGTCAACGTTTTGGGAAGTCAAATATACATTTATACACAGAAACGTAAATATTTCCTCCCCGTTTCTAGGAGGAAAACTGCATTACCAGTAACATATTCAATGTCAAAATTAAGACTAAAGTTGCTTTATACCAGTCCCCAGCAGTAGTTGCAGAATTCTTCAAAATTCTTCCATGCAAAACATCATAAACATAAAAGTTATTATATATAATGCAAACATATCTGCTTTTTACAAAGAAAAAGTGGCACTGTGATGATTATTTCTCTTTAAGAATGTAACTTAGATTGGTCGCTTGTTCTGGGGTCCCGGGAGAGACTTGGGGGAGCCAGAAGGGAGGAAGGGTTTGGACTGGCTGGGTCACCCTGTGGCTGCGGAACACTTTAGCGATGCTGACAGAGATATGCTTCAGCCCTTGTTTGGTTGGATTAGAAAAAGAAAGGAGGGGTCTCTGTTAGCGCTGCGAGGACTTCTACAAAACTAGCAGAATCACATGGGAAAAACCGAGTGGAAGTGACAAGTACAGAAAAACTGCTGGAACCCCAGGGAGGTACCACTGCGTGAGGGCTCTGGCCACGTGTGAGAACACAACACTGTGAACAGAGCGAGAGCTTCCAGTCTGGCTCATCTTGGACTTGGGTCGAATCTAAAGGTGTGTCTCTCTCTTTTTTTTTTTTTTTTTAATCATTCTAAGCATGGGTGATAGCTGCGAATAGACGGGCCGTATGTGATAGACCTTTGCTCTGTCAATTTAAGCCATCTCTCACCAAACAACTCAGACATATTTTGGGGTAACTACTACAAGCGAAAAGAGAAGTGATTGTCTCTCTCCAGCAGCGTTTTTTGATCGTGTATCTGGTTCCGGCTGTTCCTGGGTGACGTTCTCCTCCGACAGCAGCTACGACCTGAGGCAGGGGGGCCCGGTTGAGCTCTCCAGAGAGGACTGGGAAGCCCTGCGCGTCAGGGGGGTCAGGGTGGGGTCCACTAGTGATGAAGGTGGGAACAACTTGTACCAGCCTATTACCACGCTGGAGAGATCCAGCTCCTCCAGAAGGATCTGGGCAACTCCCATGAAGCATTTGTGATCCATTCGGCCATAGTCTCCCCAGACTATTACCTGCAAGAACACAAGACACAGGTTCAGCGTCGTCCCCACACTTAGGTGTTGGCTCCCACTGCGTTCCCTTGTGTAGCATAAGGAAAACGTTCTTCTGAAGGGTGAAGGATTGCTCCCTCTTGTGGGAAAACCTAACGGCAGGAGAGGAGCGAGAGCCCGCAAAAGAGAAATGGTTAATACAGCCAGGCATTCTGCAGGTCTGAAACCGCAGAGCCACAGGGATGGAGTTGCTGGTGTTTATAAAATTAAATGCTTAGTGAGCTGGAATGGGCGTACGCAGATAGCTTACACTTAACTAAACATGCAAGCGCTTCTCCAAATGACAGCCTAAAATGGGATTCAGAAGGAACTGACCTGAAGGACTTTACCCTGCGGACTCTCATCAAAAACCAGTGTCTGTTGGTACAAAGGATCAAGGGTCTTCCTCGCAATTCTTGTCTTCTTCTTAGCTATACACGCTCCATTTTCCAACAAATACACTTTGACATACGGAGCTGCAAACAGAACATCAGGAATTTTATGTTGGGACTTAAAAGCTTTTACATTGCACATCTGAGCTGGAGGACAAACGCCTTAAAAGGAGGCTGAGTGGAAAGAACATGAGACGTTATCTTCACTCTATAATCTGGAGACAACTATATACATGAAATAAATGACATAGCCCATAAGAAACCAATTTGAATTTTATGAACTTTGAATGCAATGATCTAAGATGTTACTAGCAACAATTGCGTTTCATGTCTGTCATTTTAAAAACATTTTCCTTTGCCAGGAATTAACTGTCACTGACAGCTACTCTGGAGTCTCCATGGATGTTTGGGGTCAGACATATTTCAAAACAAAAGACTTTGATGTTTCACTGAAAGGAATAGTTAAAACCAAGTGACTGCGATAACACAGCCATTAATTGCTCTTTCATCTTAAGCTCCAAAAGAGGTTGCAAAGTACCATTTTGGCAAAATGTTATCTAAAACAACTGCTCCAGTTGGTTGTGGGAGCGATTATGAATGTCCTAATAAAGATTTATGTAAATAACTAGAACTTTAAAAAATGTCCTTACGAAGTGATACAATTTTAGATCTCATTCATTACACAAATTATTGGCACTGGCACTAGCATAACCTGCTGCCTGCTGGAAGCAGTGCTGTGTACAGGAGATCCTGGCACGTGGGGCTGTTGGGCTGTTTGTTCAAAGCAGTCCCATCTGTTCTTCACCTCTTGTTTCCAGGTGGAACAACCACAAAGGACTTCACCTGCCTCGACAAAGCCCCTCTGAGATATAGGAAACACTTCTGAGATATAGTAGAAATACTTCTGCAGATGTTCCTTCCAGAACAGCTGTTGGTGGCGAGCGACTGGCAGATGCAAGGTGGTGAGGAGTGGACATCGGTAGCAAGGATGTACCCACACACACGCCTTGTCGAGAAGCAAAGCAAACAAATGCAAATGAAGTGGCAGCTAACGAGGAGCTCAAGAAGTTTCCAATCCCCAGTCCATCAGCATATATCACATTCTTGTTCTCTGTTCATACATTGTCTATTTTTTTCCTTACCTGGGGTAGATTTGGAGCCAGGCTTTTGCGTGAGGCCCCGGGCTCTAATGACTTCTACTTCTAACTGGCCCTTCTTATCCACCATTCCGATCTGGATGTCACCTGAGAGGCAGAAGAAAGCAGCCCACGTTTTAGAGAAGCAGCACGGCCCGGGAGAGAGGGCACGAGAGTGAGAAACAGAAAGACTGGTTTGCTCCCAGTCTGCTTCATCGGTGTGCTTGTCACCGCTCCTCCTGAGCCCTTTCATTTCAACATCCTTCAAACAGGACTGAACATATATATACTATATATAAAATATACATATAGCTATATATAAAAGATATATTGTACTTGGGGAGCGTGGTGCCCTCTCTTGGTGTAGGGTTGATACCAGAGGAGGCCACAGCGGCAGCACAGCGGCAGAGAACAGTGCTCTGTCCTCCAGCAGCTCAAAAGAGGTCTTTTTTTTTTTTCTGCAAAAGTCTCCAACAAGTACAGGGGTGACAATTTTCCTGTTTTTGTCAATATTCCACACTCATTCTTGGTGTGAAAAAAACGATGGCAACGTGTTTAAAAAAGAAGCTGCTTTTGCTACTGAACAGTCAAATTGTTTCCCTGCCTGAGCTCTGACAAAGGACATTTCCTGCAGAGAAAGGGACCTGCTCCACCCCGGACCGAGCCCTGCTCTCGTCTAGATCCGTGAAACACAAGGGAGGCCAACCACGGGCTGGGGCTCCAGGAATTAGATCTTTGTGGCTTCATACATCACGGAATCAGCAGAAATCTGACTGGCCACTTGGAATATAAAATGCACAGTATGATACAGGCAGCTACGTGACTCCTGTGCAAATAAACGAACACCATACACATAGACAGTCCTGAACTGCGGAATTTGGGGCCGGGATTTAGAAAGGCAGCATTTTGAAATTAACTGGGCAGGAGATTTTCACATGCTTGTCCAACCACTATGAAAGCAGTGTTTGTACTTGAGGCATGACAGAGCAGCAGGGAAGATTTTTTTTTTTTTTATCAATCAAACTTTCCTTGAATAAACAGACCTCTGTGTTGCACTAAAAATAGCTCGCAGGAAAATTCCAACACGCCTTTTTAAAAGCACGTCTCCGTATCACATAGCCAAAATAAAACATGCAACAGGGGGCCAGAAGGGGGAGCGGTAATACAAAGATTTTCAAATCATCGCTAGTGAAAGGATACCGCATGGAAGGCCTTCTGAAAATTGTTAAAAAGCATGACTGAGAGCTGTCTTTGCAGGCCAGAGCTTGAGCCTTCAGTAAATAAAGCAGTTCTAAGAAGTGAAAACAAGATTACTCAAGTAATCTGCAGAAAAATATTTAGTCAGAAAAAAGATTAAAATAAGGAGCCAGAAGAAATCTAGACCCTTATCTTCATACAGACAGAGCCACTTAGATTTTTACCGGGCAAGTCATCTCACAAATACCTTATCTTTCACAATAAGAATTAAAAATATGAATTTATCAAGTTTGGTGCATTATTAGCAGTGATTTGGATTTACAGAGCAGCCCTTGCCTTAGGAGTACTCAAAGCCTTCTCAAGAAAGTTTCTGTCTCCTTCTGCTCATGAGCTGGCAGAGGAACACTCTCTTCTGCAATGTCTCTTTCTGTTTCTCTCTCTTTTTCCCGAAGCGGCTCAGAAGCCCTTCTTGAAGCTGATTCTCCCAACACCGCTCTACTGAAGCATTGGGCATTTATAATTTCCAGCAGAAAAAGCGTGGTTAAAGACTAGCAGATCAAGGACTCCTCACTTAGCGTCCTAAAGCATGTCTAGGAACGGCTTGTGTACAAGCAGAACCCCCCCCAGACCTTTCCCCGGGCGCCTGCAGAGCCCTGCGCTGCTGCACACCTTGTGCCCCGCTGCCCAGGGAACGCAGGCCGGCGGGGAACGCGGGGACCACAGAGAGCCCCAGGCTCCTGCTGCAGGAAAGGGATGTCTCTCCCACGACAAACACCGGCTGATCATTGAGTACGGCAAATGTGGGCAGAGGTTTCTCCTTCTGGGTCAGATGAACTAAGCTTGGACAAGTGCAGAGTTTGGCCAGAAACTGTCGCGTCCAAGATAATCTGCGGCAAGGAAATACGAACTCTGAACAGCTGAAACTTTGCAGTGAGCTACAGCTGGAGAAGCCACAATAATTTAGAGTGGGAAGCGAAGCCGGACCCCTATCTTGGCATTGCGGATGAGGTTAGCAGACACCTCACGCCCAGGGCAAACACCGTTTCTCACCCCCTTTGGGACGGCAGCCTGCAAGGAACGCCAGCCACCGCGTGCAGGACCTTCCTGCTTACAGCGAAGGAAGCCACTTTGTACAAGTCTTTTTGGTGCTGTAGCCTGGCAGTGTGTGTAAGTTAATTGGCTTATTGTTCATTTAACAGAGGAGAACACATTATTCTTACCCATGGCAGGCGTTGCTAGCGTTTGCCGGCCGACTAACTGTGCGGGTCCAAGTCCATCGAGGAAATCACTGAACTGACTGTCAGCGCCCAGCCGCACTCCGGGAAATATTAAGCTGAAGCAAAATAAATGCTGGTTAAACATAAGAACACGACTAATTTCTATCATCCTACAGTATTTACCTCAAAAGTACCACTGATACAAGGCAAGCAGCTCAGGACGTGCAACCACATGTTCTGCAGTGCCAGGAACGAGCTGTCTCCCACAGAGCCCAAAGAAGAGTGGTGAAATTCTGCACATGGACCCAAAGCAGCCCATAGAACAAACCAGTTCTTGCTGAGGAGTCCTCCAGGAGCTGCGAAGAGCTGTCAGGTGAATAAACTATGAGTGACCTTGCACGAGAAAACATTAAAAGCCTCATGAAATTTAATAGCCGATCATTCTTCATCCTTGAAAGCTTGATTTACCTTGTGATACTGTTTTATATCTACATAAATACATTTATACACATCTACATCTACATACATTTATACATACATCCAAACCCCACCCGCATCAGCTACAACAAACAGGGAAAACAGATGTATACAGTAAATTAATCTGATTGCTGCAGCTGTTTAATGAAGCAGTAAACTGGCAGGTAGTACTAGTGTTGATTAGAGCTAAAGCTAATGCCACTCCCTAGCCAAAATATTCTGGTAGCCACATCTGGATCTACAGTCGGTACCCACCCCTCCTTCAGGACACAAACACAACTGTAATACATCGGCACAGAGTATATGGAAACATCCCAGGTTGGGTTGGACGGGGCTCTGAGCAACCTGCTCGAGTTGAAGATGTCCCTGCCCATGGCAGGGGGTTGAACTAAATGGCCTTTAAAGGTCCCTTCCAAACCAATCTATTCTATGATTCTATGGTATGTGCTTTTCCAAGCTGCTTTCTTGTATTCCAGAGTCTCCACTTTCTTTTTAATAGATATCCTGCCCCCAAACAATCACAAAAGAAACAAAGAATGATCCATGGTGGGGAGACTCAGCTTTGACTTCCTCATCACAATTATGAGGAACAGAAGAACAGACTTTGAACCAAGTCTAGATAGCACCTTACCCAGGAGGTCACCCACCACCCTGTATCTGCTTCTCCCTCAAAGGGCATTCCCTGTTAGACTGGAGAAAATAATAACAACACTTCCTAAGAGAAACACCTAGTGTGAAAAGCTTTGATTTCCACAGATCAGGCTTCTGTGCTCCAGTCTCTTTTTTCCTGAGGTCTACAGGGTGGGTTTGCCTACACCTGGTTTCCCCTTTTGCGGGGAGGCATCTTCCAGGAATTCCCTAGTGCCCGCTGTGCCTCGGCAGACGTGGTAGAGTCCCACCGAGACTGTGGGGAGGCCGGAGCATCCACACACGCTGTTGTGTCGGATCTGCCCGCTCTCTGTTCCCACACACCGCGTCACTCGGCGGTGAATGAAAACAGCTGCCCCGATCCCCATCGTTTTCTGCCTGATTTCAGCCGGGGGGGGGGGCAGCTCCACGCCGGGTTTACAATTCTCAACAAGAGGCCTGGACCGACTCCAAACTAAACTCTCTTTGTATACAGTATTACTGAGCACAGCTTCGTATCGCAGGGATTGACACACGACATCTGAAGTTCAACTCCGAGTTAATCCAAACACAACTCAAAGAAAAAGTACGCCTGTGTTTTGTTTCGAATAACGCGCTCTGAATTCAGTTGTCTTTTGATGAACAAAATGCCTCGCTGGGTGACAGGGAAAACATGAAGCCCTAAAGGAGTCCTCGATCAATTTCAGTTTTCAAGAAATTTGTGTTATGTGCCTAAAACAGTTCAGTTTTGCAGACGTTTCAAAAGGAAGAATCCATATCTGGAGCCATCCCATTCAGCCAGATCCAGGACCTCTGTTCACATCCCAAGTTTTCTTACAAAGACAAGAAACTTCTCCTACGTTACTGATATTTTTAATGCACTTACTTGCCCTCGGAGCTGTAACTATTTATGCTGCCGTCAGTGGATTCCCGACTTGGCTGTCGGACCATTCGACTTCTCATCTCTGCTGCCATCCCCGTCTCTGTGCTCCTCTGTATCGTGCTCTTGAGCTTCTTGCTGCCAGCCTCTGAAAGCAGAGCAAGAACCCACAGTCAGAACGTCAGCCTAGAGCAAAGCCTTTCCTTGAGACTCCCCCACCAACAGTGATCCCCCTTGAGCGTTACTATTCAATAACACAAAAGGACTATTCCGATGGAAGAAGGAATCTCTCTTCTTGCAGTGGCTTCTCTGCAAAAGGGCTGCAACCAGAAGATCCTTGTTAGGGCAAACTGTTAGAAATTAGGTGTCCTATTAATAACCTTTATGCAGTTGAAATGCAGACGGGCTGACGGTGACAGTGTTTGCTGAGCACACTCTCGAGAAGGTGTCTCCGCCACCCTGTCAGCCAGGCTGGGTGACTACACAGGAGTTACAACTCTCACAGGAAAAGAAAAAAAAAAAGAAAGAAAAAACCACTTCATGCATTCAACAGAAAAATGTTCAGTGCTAAAACACTTAGTATCAAAAACATAATAATGTGTTTTAAACCAGCAAAATCTTACTTTCCCCACAGAAATTCTCCAAAGTAAACAATGAGCTTTACAAAAATTGTGATCTCAGCACTTCCTAAGTAGAATGAACTCTTTGGAGAATCCAAGTGGAAAATGACGGACAGAGTCTAAGCTTGCGACTGAACACTCCAGAGCAATGTAAAGCCGGTGAAATTGTTTAAAGACTTGATCCATTTGGACAAGCTTCCATCACACGTTCTTTAAAATGCAATTTGAGTTCCACCTGGAAGGTTGCGTGTTACCCTTGGGCAAGGAGAGCTCCCACCCTTCACAGGGGTGGCTCCAAGCAGAAGGCACAACGGCCGATCTACAACGAATTCTGCTGTCACATGGCAGATATTATGCTTCTAAAAGACGGTTCTCTTACTCAAAGGCCTTTAATTGAAATACTTCCACCAAAGTCTCTGCGATATAATAGTATGTTGACTTCAAACTCGGTGTCCTGTTGGTTTTCAATTAGTTCAGCCTGTCACTCAGTGGGTAACATCACTTTCTCTCAGGAAGCAGCGGATTTGACAAAGTTTCACATAAGTGCAGGCAAAACCAGTTCTCCTGCATTTGCCCCTTCATTTCAGCGCCCCTTCATTCGCTGTCTGCAACGTCTCTGCTTCCTTTTCAGGGGAGCATCTCAAAAAGTGCATGTTTCCTCCACCTCCACTGCTGTGGTACCTGAATAGCTCCGAAAAAATTTGCACTTTCCTGTTTCCCATGGACATCACTGATGTCTGAAGCTGACAGATCCCCATCTCTCTTCACGTGAAAGCTACAGCTTTGGTAGCCCCCGTACATCCTGGCTATGGCTCGGGGCAATTAAAGGTGTTGTGGGGAACGGCTGGTCCTGGCTCTCTGTGTCTGGAGCTGCTGGAGGGAGGGAGAAATCCCACGGGAGAGAGCAGCTCCCCTTCCTCCAGGGTCACCACTGTAACCTCTGGAGTTGGCAGAGAGACAGCAAACATGGCCAAAGTGAAAAGGAAATTGTGTGTTGGGCCACGGCAGCTCATCCAAATCCTGGTCCCTGAGCTGACACCGCCCCGATCCAAGCTGCTCCACGTGAGGCAGAGAAGGCCGGAGGAGACACACCGGGTGGAGCAGGTGCCATCAGACCCTGCAGGTGGCTGTGGAAGGGGTTCACTGGAAAGTCATAGGCTCTGTATGTAGAAAACAGATGCCGCATTTTGGGCCCGAGCTTTACCTTTAAAAAGAGATGGTGTGTCCTGCATATCAACACTGGAAGGCAAGCTGAGCCTCAGCTCAGTGACAGTGACTCGAAAGGCAGCCTGGGCAGCACAGCCCTCCTGCAGACCCCTGTGCAAAGCAGGACTCTCACATTTTCAGTAGCTACACATTTTCCACCCAGGTTATTTCATGCCTCTCTCTTGCTGGGACCTGTCTGAAAGTGCCTCTGTTTCCATCTGTTCCCCCAAAGCCGGTGAGATGATGATGTTGCCCCCTGCCTTCTCTTCTGGAGCCATCCAGATCAGGCAGAGCGACTGGAAGGAGGTGATACGGGAGAGTGGGCAGCTGAACAGGGCTGTCTGAGAGTATCCATGGCCCAGGAAACGGGAGCGATGAGACACTAAATGCAGCTACAAGATCATCACAAACTGGGAAGGAGATATTGCTCTGGACCACCTGGACCATAGGGTGGACGATGGATGGGTTAGAGCCAGGCTGTCGGGAAAGCACAATGAAGATCATATTCATAGAAATAATCACTGTAAAAAATATCCGTTGACAAAATTAGACATGAACATTTTAGCTTTGAGCCATAGCAGAGATTGAAAATAGCAAGTGGGTTTTTTTGAAAGAGCAATTTTACATTATCATGGGTAACAACCACGTTGCTGCTTGAACACACTTCCTTGCTCCGCAGGTTTTAGATGCACAGACCATGAAGGAGGAATCCCGCGTGTGGCCATAAGCAGCTCCACGCCCTTGTCTCACTCTGCTGCAAGTACCAGACTGTCCTTTCCAGAAGTCACTGCTCTCTCTCTTGCTGTGATGGATTCCACTTCTTTTTTTTTTTTCTCAGCAACATTTTTTTTTCTGGTTGAAGATTAAAAAAAATTCTTTTGCCTCCTCTTGTAAGTGCTAGTAATATCCTCAGTGTTGCCCGGGAAAACCAGAGTCCTTCTGCTTATTTCATTTTATAACCTCAGCCTCAATATTCTGCAGTACAATCAAAATATAATGTAAAAGTAACCCAAACCAGAATGGTAAAATACATGAAGAGTTTTATGGCATAAAGGGAATTGCTTTTGCCCACAAGTAAGAACCGAAACACACATTGCATGGGTTTTGGAAGTTTGAACCCTGGTCAGTTGTGCATATCATATTTTCTTTCATCCACTTACAGCACAAAAGGTAATGGGAACAGTTTATCCTGTTGCCGTGCGCCTGTGGAGTTCTCAGCAAGCCCCATTCCGAAGGCAAGGAGGTGTGAGGACACAGCTGAGCTGGGAACTGCTGTCATTTCCAGAGGCACCCGGGTGATGGGAACTCACCCTGTGGTACAGCATCCAGCCCTGCCTCGGCGGCACAACGAAATACAGGAGCCGAAGAACCACCAGGGTCTCTCCTGCTCTTCATCATGTTTGGGATTTTAATTTTTAAGCTTCCGTTTTCATCTCGTATTACTCTTAATCCAGCAGTTCTGCATACATCTTTGGAACGCTGTCTCTATACAAACAGCACAACTTCATAAAACATTTAAGTTCAATATCTATGCTATCATATATTGAGAAGATTTTCTACTCCTGTCTGGATGTCTGTTGGAGAATGCTTGCTCCTGATTGTTATTAGTTTGATCTGCACAACTACATTTTATAACACGTTACAGTTATTCGCCTGCACTGTGTAAATTACACTATATTCATTGTGCAGACTGAAGATAAACCGTCTCTATTCTGAATGCCATTTAGGGGCAAAATTTACTCCAAAATGGTCTGTACGCGTCTGTCTGCGGTGTCAACTGTGCAAGGCTTTCTGCCTGCAGAAATGCAGACTGATGCGCATAAATTGCTTCTAAACACATAGTTTAACAGGTACAAGCTGGAGAAAAAACTACTGCAGAGCAACTGTGATGAAGGTGTTTGCAGAGTTAACAACTGGTGCAAAAGGACCCTAAAGCAGCACCTGCAGAGACAGCAGGTATGCGGCTCGTGAGCGTTCCGCAGTTCTCCCGCAGCCTGGGAGCAGCAGCCCTGGGAGCGGGGGCACGGCGCTGTGGCAGTCTGCCTCCGACACATACAGCTCACAGCGGTGCCTTTTTGGTCAGACAAGAAACCGGTCCCTGCTTTTGGTCTTCTCAGGCAAACGTAAATTAATGGAGACCCTGGTCTAAGTGATGACGAAGAGCAAAAAGCTCTTGGCAGTGCGTGCACTTACGTTTGCAGAAGACATCAGTGCAATTGATGTGTCCCTGATTTCTGTACTCCCCAATCACCCCCCCGTACAGCAGCCGGGAGCAAAGCTCTATTGGCAGCAGAACTGCAGGAGCGAGAAAGGGTCAGTGGCTACAGAGTTAAGGTGCCTGCTAGAGGCGCCTCCAGGCTCGCTTTATGTTACTCGAGGCATCCAACTGGGAGAGGACAATGCTGGGACAAATGGCCCACGATGGCCTGTATCCATGACTGCCCTCAGCAAAGGCATGACTGCAGGTGGCATCTCCACTGGCCTTGGCTTCTCCTCTGGGTTCCATGTGTTGCCTGCAGGAAATTACTGCATTTTGCTCGTTTCAGTATCACAAATGTGAAATAACGTGAGGGCACTGCCCCGGCCTGCTGGAGTAAAGCTTTTATCCTGTGGTGCCAAGGTGTGTGTTACACGCCATGGGACAAGGCCAGGAGACACACAAGAATATGCAAGAACATAAGCTTGGTGGGTTAGTCACTAGGACAGTGCTGGAGACCTCTAAGGGGCAGAAGAAGACAATCCTGACATGGTCTTCTGTGTACTGCCTAGAGGGAGCGGTGCCCTGAGCCAGCATTGCCCAGAATGATACCCGAGGACAACTCGCTGGTTAGCACCAAAAGAGAAGCAAATTTACAGACGTGCAGCACCTGGGTAGGTGGTACGGAAAGCAGAACGCTCCAGAGAACAAAGCACAGGCCACTGCTACATCCACCAACGAACCGGGTAATAACAAGGGCACTAATACTCAGTGTCATCCCATGACTCAAGGGCAAGTTGTTCATGGTATCAAGCACGGCCACGTACCCAAAGGAAGCCTGGAAGGACCACAGCTCCAGGCTCTGAGGGAAGCCAGGCAGGACTGTGGCCACACACCACCTGTGCGAGACACCAGGGTGGGACAGTGGGGGTCACCCCAGTTCATGAACTCCAAACGGAACAGCCGAGGGGCACATTTCCCACTGGTCCTTTCTGAGGGGCCACTGATCTCACGGTCTCAGACCCGGCTGCTTGGAGACCTGCTGGGTTGCACGTTCTGCAGCGTCCCACGCGCACTGCACGTGG
The DNA here is from genome assembly GCF_964106895.1 of Numenius arquata. Lineage (NCBI taxonomy): Eukaryota > Metazoa > Chordata > Aves > Charadriiformes > Scolopacidae > Numenius > Numenius arquata. Next base: position 429,624 of record NC_133582.1, on the reverse strand, counting down.
CGCTTTTAAACAACAACAAAATGTATTTACACATGAGCTGACACAGTGCCCCTTGGCTCATAGTCCTAAACCAGAGAAGAACACGAAGAAATAACTCAAACAGCATTTGTTTTTTCCCATGTATACATCTCTCAGACAAACTCAGCAGTAGATTGATCCCAAAGACTGGAAGTGCATCGTGACTATAGACAGAAGATAAACAGAACAAAACACGACATTTAAATACAAATATTTCCTAGACTTTATATCCTGCAATTCTCCACTGTATTTCCATTCTGTGTATTCTGCTATACTCTCCTAAATATATAATGCTGTTTATAAAAAGACATCTGAAATATTGCAGTAATGGTCTTTTAAATGTTTCCTCCAACTATCACGTAACACATGCAAATAAAGGAGAAGGCTGTTTATATTCTGTGGTGTTAGATCCTGAGCTTTAAAATCCAAAATAAAACATCAAACATTGTGTACCTTTTTCCCCATTTCTAGTTATTAAAACAAATCCACAAACAACATTTATACCGGTATAAATAAAAAAAAAACTTCTAGAAAGAATATTCGCCTTTTCAGCTGGGATAATTTTTCAAGATGTATTTTTTTGCAGGAGTCTGGAAAAACCTGTATCTCGTAACTATATTTACAGACTTACGCATTCAGCTGGCAAACCTATATCATTCACAATAAATATTTTCAGATAATACAAAACAATGCAATTAGTCCATTAATATACACAGTGTATTTTTCTTACTTCTTTAGAGACATCGGAAGCAAAAGCACGAATGCTATGGAAAGGAGACTCCCCTGAACCGCGGTTGACACTTGTATTAATGCTGTGATGGCATTTGCACCAGCGCACGGCAGAATCTCAGCTTTTGACTCCTATTCACTGAAAAGTAAACTCGCAAACTCCGACCCCCGACAGTTTGCACCGAGATGTCCCAGGAAAGCGCCTTCGCGCCTCCCGGTGCTCTGGCTCCCGCGGGGCCCAGCAGCCTTCGAGAGCAAGCGGCCAGAACGGCTCAGCGTCCGCGCTCAGACAAAAGGAGACAAGACCTTGAAAATCTGGCCATCGCTCGCCACCTGACAACCACTTCAGAACTTTGAGCAGCTGCTTTTACAAATCTTATCGCCTTAAGAAAGGACGGTCTTAGGCATATTTACTGGAAAAAAATAAAATCAAACCGTAAAACTAAGCATGTGGTTTTGTGTGATTATCCCGACACATGAAATTTCCCCACATCAGGGAAGAAAACCTGTGTCTAACCAGGACACACGTACCTTCAGGGAAAGCAAAGGTATATGGTCAGAAGAAGTTCAGTTACGGCTTCTGAAACAACTAGTGTTTTTTGCCCACAGACTTTTACATTACTTTTTTTGCCCACATACTTGCAACGAAGTGAAACAAGGCACTGCCTGTCAGCCAGACTGAGCAATCAGTGATGATATATGGAAACGGGATTTTATTGCTGGGATTGCACTAAACGCTCTTTATAAACATACAGAAATAACAGCATCTTAATTACCTGGTTCACATGTCTGCAAAGAGCTGTAGAAAGCCCGAATATGCCCATGAAGCTGTAACACGTACACACCCCTCGTTCTTCCGCTCCTAAAGCCTATCGCAGCGGAATTCAATGAGTAACACAACAACATCATGTTTCCAACAAATTATTTACTATATAAACAGTTTATAAAATTTCAAGCACTCATTTTCTCATATACACTGGGCTTTGTTTGACTAGAGGAAAAAGCGAGATGGAATGAAATAAGAAGCTGAGAAGAGCTGTTTGCACTTCAAAAGTAACATTTTTACAGCGAAACAGAGCTTTATATTAAAACCTTGTTTATTACCAGCCAGCCCTTAGAAGGGAACTGGCACATGGTACAGAGACAACGTTGAGGGTGCTGGGACACAGCTGCCAGTTAGTACAGGAGAGGAAAACAGAATCGCAATGCAGAAGAAAGTAGAAGAGATTCTCCAGATAAACTAACCCCACATTTTATCTCTTTAAGAATTTAAACATGTTTAAGTAACTGCATGAAGTCTTTTCTGGTTATAGGCAGCCATTGCAATTTTAGTCAATTTGAGACTGTTTTTTAAATAAGAGTCTTCACAATTAGAAATACTTCAGTATTTATTATTAAAAACATAAGTTGACAGTATGATTACTAAAACAAAATGTTGTACAAGATGATATCACCAATAAGACAATTTATAAGACCACTAATATAGTACTTACGATTGCTACGTGTCTCTGAAAAAATTCCTGAGAACTACGTGATGTACACAATGGCAACTCAGTCTAATTATTTTAATAATTTCCATAAAAACTGTAAATTGAAGCCCTATCAAAACCACTGGTGCCAAAGCATCTCCTAGGAAAAAGATGTTACCCACCTTTTTGTACAGCTGAAAAGTTTCTGAGCAATAAATAACTCAGCCCTAATTTAACGGCAGAGCAGGCTGATCAGGATCACGTTACAGCCTCAGAAAGAGTCCTCTCCTTTCCCTCACAACAATTAGCACCCTGTTAATTGATTTCAATATTCCATACCTTTTCTGTAGCTGGGTTTGTTCAGACTGCGACTTTCAAGCCCGTGGAGTGTTATTTTACGGCCAGCAGCAGCTCCCCAGGGGTCTGACACGTCCCTTCAGCGCTGCCCTGACCCCCCGGCTGGGACCCCGGGAGCATCCCCCGGGTGGGACCCCGGGAACATCCCCCGGACCCCGGGAGCATCTCCCGGCTGGGACCCCGGGAGCATCCCCCGGACCGCGGGCATCTCCCGGGTGCCCGCGGGGCCGCAGCCACAGCCCGGAGCAGCCAAGGCTGTAAACCCCCCCCCCCCCCCCGAGGCAGCCACGCAAAGCACAGGCTTACCTCTGCCGCAAGCACAATTCGCCGCGGGCCGTGAGAGGGTCCGCAGCCGGAGCCAGCACCTACCCCCGCCTCACCTTCGCCCGGATCTCTCCCGCCGCCCCCGGGTCCTGCCGCTGCCCCCGTCCCCGCCGGCGCCCGGCAGGGCGGCTCGGCCGGGAGCGATCAAGCCGCTTCGCTCCCGTTACAGCCCCGGTGCGCTGGGGGCCTTTGCCGCGGAGAGAGCCCCGGGCTGCGGGCGGCGGCGCAGGAAGCGCTGCCGAGGGGCCAGGGAGCCGGCGGCGGCGCGCCCCGGGGGTGTGCGGGCAGGGACCGGCGCGAACGGCTCCTGGCGAGCTCGGCCGGTGCTTTTTTTTGTCACGCTGATGTTCAGGACTGGACGAGGAAGGTCAGATAAACCCAGAAACGCTGTTCTCTGTCCTGGGGATTTTGACTCATTCCGCATGGATTTGGGTACAAAAGCACCAGAAAGACTGCAAAGCTGAGAAAGCATCAAATCGGCATTAAATACTAAATTGCAGAAAAGTTTTAATGATGTTACTGTCTCAGAGGGACTTGAGCGCCCCAGAGTTAAAGTTTCGCTGCCTCCTAAGTGCCCGCGTGCATTTTGAGACCAGAACTTCATCACTGCATTACTCCTTTCAGCTTTAAACTGCGTTTTGAGGAAACAGCCTTTGCCCTGTGGTTGTTTCCACGTCAAATTGCTCAGTTTTTCTGACACTCTATTCCAAAAATGTAATACGCTTTTGTCTTGCAATTGGCTAAGAATTAATTAATTTAACACCTTTATTAACTTAGTATTCAAGCATTGTAGGGATTGATGTGCTTTCTCTCCCTCTCTTTTACAAAGAAAGAGGTACCCAACCTAATGTACTCAGTGAATTCGGATATCGGGCTGATTAAAGATAGGAAGGAGAAAGGAAATGACTCAATATTCGTCAAACAAAAAGAAGAAAACTATTTCAAAAATAATTATAGTGGGAAAAATTAGAAAACACACATGCAATAAATTTCTCTCCAGTGGATCTTCAAGTTATGGCAAAGTTCTGATTATTTAAAGTATCATAAAATGATTAATGAGAAAAATGCCACAAATGATATTGTGCATTTCAGCTAATAAACATATAAGAGGATTTATGATTGCAAATACCATATAGGTGACTCACAAATTCAACGTGCTCAGCAGGAGGGATGCTGTGTATCTCCTGTCACACCTCTGCAGAATGTCCCTCTGTTCTCCTTGCGCGGGCACAGATTTCCCACACAGTGCCAGAGCTGCCGTCACCTGTGCCCTGCTCCGCGGCGCGTTTAGAGACGACGTTCTGAGCCCCACAGAGGGGGTGGTTACCGCCTTTTGGAAAAATATGTAGTTTTAGGGTATTCAAGTCTCTCGTGATATATGTTTAAAAAAATGGAAAAGGCAAATGCAATTGAACTGGAAGAGGTATCTCCCGGAGACAAGTACGATGCCACGGTGGCACCGAGATGCTGATGCTGCTACCTGCCAAGGCACGCCACCCTCCCGAGAGCTGCCTTCAGCACGGGGCAAGGGCTCCACGCTGAGCGTGTTACACAGAGAGCTGCGCTTGTGTCCAGTGTCCAAAGGTCCCACCAACTCAGGCTCTTCCTCCGGGAGACTCAACAGAGGCTTAAAGTTGAAATAACAAAACCAGGCTTTCATGCCATCAGCTTCCAGAAAGCCCCCACTTCGGTCACGGCCTTTCCTTCTTTATGCTCCTTCTCCTAGTCCCGAGAAAAATTATTCCTTATATTTCTTATTTGTGTGATCAAACCCCCTTCCCAGGGTTACAACTGTCCGACCTGCTCTCCTGGGTCTGTGACGGAAAGGGTGACCAAAACCTTGCCCTGTCCCTCCACCCCTGCAGGACGAGCGGAGTCGACTCCTCTGCTCCTGGGATATTGCCCTCGGACTCGCCACAGAACGAGTTTTCCTGGGCAGCCACCAAAGCACCGCACCCTAAAACAACTCTCATTTAAACTTTCTCCATTCCTAAGCACAAGTTTGGGTGTTGCTTCCGCAGCCTTGTCTGCGGGGCTGCACCTCGCACCGCCATCAGGGATCCCACCGACGTTCCAGCTTCAGTAAACGCAGCCGCGCTCTTCTTCAGCCAAAGCACTTATGCCAAGGGCCACTTTGCTCTTGAATTTATTTTGCGCTGCTTTTGGATGTGGTTTTAAACGTGACTACCTGAAGTCCCAAGCCAGATGTGCTGCGATGGCCTGAGGACCCGCCCCCCACATCTGGGGCCAGCCCGGGGCAGAGGCTGGAGACTCGGGAGAGGCTCCTTCTTCGGTCAGTTCAAATCCGCTTAATGACGGGCCTGGTGCAAAACTTATCTTTTTAATCAGCTTTTTGTCCATAGCAGGAGTTCGGAGAGGTACGTAGTGAGTGGGACAGTCGCTGAATGCTTCCGTTTCAAACAGCGCTGTGTGGCGTGGTGCTCACACCCGGCCACGCCGGTCACAGCCCCGGGTGAGTAAAACACCTGCGGACGGGGACAGCGGGTCTGCGTGAGATAAACACCACGGGAATGTCAGATGTAATCGGTCCCTGTGGGTTTATATCACTGACAGTGGACAACTGTACACGAAGGCTTGGTTTAGAGACAGATCGTTCAGCCGAAGCGCCCAAAGGAATGCTCTGGCACATAACGCCGCTACAAAATCCCAAGGTTTGCACCCAATATTGCTGGTTCGTGTCCGCTATCGAATACACACTGAGGAAACTCCAGCCAGAAGACGTGAGGGTTCAGCTGCGCCGCAGACAGACCCCGCACAGAGACTGGCCACAGCATCAGCCTTGCTTCGTGACGGGGCAGGGCAGGGAGAGGCGTGGGATAGCGGGAGTTTCTGTAACATCCTGCCTTTTGCCACCAAAAATGAATCCATGATATTTTCACGGGTCTGTGTGGCTGCCCAGTTCTCATTCTCTCTGCTCTCCTTTCTGGGTTCCAAACCTGGCTTTGCTTTCCTCAGACGCAAAGGAGACGAGCCAAGGGAGAGCAGGCGCCCGGCAGGAAGGGCAGGGATGCAGGACGGGCTGCTCTGAGCTTCCTTTGGTACGCGACGCTAACTTTTCATTGCAAAGCAAATTCTCTTTATTGCAACTGTTCACTTGAATAGATTTTCATATAATTAGTCTGTTACAAACATGATAAAAAAACTATGAAAAATATAAGGACAAGGGAGAATTAGCCATATATTATAAATGAATATCTGAGAGCATCTGAATTACAGCCAATACATTTAAGCAGATGGCAAACCATGGTTTACCAAATTTTAAAGCCCTTTCAAACACAAGTCAGGATGAGATGGAAAAAGAAAATGGAACGGTGCTAATACTGTTTACCTCTATGGAAAAAACCAGCTCCCCCCCAAACTTCTAGTTATTTCTGGTGAGAACACTTCCAAACTGCGATGCCAACTAGAACACAACGTTACTCAAGCTACAATTTTTAATGCAACGGTGCAGGCATATTTGTAAGTTCAATGACTGAGTGCACTTTTCTTGAAATAATACAATACCTGCAAATGTTGCTCCATGTGTGCTAATAACAGATATTTCAGGAGAATACAGATCTAATTCCAAGGCTTCCAAACTGCTTAATCGGCCATTCTCCTCCTTCTGTGTTACCCAAAAGCAGAGGCTAAGATTTAGCATTAAATTTTCTTGCTGTTTTGATATATAGGGCACTGACAAACCCATCACAGATGAAGCAATGACAATCATTTTAAAATAAACTGGAAAACGAAAATTGCATATGAACATCAGCACCCAAGAAAATGAGGAATGGCAGCAGAAAATCAAACAGCCCGGTGTGAGGGGAAACTTTCAAATCCGTACCATAAAAACAAACACAAAACCCTACAATAATCAATCAGCCAGTCTGAACCACAGATTTCAAAATCCTAATTTACTTGCGGATAGCATACAGAAAGATGGCTCCCCAGAGTACATGGCACAAAATTAAAATACAATAAATAAACCTTATTCTTATGTTCCTAGGCTTACTGTTGGTTAAACAGAAACTTGCCTTTTACAGTAATTTCGGTCTCTATCTGAGCACAGAATAACCCGAGCCAAGCAGCATTACATCCTTCCAGGGATTTCAATATGTATTAGCTCATGGATGAAGATCATAAAAGTAAAACAAACTTGCCTTTCATAGCAGGATTACACCATGGTGCTCGAATCTTGCAGAGCTAATGGTCTGAAGGTCAGGCTCTTGGGAACAGATGCACTAATCTCTTATCATCTGTATATTACACAAATTATTTCAGATACTATTTCTCCTTGGAACTGGCAGATGAAGCTGTGTTTGCTGCTGGGGATTACTGTGATCATTAGTGAGAGTGCTGGCTGGGGTGCTCACGCTGGGAGGGTGGCCGTGACCGAGCACAGGCTGCTGCAGACACAGCAAGGGACAGTCACACAGCACTCACAGTTCAGACAGGTAGATTCTACGCAGGTGAGACTTTGTAAAAGAAAGGATTAAACACGATATACGCAGAGAAAAAAAGATTGCCATACACAGTATGAATCAAAACCCCATAAGGTAAAACTTAAGATGAAAACACGACCTTGCTCTGTCATTATGAAATACTCTTTAAGGAAACATGCAGCTTTGTTATTATAGCCCCTATAATACATCAGATTTTGAAACTCCATGCGTGCAACAGAATCTAACATGACAGAATATTGGAGATGAAACGAGAAACAATAAAATGTGCATAAACCCTGGCTCATTTATATAAAAACAATATTACTACCCTCCTGAATAAGTAAAGATTGGATGGACTTAATAAAACTGTCTATTTGGCAGGTAACTTCTAATAAAATCGTAACGAAAGATGACATCAAGAGCATGCAAATATCACAAAAGTTCAGTAAATTCCTCGATAAGTTAAATGATAAATCTACTGCCAGAATAAGAAATGATATAGAAGTAACCTTTAATAAGCTTAAGTAACATACATAGTTAATATAATAACTATTTCAGAGCCTTTAAATAATAACGAGCATATGTTATTAAATATACCATCTCTAGACTAGGAAAAATATCAAAACTAGCCCGTCAGGTACCAGAAAGAGGGTACTTTTAAAAAGGAGACTGCAGTCACAGGATTCCCCCTGTCCATTAGTGATGCAGCACTGGAGATATTAATGAAGACAATCTCCAGCTTCTTTTGAAATGAGTTTTGATGGGCACTTCAGTGGCAAAAGGAGCCAATGTCACTGAAAGATGACTCAAATCTAAAAATGATTTTACTTTATAATTGTTTCATACAATGTGCCTGATTGCTTACAGTTTCCAAAAGAATATATATTCACAATATCTCATTTTTTTTCTCAGCATAAAATACATGTATTTAATTTTTAACAAAAAGAACATACTCTAGAGGAAAATTGAAGGCATTTCTCTCAAGTCAAGAACTTCCAATATACAGGCAGAAAAATTCCTAGAATAATTTATGTCTTCTTTCATGGGAATTTTTAAGTAAAAGTAATCTTTCTAACCCTTGATTGGACACCATTGTCCCGCAGTGTTTTCTCTCTAAAGCCTGCGTTATATGGATGCCAAGTTGGGAAAGAAGAAGATGCACACTGAACAAAGCTTTTTCAAAAGCCTTTGACTTTTCTAGACATCTTTCTGTCACCTCCAGAGGAAATTCGGGCTACGGAGGCTCATTGACTATTATCAAACTAAACATAAAAGCATGGGTAATTTAAACCAAATTCAAAGTGCGTGGTCCTATTGAGTATTTCCTTTCCCTCTATATCTGGAAGAAGTGTTTTTTTATGTCTTACAGACTCATTCACAGTTATGTCTTACATACTTCACAAAAGCATGCAGAATTTTCCCCAAAGTCCAAGTTCATCATGTGCAGATCTCCATGGGACTATTCCCTGTGAAACACAGATAGGACTGGGCTTTTCCCTCATCTACATCCTCAATGTATCATATTTAAATAAAACTTCCAGTATGTTTGTAATGTGACAATATGGTATTTCAACAGTGAGGAAAATAATGCACCTTAGAAACCAAAATCAGCTTTCCCAAAAAATACCTGTACCAGCACAATGGTGCCTGAAAATCTGAAATAATTACAATTACCTAGCTACTAGGATATGATTTATATAAATTAATACAATTTTTTTAATATAACTCACAATCCACGAGTTTATAATGTGTTCTGCTCTATTAATCCTAACGACACAGTAATAAATAAAGCACCGACCCGAAATCAGGGTGAAACTCTGGTCTGCTTTTCTTCGGAATTACAAAGGGAAAGGAGAACACCTGGTGCACACTGAAGTGATCTCTCACCGTGCCATCTGCCCATTTGGCAAGGCAGGTAACCACAGTGTTTTCAGGTATTTTGTAAAGACAACTTACAACAGTGATAAGCTATTATTTTGACAGAAAAACTAGCAATACGAATAAAAAGATCTTTTTACAGAAAGTTCCGCACCGAGCTGTCCCGTAAGGTAAGAAACGTCACCGTGCTGTGTTCTGAAGTACAAAACATGAGCTGAAAGGATGGCCAACAGGATGGGAGTATAAACGCATGCATTCTCAAGGCTATCCGGCGATGGATGGATCTCTCTGTCATTATTTCAATTTAGTTATTGAGCTGTTCAAATCTTACGCATTTCTTCACAGTTCAACTGAGTTCACCAGATTAAAACATTTTACAGATCTTCTTACAGTGAAGCCCTGACTCAGCTTGTGGTCAACATATCTTCATAATAAAATCACTAAAATATGTCAAGTAATCAGGTACCACTACTGGCTCATTTAGCTAATTTTACACCACAGAGAATAATCTATTGTATTAACCTTTAAAGGAAGTCCTTCCTGGTAGAGTATTTAGCTGAAATCCCCCAAATAGAAACATTCTCACGAGGACACCAGAAATGAAGATGCTAAATGAGGTGGAGGATGGTTGTGTGCACAACCCACACCATATCCGAGCAGCAGAGGGGAGTCCTGCTACAACATGCTGTGGGGGTCAAACATTGCACTGCTTTCAGCCAGAGATTCCCATTCGAGAAAGCTAATGCTGTCCCGGTTTGTATCGTAAGCATTATTAAACATGTTTAATATGTAAATGATATTTAAACACACTTTAACGTATGGACATTTAAGGTCCCATGGAATCATTGCTTAAAAAAATACCCCTACCTAAGGATTACACACACGTGCTCACATACACACACACGTGCTCACACACACACGCGCTCACACGCTCTGGGGGCATTTCCAGGCTGTTTCTGTCCCAGCCCCATTTCCATGAGATTAGTGTATCTCCTAATGTGCTCCTGGATGCTTGTAACAGCCACAAATATTTTTTGATCTGGGAATTACAGTCATAAGTTTTTAGGAATTCTTGGCACTTCTGCAGATTGTGAGATTTCCAGTAGGTCACTTCCAGTCCAGGAGTTTGCTCGTCTATAAAATGGGACAATGGCACTTACTGTTCCTTTGTAAAAAGTCTTAAGGCCTGCGACTGGCAACAACACAAAGAACAAAGAACCATTGCTACTATTAAAGAGGTCTGAGATGAACTATAAAAGTCAGAACATAAATTAAGAGCATATAAAATAAATTGCACTACAAAGGGAAGTTCAACAGTACATGTTTACGTAGTATCCACAGCAGTTTCTGCTCCAGTTGGGACTGCAAAATGATTGCTAAACTCCTCCTGCAAGTCTGAACAGGGCAGAAAACTCTGGACAACAAACAGAACAAAAACAATCTGCAAAAGGTCACCCATTTATTCTACAGAACAGTCTTATCGGGTACCAAATTCTTAAGCCTTGAAGTCAATGGGATTTTTCAGCACCAAGCTCTCAAGAGCAATTGATTTCTTAAAAATAAGCACATCCCACCAACAGAGAGCTTTTTATGTATAAAGAGAAACGACCTGTGCATGTAACGTGCTGAGCAGCGTGTCTGTGGGAAGAAGGAAGTTCTCTAAGTGAAGGAGGCACACAGCCATGCAAAGCACCCAGGTTCACTTCTCAGTTCTGCAACTTCATTTCATTCTCAGTTCTTTTAGGAAGAGTGATGATCCCACTTCTCTGTGGCTTCTCCCCTAAGTACTGCCGATATTGCAGTGATAAGTACCCCATCAGAACAAGAGCAGAAGATGAGAAGAAATCCAGGAGATGTCCTCTCTGTCACCCCAAACTGACATCATTCCTTTTGGGACCAATCCTGGATGCACTGATGATTTGATTTGCCTCACTGTTTCTCTTCCTCACTTTTAACTCGACTGAAATTCATGTTGTCCAAATATATTTTCTTTTTCAGCAACAAACCATTTGCAATTATATGTGAAAAGTAACATTAATACAGTAGTAAAAAAGCATAGTATGGATAAAAGCATTAACATATAAAAATTATGTGCCCTCCCTCGAGTAAAACTAAGATTGCGTATTGACAGCTCACTACACCAGCACCAAACCCAGGGCAGCACTGGATGTCCTCACACAAACCCCATCGGCTGGCACTCAAGAGAGCCGCTGGTGTGGCCCAGAGAGCAGGAATGGAGCTATGGCCACCTCAGATGAGAGCAAATGACTCCTTGGTGCTGCCTAAGGGATATTTAACACATACTTACTAATACACATTTATTCTGGCCACTTTTTTGGGGTTTTTTTTTTTTGCACCAGAGCAACGAAGGCAGGGAAAGCAGCTGCCACATGCATCAGAACGGTGCTGTGTAAGTGAAACAACCCACGATGTCAAATACTCAGTCACCAACATTTGCACGGGAAGATTTGTTTCTGAGCCACAGTGACCAGGGCTGGAGAGGGACTTTTTGCCTCTCCAGAGCATCCCCCTGCCCACGTCGGTAAGCTTTAAGGGGTATTGCAGTAGCCTGTTACAGTCTGGGGGTGGTCACTGGGGAAACTTACTCTTCTGAACATTTGGGGAACACGGTCAGGTGTTTAAAAACACATGCTCCAAAATAAACACCAGACAATCTAATGGACCTGGGACTTTGGCCATGGGCACACCTCGAAGCAGAGACTACTGTGAGGCCCACAGGGAGAGCCCAAGCCTTGTCTAAAAGGGGGACTTTGGGACCTTATCAAATTTCTTGCCATTGTCCCCAAGTTGGCCACGAACAGGTCTGTCCCCTTGGAGCAGAGTACGGGCTACAGGGCTGTACCCAGGCAAGGAGCACAAAACCGCTGATCCCTGTGTGACGCCAGCGCTGTGGGGTACCTCTGCCTCCGCAAGGACCTGGTCCTTATCATGGTATGCCTCTAAGCTAACGACAACCCACCCCCCTAAAATGTTTTCCTGGTAAATTAGTCCTTTCCAATCAATAAATACTAAACTTCAACAGCGTACATTTAGTATGAAAACCCAAGCCAGCCCTGCTGCGTATTTTCGCTGGAGTTAGTTCTCAGTGCCCTTTGAACATCTCCCCCGTTAACACTTCAGTCACTCTGGAGTCCGGACCGAAGAAAGCAGATGAGTCTTGTCAGAGACACCCCCCCCCAGCCTGCCCTGACCATGAACTCTAGAAAGGAGCTGCTTGGGCAGGCGAAAAGATGGTTAGTGGGATAATTTTCAAAGGGAGAGTGATGGGTAAAACTTATTTACTTTCATACATAAATCCTAGGTCACATTTATACCTAATTCAGTGTTTCAGTCTGGCCACGCTCCGAGACAGAACACTTCACAACATCAAATCTAATCAAATGGCAGAGCTATAAATAAAGCCATCAACAGCCATGTGAAAGCAAAACTAATCAAAACAGCAGCCCTGAGATTCCTCCCTGGAAGGGGTTTTCAGATATTTTAACCTGCTTTATAAACAGGAAATCCATTTGCAGGTACCTGCGTTAAGATAACTTGTCAATCTGACAAGTTCAGAGAAATCATTACAAAGAAATGGATTCCCAAGACACTGATTTTTTATTCCAAAGATGCAACAGCCACCATTAAAAAACCCAACATTCAATGCTGTTTCATACCGATATTTTACAATCAACATCTAAAATCAAAGTAAGTTACCCGGTTAGCCCGAGCTTCAAAACCAGAAGCCGGGTGTCTGTGTGGGGCACCCACCCTGTCTGATCTTACCACAAAACTCCTGCACTTCACCCATCACAGACATAAAGCGGAGAGAGAGGTGTTTCCTCCCGGCCCAGCACCAGCCCCCTCGGGCTGTGCTCGGGAGCCACCAGCCCTGAGGGAACCGGGGAGGCGGCAGGAGAGCTCCAAGGAGGGCAAGGTCCCTGCTCTGCACCGAGAGCGAAGGGCAGCCCCTCACCCTGCCTCGGACACAGACCCCCCCTCTGCCTCAGACACAGAACCCCCCCCTCTGCCTCGGACACAGAACCCCCCCCTCTGCCTCGAACACAGACCCCTTGGACACAGACCCCCCCTCTGCCTCGGACACAGACCCCCCCTCTGCCTCAGACACAGAACCCCCCCCTGTGCCTCGGACACAGACCCCCCCCTCTGCCTCAGACACAGACCTCTTGGACACAGACCCCCCCTCTGCCTCGGACACAGACCCCCCCTCTGCCTCGGACACAGACCCCTTGGACACAGACCCCCCCTCTGCCTCGGCTGCTTGCATCGGTCAGAATCCAGCGGAAATGGGTGGGCAATTCCGACTGGTCAAAATTCCATCACACAGGGAATTTCTGCTGGGACTGGCAGACATTTAGAGCTCCCCAGAAGAAAAAGCACCTCATTTCTAAGATTTCCTGTAAAGCAATGCTTTTGAAGCTATCAGGCACCAGAAACTGAATTTTTTCAATATGAAAAATGACTATATGGGTAAATGAAATAAACTATAGATGAGCGTCTGTGAGCATCAAGGACTTTTATAAATATTGAGTAATTTCGAAGCAATTCTCAGGTAACTTATGAGGATAAACACAGATCATAAAGAAAAACAACTCAGTTTACCCTTTCGGTTCTTTGAATGTCTTAAGGCTATGACACTGCAGTTAAATATTTGTAGACTTCAGACAGAAAATCTAAATAGATTGTCAAATTTTAGTAAATTCAAGCAAGTTCAGGGATGAACCTTCCAAAAGAAGCGCGAGGCCATATAGAGACAACATGTATGGTCACTGAGGGCTGAGTAACTCCACTGAGGGCTGTACAACAGGAAACGGTAGCTCAGTATTGCACAGTATTTTCATGCCTTACTTAGAGCACATTTCACAAAGTACCTGATATAGATAGCACCTAACAATAAAAATCAATGCAGATTTAAACAAAGTTAATATTTTGCATTACTGATCTCTCTTGGAAGTTATATGATCATCATATTCTAAAAACCACACACTTACCAAACTAAAGAAAACCTGGCAAAACATTCAAAACTGATGAAACTGTAAACATATGCCACAGCTGAGAAAAACATTTGTACTTTGACACCATGCCAGTGACCTAGAGATCCCAACATCTCTAACTTCCTGGGCCATTTATTTTTTCACTTGTCTTTTCTTGGCAATTTGAAGAAAATTTAGCAGCTGCAATAACCTGGCTGGTCAAACGGAGAGGCTAAAAAACACTGAAAGTTAAAACTCTCGAAATAGCAGTACATGTACAAAGGAGAAGAAAAAGATAGTGTAAAAAAAAAAAAAAAAAAGCAGCAGCACAGTCCAATATAAACCTCTGTTAAATTCTCACTAGTCTCTGATGGATTTCCTTAAAAAGAAATCACACAAAAGAAATTATGATGAAAGTCATCGATACGCATAGAAAGAGTGTTTCCATGGGACAAATCCCACCGCTCAGGAGCAGTATTTCCTCACGAAGCACGAGCAGATGCCACCAAAGAGCCAAGTTTTGTTCCGAAAAGCACAGATTCACAGGGTGCCTCCACCCCTTTCTTCCCTTCTCTTTGTTTGTCGGACCGGCTGGCAGGAAGCAAGTCTGGACCAGCACGTAACATGATGTGCGTGTTTTCATCTCTTCTATCTTTCTTCTATTTTAAGACTTGCCAAAGTGCTTATTACTTATGTTAATTTAATTTAAATGCCATCTAAAGTAGGGAGAAGACTCTGGGCAATAAACTGTTATACAACCAGAGACCAAATTCCCCTGTGGCACAGTTTACATTAGACTCCTGCTCCTTCTCCTCTTGGAAACAAAGTCGACGTTGGACTGGCCGACGGCCCTGGCTGGCAGATCTGCTGCCGGACTGCCGCAGGGGGGCACACAGCCTGTGATGTCCTCATTTGTCATCTCTCCTCTCCTGCTGGTGCTACCAGGGTCTTGGCCAGCTGGACCCAACCTCCCCTCGTCACCTGTAACCAGTTTTGGGGCAGGAAGCTGTGTTCTGGAGTGTGCCCGGGGAGGAGACCTGCCGAGTCTCTCCCGGCTTGTCCCTGGCCCCACGCGGAGCCACTGCAGGGGACACAGAGCACCAAAGCGGGGGGAAACTTTCCACTGAGCATTTTTGTCAGCAAAAGAAAATGAAAAAAAGGAGATTCAGCAACACTGAAATGTTTTGTGAACCGATACCTGCTCTGTATGATGCTGTCGACATTTTGTTGTAAAATGCCATTCGTATTTATTCATATTTAAGGAAATACTCAAGCTGAATCGTGTCCTCTCAAGATGGACATCGTAAGATGTTAGATTTGACAGAATTTTTCATCCAACTTAATGACTTGCCAAAAACCGTGAAAATTATTTTTGAAAAAATCTTATGAACATTTTTTCATAATTTTATGAACATAATTTTCATAGCTTTTAGCATATTTTATTACTTATGATATGCAATTCAGAGTATCTAAAGGCCATTATCTGTATTGCAGACTCTATGAGTTATATTATACATAAGTATGCAGATTTTTTATAAATAAATTAACATCATCAGCTGCAATAAAAGCAGCAAGCTTTATTATTGTTATCACTGTCATCATCATCATTATTTTCCTTGAAAATCCCTTAAAAACACCTGCTGATCCTCCATTTTTTCTTAGGCTAGGTTAGGCTTTTCATTCGGATTCTGTTGCTATCAGTTCTTTCCTAGCCAAAAAAAGTTACTGAAAAATCCCTCAAAGCTCATCTTCACATTCACATGTAGAAGTGCTAAATAAGATTAAAATAGCATCTCTGAATCTAATGCTTCTTTGTATTCAGCTAAATGGATTTTTTTAAACTCAGCCCACCAACACCTTATCATCAAATGTACAATTACCACACAGTTTTATAAATGCTTTATAAAAACAACTTTAAGATTTTATAAAGTCAGTTTTATTTTCTAAAAGATCCAGAATTAGATATTTTCTTGCCCCTAATGGATTTAGAGATATGATACTCGTGTCTGAAACACCCTGCTGGAACCAAAGATGGATCTCTGCCCATATTGAGATGCCAAGACCCATTCTGTCCTTTACCGTAGCTACATGGAAGCTACAAGTGAGCCAGCAAAATATTACAGGTGATCTGTAACAGAAAAGAGTGCAAATAGAATTTTGGTTGTGTATTTGTGGGGAATAACATTTTAAAATAATTTTTTAAAGGATTTCAAATTCCTCAGTTCCATGAAAAAAATAATACCATGAATGGTTTGTAAGAAATACTATAACGTACTGGCCAGATTTCAAAATTTCTCTTTCTAGGAAATATTTTGACCCACTCTCTGGAACTTGGTGTTACATTTACTCCAAGTATCAGGGAAAGGGCCTTAATGTGAGACCCTGCAAAGTTCAATGAAAAATGGTGACATGAAGAGTCTTGAGCACCCGTTTGAGTAGAGGTTTGTATATGACAAGTCAGTTCTGCCCAAACCTCACCTGGGCCCTTGGAACAACTCTGTGAAGGGAAAACCGCAGATCCAGCTCTTCTGCCCAGTTTGAGACTGGAGCCTGCGCTCCCCAGTCAATATTAAACATTGAATGAGCTGGTTCATGCCGACCAGGCTGTCCCAGTCAAAGCAAACCAAAGTTTGTGTTAGTTAAGAAAGGATCTGCTTTGGAAAGAAAAAAAATAATAACTTCAGATCTATCAAAACAAGGCAAGACCATCTGACCCGAAACAAAGCAGGGTTTATTCTTCTGTGAGACAGGAGAGACGGGAACTCAGTCCTGCACCATGGAGTGAGAGTTTTTGCTCTGGATGACTGTGGGGCATCGCTCTAAACCTTTCTGCAAAACCCCACAAGCTCCAGAAAGTCACAAACCGTGGACCTGTTCAGGCAAGAAGCGTATGAGGAGTAGTAAGATTCAAGTTTAAGGCTGACATTCTCTTAGATAGACTCTTTTCCCCTCTTGACAGTACTTTGGCATTGTTCTATTTCCTTCTGTCATAATTTTGATATTATTTCAACTCAGTGTTTATACTTGCACAAAGTAAAACTTGTGAACGCAGTGTGAATCATGTGAGAAAGCAAATAAAAATCCTCTTTACACAAAGCTCAGTTAAATACAGTCAGAATTATCAGTAGGTATTTCTATAAAACATTTCATTAAAAATACAGTAGAAACCTAACAGTGAAGCTACACTTATTAAATGCATTTGACATAGATTGAAATTACAGAGCTACAAGACATGGATGTCACAGCTTAGCTAAAATCAAGATTATACTTTTGGAAAGCAATAAATTCTCCTAAAACCCACGCTACTTATATATTGGAAATAGCTTAAAGTACAGTTATTGCTGCAGTAATGGCTGTTAAAAAAATCTAGGGAGAAAGTGCAAATAGACAGAAAAGTAAATGAATACTTTTGAGTACGAGTCAACCAACTACATAACAGGAGACAAAGTCAGAATTTATATTTCAGGAAAAAGGAAAAGAGCCACTCATAACACTAACTCAACCAAGCGGCAGGACGTTGTTTGAAAATACTAGCCCTTATTAGGAAATCTTTTGGAAGCTGAGTAGCTGGAACTGAGTTATGTTTCTATTAAGGGCAGTGAATTCCTCAGTGAGACGGCAACAGTAAATAAAAGAGACCATGCTTACATTCACTCAATAGTTTCAAGGAATTAAGTATCATTACTAGAACAAAGAGTTCCTCTTACAAAAATAATCAGTTTTTTTTCTTTGTTTTTAATATTGTCCTTCATCCCTGTGTTCCTTCCCCCTCCTGCCACAGAGACATTTGGGTGCCTCGGGGTCGGGGTGAGGCTTTTGCTGGGCTTGGGGGGTGCTCTTTGCTGCGGGGTGTCAGGTTTGGAGCCCTGGCACGGTCCCCAAGGCACAATTACCACCCCTGCTGCTGTACTACGCGCTTTTTTTACATTGGCTGAAAAGAGAAAACCATCTTCATGTCAGTCTCCCTCCCTCCCCTCTCCCTGTGCGCTGGAGCTGCTCCCCCCACAGCTCTCCCCAACCAGGCAAAGCTCAACGGCCAGCGCTGGGAAAATCACACCCGGAGAGGAGAGGAGAGGAGAGGAGAGGAGAGGAGAGGAGAGGAGAGGAGAGGAGAGGAGAGGAGAGGAGAGGAGAGGAGAGGAGAGGAGAGGAGAGGAGAGGAGAGGCTCACGGGGTGAATGCTGAACAAGAGCGAGTGCAGGACGGACACCACGCTCCGCTGGGCAGCAGAAAGGTACTTTTTAAGTAAGCACAATGGGATGTTAAGGAAAACATCTGCAAAGCGTGCAGAGTTAGGGTAATACGACGAGGTGTCTGTAGGTAAGGATGCTCATGTATAAGTGCCAAGTGCTCTGGCAGAGAGAAACACCCAACGCAAGCAAATACTTGGAAAAGCTCCTCTACAACACAATGAACAACAGGTGATTTACAGATGAAACTAAATAGATGGGTAACGGTACAGCTGTAAGACTCACGGTAATTCTGACTTCCAAGGTAATTTTCTGAATCTACCATTAGAAAATTTGAGATCTTGTAGCATTTCATCTGGATGAACATGAGATGGCGATAGAAAAGAACAGCATCAGAAATGAAACTCTGTGAAAACAGCAATGGGATATTATGGTAGATAAGAAACAAAAAAAGGGCTGTTTCATCCCTAGCACACTAACTGCTTTGAGAGATTTAAGATACCTCTCTGTGTTCTGTTAGAAACCTTATTGTAATTTCGAGACAAATACAAAATTTATTCATAACTAATTTATACCCGTTTGTTCTCATACCGCAGTTTCCAGTGGTGTTGCCCTTTAGCTTCAAAAAGTTCTGCCTTTTTGGTGTTTACTCTCATTGCATTCTCACAGAACACTCATAGCCCTGTTCAGCCGTCACTGTTATAGGCTGAACAAAGCAGGCAATAAATCATCCTTCAAGGCCACGACTCCCACAGACATCCAGCACTCATTCTGGTGAGCGGCGAGTGGCCAGGATTGCAGATGAGCTGTCG
Source organism: Numenius arquata (assembly GCF_964106895.1). NCBI lineage: Eukaryota > Metazoa > Chordata > Aves > Charadriiformes > Scolopacidae > Numenius > Numenius arquata. The sequence goes on along the minus strand of NC_133582.1, from coordinate 410,411 downwards.
GCTGGGCATCACTCCATGACGTTAACGTTTTCTGAGCTCTCCAAGGAAACACCTCACCTGAGGCACCCAGGAGAGCATTCGCCGTACCCCTGGCCGGATCCTATACACAGCTTACATTCATCCTGTCATTTTCATTATATCCACGTCTTCCTCCTCCTGCTGTTTTTTTAGACGACAGCTCCCAGATTGCACCTGGAAATCTCCATTGGTCACGCTGAAAGGAAGGATCTGGCAATCTGCATTATCACATCTTATCCTAGTACTATTATCCTGGCCCTCAAGTTCATCAGTCCTCCAGGTCACCTGGAATCCATACACTTTCCGGATCAGTACCATCAGCGCATTCCAGCCACACACACACTACATCTCATTAAAATATTAATGAGATTTGCCTGTGGGTTTTTCTCGTAGGAACTCAACCACTAAGCATGCTCTGGCTCTTGTTCTAATAAAACCAGCTGATGCTTCCTTCCTAACCAGTTTCTTCCTGGCATCCAGTGTCTCTTACTGATCTCAATGCTTTCCATCCAGTCTAATAATAATTGATGATTTATTGAAATCTAGGTAAAACAAGTCTTTTGAACTTTCATCTAGCAATCAGCTTTCTTATCAAATAAATGTAATTTTTTAAATAAGCACAAATTCTTTAACTACAGTAATAAAAAAAAAAAAAAACAAACACCCAAAAACGCAGAGGTTATGAGGTAAAAGAAACATACTCCAAAATGAATCCTTGCCATTATTTATAACTGAGACTCAATTAATCAAAAGGAAAAGTGGAAAAAATCCAAAAGGCGCCTGACCACTGCAAGAAAAGGTTGTCACGACCCTTGTGAAAAAGTAACAAAATTATTTCCTCGAGCTTACAAAAAGAAGTGATGGCTTTCTCAAGAAAGATAACAAACAAAGCTCCACCCTCCAGCGTATTTTATTTCTGATTTATTACCTCCTTTATCTGTCCATACTGTTTAGACCTGTATGAAATCTCTTGTACCATAAAATTACTACAAGGACGGACAGAAAATTATCCTTGCTGGTATTTCCAAACAAAGACTGCAAAAATGAAAACCAGATCTTTTTTCCAGTAGTATCTGCTCTGAAATGATGTAGCCCTGAGCCTGGGAGATTGCCTCACTATGCTTAATTTCTACGTTTCCCGGGAAGTGTTGTTTTTACCGCAGCAGAGTGGTGCTTGTGAACAGTCACTGGGTGCCATGCCACTGGACGAGCTCCCCGTGTCTCCAGGCACCGTAGCTCTCCTCCTCTGCGTCTCCTCTGCTCTAATCTGTTTTTAAGCCAGCAGCGGGAACAATATGCAGTATCCCAGGCAAAATCTCACCTCTGTTTTATATGAGATCACTAGTGCCTCTCAAGAGATGTCAGAACACTGATGTTAATGGTGTTGAGCACCTTGGAAAATGGAAGTGGTCTCAAAGAACTCATATTCGAAAAAAATAGAGCCCGTGTCTCTAAAGGCTCACCAGTCACATCTCTGGTAGTTTCGGTCATATTTATCTCAAAGCTGGGGTTTTCAGTCTTTCTATCTGTACTGGTTACCATGTTTTGGATATCTTAATTAAATAACACTCCCAAACTTTGTAATTCCTTTTAAATTCTTACTCTCAGTGCTTTTGACAGAAAAGTTGGCCTTCATTAGACACAGCTAACGAATGAAAATCCTCTAAGACCTTCAACAAAGCAAACAAAACCCTAGCCAACCATCCTGTCCCTGTGGCTTACAGAGCAAAACCTGTCTGGCTGACCCAGCAGGTACTGGCATCAGGCTGAATGTCATGGAGATGAGACACTGGCAAATCTCTGACAACAAGGTGGTGACGATACGGTGTCAGAATGGTTGCAAAGCACTCTTAGGCCTTAGAAAGAGCAAGAAAAGTGTCCTCCTACTTTCCACACCTCTCTCTGCTGAGCAGGTGTTAGAGAGCAAAAGGGAGGAATGCTTTCCCCTCTTAAGGCCTGTCTCTGCACGTCCCATGGGAACCGAGAGGGATCCAGGATGGGAATACTTCTGTTTATTGAGGCTGAGCTTTGCCTTTTCTCCAGAACTCATCTCACTGGTGACACCCCTGCCATCACCTCCATCCACTTTGAAACACATTATTATGTCTCTATTCACGGTATAAATTCTGTAATAAAACTCTTTCCTCCTACGGCAGCAGTTTTTATCCCTTTTGAAACAAATGCAGAACCCCAAATCAAGACACAGTAACATCACTCCCTGGTCGGGAAACTATAATGTCAGAATATCTGCAGGGGAACAGAGTGCTCTATCCCAAATCAAGACAATAGATGATGATTTCCTATCATAATCCATTTTCCTATCATTTTTTTATGATTTAAATATTAGTTGCTGTAATTATTTTGAAAATCTGCAGTTATATATTCATTTTGTATATACATATGTATTTATTTACAAAAATAAGGATGGCAAAGGAAGCTAGAAAAGTTGGATTGTACAGAATGTGCCTGGAGCTACTTTTCATTCTTCTGTGGACTTTCTGTAGGTTTTCTTTCTTTTTTTTTTCTTTTCTTTTTCTTTTCTTCTTTTAACTGTGATAGCATAAGCAGAGCTGGATTTTCATTAGGAATACTGCCAGCACATTACAAGCTCTTTTGGATGAACTATGAAATCTATCCAATTTGTGGGCACAAACAAACCATAGTAAGGAAGGATTTCATTATTTCAACAAACAGCTATTAAAGGTATTATGAAACCTGAAATGTAATCAAAAGGAAAGTGCAACAGAAATATATACTTTTCCTTGCAGATTTGCATAAAAATAAAAACCCGATTCTTTCGCTGACAATCTTGTAAGGCACATATTCAGAATAAATGTTTTCCAACAGCACTGCCCAAGGGTGCACAAAATAACGCGATTACGGATCCTGCTAAACCTAACCCACGAGTGGCTCTGCCCCAAAGGCGCCAAAGGTCCATGTGTGCGTGCACAGACACACACACGTGTCACCGGCTCACACACACACACCCCCCTTTCTCAACTGAAAATAAAATCTACTCTTGGAATTAACAGTGCCCAGTAGCAGTTTCACACACACCTCTTCTATTTCTACACACGATTAAACCCGTGCAGTCTGCTGAAAGCAAGAATCACCTACAATAAGTCGACTCCAGCCCTTATTCACCAAGATTGAAAAAAAAGCAAGTTGGAAGTTAATTTTACTGGTTGTGAAGCCAGTAGTGAACTAGAATTTCAGAACTACGCTGCACAAAAATACAGAATCTCAAATTTTCAAAAAATATCTGACCTTTTGTTTTATTTCTAATTTTCTGTTTTGAGTTTTCAGAAACAAATACCTATGTGTGTCACACGTACCTGACTTACAATCATGCAAGTCATAGGAAAAAAAAATTAAGCTGACCAATTCAGGAAAAACTATGGAGGCTACACATACATTTCTGGGTTTTTTATACTTCCTTTAAAATCCATGCTCTGTGTCCACAGCACACCTTCAGTCACTGCAGATCTGTAGCAGAAGTTCATACATTGCACCACTTTTGTGGAGGCCCATACACTTCCACACCAGTTTTAAAACTTCAGAATTTGGCTGTTCTAACTAATTTTCACATAATCAATTTTAAGGACGTAGTTTATATTATATTGTTAAACCAATTCTATGGTTCTATGATTTTTTTTTTTAAATTCTGAATAGTGGAGACATTATTAAGTTACTTAGGCACAACACATTAAAGTGAGTTAGACCTTTTTAGATTTCTCCTCCCCTCTTGTACACTACAGGGAGGAAGGAAAGTGTGTCCCTGAGTTAGGGCAGGAGTATTTAGTCTCCAACAATGGATTTTCTTTGGAAAACATATCAAGTCTCATGTGTATATTGTTCTAAACAATTCATTAATTCAACTCACTGATTTCTGATAACATAACTAAAAAAACAGTGACTGATAAAACACACCACATCTTATTTGCTCTGCTAAAGCCAGATAGTGCTGTTTGCCTGTAAGGCAAATTAAATATTCTCAACTCTGTTTTACAATCATGAATAATACATAGTTTTACTTTTCATATTTGATTTGCTGTTTGAGTTTCATTATAAATTTAGGTGCTCCATTCCTTGCAAAATTCTTATTGTTTTGAAATTTACACCAAGCAAAATCTGGAGAGCTCTGGTACCTTTCTGTGAGGAATGGGAGCACCTGAGCTTTAAATAGATAATGCTAAAAAGTGTTTGGAAGTCACAGTTTAGCTTTTCAGTTAATTACTAACTCCACGGAGAGGTAGGAGCAAGGGTTGATGCAAGGCAAAGCATCCCAAGTGTGGAAGGCCCCTGTGCCTTCCTCTGCCTCTGCAGCCCTGGTTCCTGCTGGGAGCTGGACCACTGCTGAGTGGGACGGAGCCAAGATGTGCTCTGGCACAGATACTCCTATTTCAAGGAGATTTAGGAGCTAGAAAGGAAGGCCAGATCAAACCACAAAAAATCTGTGAAATAGTTAAAATATTTTGCTCCTTAGTAAGTAGATAAACATCAACCTAAAATCCTTTCTCTAATACAATACCACTTTTTATTACTTAAGAGCGTGTGATTGATTCCGATGCATGTAAAATAGCGTCTCACTGTACACAACTGTCTCTGCTCTAGTCTAACATTCAGGTCAGTGCATTTTTGAGCAACACAATATTATTTACAACTCTAGGCTTCAAATATGTCTAGTACATCTATCATTTGGCCCAACTGCATGATTATACCCTTTCTGGCTTAAAATTCATAGATAAGTAGCGTAGAAAAGTGTTACAGTATTTTTGTTAAGGCTGACCAAGCTTCACTTTTCAAAAGAATCACTTCTACTGCTCATCTGGAAACCAAGGAAAAAGGGTGAGATATTTGATGATAGAAATAAACAATATTGTTACTTACCTTAGTTCAGATTACCCTGACTGTGTGAGAGGAGTGCTGCAAAATGCATGAATTCTGTGCTAGGCTGAAGCTTTTCCTCTTTCTTTTCCTTCTTTTAGTAAGAAAGAACCCTTAGGGTCAGGTCCTGCTCCCACTGAAGATAAGAGCAAAAGTCTTCACTGGGCTTCAATAGGAGGAGGATGGGGACTTTAAACATTTCTTTTTTCTTTTGTATCTTTCTGAATAAGCTTTTGTTCCCCAGGCTACACAGATGTGAAGCTTTTAAGATTTCTAAAGTAGCAATAAAGAGCTGGAAGTCTGATGTTCCTAATGAAGCATCATGCTGTCAGGTAATTCATCTGAATTTGCTGACCCCAATTTGCCCGTGTTGTTTTTAAAGAAAAAATATTGGATTTACTCTTGACTAAGAAATCAAAGGTAGTTTTAAAAAACATATTTTTGTCACTTCAGGTACGATCTTTTATCCCGGTTACGTAACTGTATTCATTTGCTCAGATTCCAACTACCCGATTCATTCTCCACTCTTCTGCTAAAAGAAATTCCCTATACATAAAGCTGCTCTTAACCAAACCATTATCCACTGCTGATACCCACATATGTCTCTCTGCATTTCCATGTCTACCTATAAACAAGGCCTCTAAGAGATAGAAACGTTTCTCATGGATCAGGACAGAAAGTGGTTACAGAACAGATTCTAAAAGGCATTTGTATATTGTTCCTTGCAGACATCTAAAGATGAAAGAAAATTAGCATCTCAGATATTTATTCACAGCCAGAAAATCTTCTCTCCTGAAGGGTCTATATCCAAATACATGTAACACAGATGCCACAGATGAAATAATGGTAAACCACGTGTGGTGAGTCCTGTTTGGGAAGGGCATGTGTCTCACTCACCTGTCTGGCTGAGCTGAGATGTGCTCCTGCTCCTGCGGGACACAATGGCAACCACCTTGGCACTCAGGCTGGAGCGCCTCTTCTTCCCACCTGTTCCAACCATGCCCACCGCCGTGTCTGACTGACTCCCGTCATTGTGCTCCAGCTTGTACATCTCCCCGCTCACGCTTGTGCTCTTTGTGATTCTCCCTGAAGTCCCCATCCGTCTGCCTTGCATTTTAGGAGTAAATGTACTACAGTTACAAAGTAAAAACAAACATGTTAATTAGTCTGTGTGACAGCATTTCCAAAAGCTGCTTTTTTCTTTTAAATTAGTAAATTAATTTGAAGCCTTGATACATTTTCATTTATTTGGTTCACAAATAAAAGGTTAATTTGGTGCTCTTCAGAGTATATATTTCCAGTATTATAATTTGTTCTTCACTTCTTCCAGGGAAATAAACAAAATGACCACTTTCCCGTATTTTTCAGAGCAACAGAAAGAGACATGCGACATTTTAAAGTCATATGGAGCCTTCCTGTCTATATCCCCACAATACAGAAAGCAACAAAACAGCAATTTTACCACCAAAGAAAATGAATATGGGCCAAGAGGATATACGTAGGTTAATACACGTATTTTATTGGCAGCGTTCACCAAAGCCGTAAGACCTAATAGATATGAAGGTATCATCCGCTATATTTTCCTACTTCCCAGAAAGAGATAATATAATATGCAGAATTTTACATGGCTTCACTCTCTTACTTCCTTAAAGGTAAATACAATAATCACAGTATGAAGGCAAAACAATTTTGGGGCAAAAAAACCTAACAATGCACTAGAACTTTCATTGATTGACAGAAAGATGAATGGGTCTGTCAGTTCTCTTTGATTTTCTTTAGCTATCGTATTGCATTTGAATGTTTCTATATGAATCCTTCTTCTGCTCCTGCACATAGAGGCTGGATAAAGTATTCAGAAACACGCTCTAGAGAACATTCTCAAATACACACAGAACTAATGCACAATCCCGATGCTGCTACGACCAAGCAATGCCCTGGCTCTAATGGCAATACGAATTTAGCCATCACTCTGCAGAGTGCTAAGAAATTTAAGCTGCAGCCTGACTCACTTCAGACATAGTTGCTAAATCAAACTAATATGTAGAGTATTCCTTGATATTTTATTGCTGATTAATAGTCCTACTGGAAACATCCTAATTTTAGGGATTGTTTTTCCAGCAATTCTGTATTTTGAAGTCAAATGTTGAATTTGTTGAGGGACAGTCCTGCTGTCCTTCCCAGCAGGTTCCCTTCCCAGCAGATGTGATGGACTGTCCCCTGCCCCCACCCCTCCCTAAAATGAGAAAGAGAAAGGTCAGAGGTGTAGGCTTCTTTATCTCATGGCACGTTTCAGACAGAGAGGAAATCTTGACAGGGAGCAATGAAGGGGTCTATGGGAGAAGAGCTGACACCCTGCAACTTCTATGGATCTGGGCCCTGCTAAAGGTTACAGATACAGGAAAGTATAAAATTATGTATATACCTAAATTACGTTTTACTGACAGTTACCAAGATTTACTAATGTGTGACCATATGTAAGAGCAGATAAAAACAGAGAATATTTTTTTAAGGAGAAGCTGGAAAATTCCTTGAATAGAAAACACAATCTAAAGGTCATTATCAATATCCACGCAGGCATTTAACTATGTTCAGCACTTCCAATCTGCTTCTCTTAAATTCAGATAAAACAACAGCTCCCACCTTCACACAGAACAAAGTTCCATGATGTACTGGAGCACTCAAGAGCCATTTTAGTGGACCACCTGAGGCACAATGAGCTTAAAACAGGTTCTCTGTTGTTTCCTCCTATCTCACTGTGACTTTAGTGACTGCCTTTTGGGTTTGCATGGCAGAAATGGAAGTATATATGTATTTTGATATTTCTATGTTAAATTCCATTGTATTTTATTGGCGCTCTCCCCCAGTACACACTCCCTTACGTGTATGAGAGCACATACACATACACACACATATTATATTGAGTCATTCTAGGAAAAATTTTAACTGCCCTTTTTGGTCATTTAAAAAAAAAAAAACCACAACCATCTTCCATAAATATGCAAGTGTCAAGGAAGAGCTTTTGTGTAAGTTCTGTTCACTTTAAAATAATATCAAATTGAGAAAAAATGCTGTAAAATATTTCCCATTTTCAAAATAGAGACTGGTTGTCTTGAGGGAGATAAATACTAATTTCTTGGCTTCAATATAAATCATGCCCCTAACATAGTACAGGTGTTTACTTCACAGGCTACATATGCTGCCACTTTTTAAAGTTGCAATGATCACTAACTAATGATATCTTTATTGTTGCCCATAGAATGCAATAAAGTCATCTAACCTAGCACCTTGAAACCTTTGGTTTCAAGTAGCACATTCAAGTAACACACTAAGAATGGTTACAGGCAATCTGTGCCTCTGTGCACAGAAAAAGAGTCACTTGATCTATTATTTTTTTCAGTTGTTTTCTAGCTGAAGTAAACCAGCGCCGCCCGAGACCCCGGCCCCGCCCGGGCGGCCCGGAGCTGTCCTTCAGCACCACGACCACCGCCGCCCCGGAGCTGTCCTTCAGCACACCGCCACTGGCCCCCCCTTCGCCGCCGGAGCTGTCCTTCAGCACCACGGCCACCACCGCCCCGGAGCTGTCCTTCAGCCCACCGCCACTGCCCGCCCAACCTCCGCCGCCGGAGCTGTCCTTCAGCACCACGGCCACCGCCGCCCCGGAGACCCCGCCATATTTCAAGCAATATATCCACCCTATAGCATACTATATAGAACTCAAACTAAGCCAATTACATGAATTAAATAATTGTATATCTTTCTACATACAGAGATCTCATACATATATATATTCAAGATGCATAAAATTATACTGGGCAAATTATTTGGATTATCAGTACATAGATATCCACTGAATATTTCTCATTAACTACATACAATACCTGCCAATAGTACATATCACCTGAAAAAGAAAGATTGTAAGACACAGGAAGGTAGAACAAACTTTGCCCATAAACTCATCTAATATCTGGAAGTACATCCTTTTAGGGAAAAAATCTTAAGTAATGAGCCATTGCTAAAATTACAGTTATTTCCTTAATTCTCTAAGACTTACTGATGATTTATTTAAAAATACTTTAGGTGTTTATTTTCTTGATCACTTATTTTTACTTCATCCATTTTTCCAATAATGCAAGCCATGAGAAAATAAAGAATCCCCTGTATCCCCTTCCTGTATAGGAGATATTTTAATAGAAGTTCTTTCCACACAGTTGCAGTAACTTGAATCTTTTGACAGAATCCCTGGCCTTCACCAGCTTGAGCTCGTAAGCTCCTTTCTCCTCTCTGAATGCAGAATCACGTACTCATTCATAGCCACCGTGGCACCCTTTTGCAATGAGGTAGCTCATGAATACTAATATCCTCCTAAACATGTAATAGTTGTGTATCAAAGAGAAGATGAGCACTCCTTTATAATGAGGAGCATTACATTTCTAAAAATAAACTAAGTCTTGTTATTGGCATTATATAATATATAATTAATAAATCCAAGTTCTAAATTACCTATCCACAAATTGCTCTGTCAGTCTTAGAATATATAGCTGTATTTATATATGATATATAACATTTGCTGCTAGATTAATTACCGTACCATTTATGGTATTTCATAAATTAATTCAAACATGGTGCTTTACAAACCAAAGGACAAACACATATCCTATATTAAAATTCTCTGTAGTTAGTCAAGAGACTTTTTTAGACCATAAAGAAGTCAGTTCATTCAATTTTGTACAGTCTGTACCAATTGGAACTCCATATTGATCTAACATGCATATTCATCATATATTAAATCCATGAAATAGTTAGAATCAGAAAGAAAATCTTGCTTCTCTTGTAAAGTCACCATATTAGAGTCCTATTGGTGTATTATGGTAGTTGAAATTCAGTAACTCTTGAAAATTATTATATCCGTTCCTGACAATATTCCTCTATTGCCAAAGAGTGCTCCTCATGACAGGGATACTGCCTCTGGAATGAGAGCCCAGCCCATTGTGCTCAAAGTATAAACTCTCACCGAGGTAAGGGTTGGGAAGATTTCATTACAGAAGTCTCCTCTGAGAGGAGACTGGTTAATGTCCTGCTTTGGAAGATCAGGAAATTTCCATGTGGGACTACAGCACCAGAATCTCTTTTGTGAAAACACCTTTCTCAGTAACACACTGACCAGAGAATTGTGCAAGTTTCACAGCTCTGACAGTTCTCTATTTTTCAAACTTGTATAATTTAGCATTTCTCCATGAAATGAAAGAACAATAATTCAAAAAGTAAGTCTGAACATTACAAAAGATAAGCAGATTTGAACTATTTTCCAAGAACATTTCACGAAGGTAATTTATATTCTCTGAAATAAGCAGAGCGACTGTCTCCGTATGCGGGACCCCCGTGTCTGCCTGTGCGTACCCACAGCACGGTCAGTCTGAAGCCAACTCATCACACGACTCATGAAATAAACCAACATAAAGCAGTTAATTACTGCAGGGGTGCTGCTCGGGGGTAAGTATCGCTAGCAATGCTGATGTGGACAGGCTAAAGGGCAACAGCTCAAATGACCCAAACTTGGCCGCAAACCACCATGTATATATGAAATTCAAGCGTACCAAACACAGGAAGCACATAAATGTTAAATCTGTGTCAAGAGAATAGCTGTTGGGAGGGTGTTGTGTATGACAAATACAAAAATGCGGAGTTTTTTATGCTCGCTGCTGAATGGAGGAAACTTCCTGCAGTAGCAAGAAAGCTGAATGCACCACTTTTCCTTTCTTTGTATAACATTCAGCAATAAGATATTATTCTCCCTGTTACAACACATTGCATTGCTTTTTTTCCCCCAAAGCTTGAGGTACTGGAGTACCTGCGATCTCACTGCTCGTCGTATGAAAAGGCTACATCATTGGTGTGAAATATATTGCTCACTGCTGCTGTACAGAAATCAGTGACAGCAACAGGCAACAGCCACAGCACAGGGAATGGGGGAGGAGCATCTGGAAGGCGAAAGGGAGCAGTGAAAGGACAGAACTAACGAAGAAAACACATAAAAAAGATAAACTGAAATGAAGATAAGGCAAGCGAGAGCTACTCTGAGGTCTGAGCCACGGCTAAAGCTATTTTCCTACATTTCCTTATTCTAAAAATAACTCGTACTGCCTGTTAAAATTGTTACTGTAATGTTCTTATACTACAAGTTTATGAGTTATATTTTATCTTAATCAACTGCAATAATTAAATGAACGCCAATTAAAATTATTTTTTCAGTCTTTTTCAAATCATTAAGAAAGGCTGCTGGTAATATGACAGTTTCTTTGAAAGAGGAAGCATAATTAGATAATTAAAAATGCACAAGTAATGCTCCATAGTACATTTTTCATGTACAGATGTTCTGAAGGGATTAAAGACTCCATCTCCCTCCCGCTCTGGCAGACACATAAAGCACTTTATAATGATGGATTTGAAAAAATCAGGATCTTTAGATAATGAATAATTACAACATTAATTACTCTGGCTTCACCTTGATTTTGTACATGAATGACCTCAGAACCAGAAGTTTCCATCTGTAATATACTGGTTTTGAGTAAAAAGGATATGTTACATTTTTTTAGCATTTGTCTTAACTTTTTTCATATATCTTGCTTACGTGATGATAATTTGGAGCTTTTTCCCTCTATTTCCCCCCAAAAGACCAAGAGTTGTGACTAAGGGTACACCAGTGTCCTTGCCCGTGCCCCAAGAGAGATCACCTAAGAAGCAATATTAATTAATTGCCACACATGTTCAAAATGTTTCTCTCTAATGAAACTGGGAAGTGCACTAGTGAATGAAACAGTTTGGTGTTTGGGTTTGAGCTGCAGTGATTTGGATAATCAAAAACAAAGTAGGGCTGCCAATGTATTTCAGGTATTGTGGCGGTTGCTTACACTGCGGTGACTTGAGATGCAAAATGCCGATCAGCTATAACCTTACTGCTTTGCCTCTTACTTACATCTGTTCTTCAAATTTGTCAAACACTAAAAATTTAGGGAGGAATTTTCCATGCCTAGTTTCTGCCCAAGGTTGAATTTCTTCTTTTACTTATTAAGTTCCAGCGGAAATACCATAGCAGATTGTCTGGTCCTTCTGAAGGAATTAAAAACTAAAAAAATCCATATTGTACTGTCACATAATAAACAAATGAGTTCAGTTTGCTTTGAGACGTACATACGGCTGGTGCCTGACAGAAAGATGCCAATGAGGAAATCCTTCTATTTAGCACAAACTCTTTTCTGTTCCTTTGAGTACCTGTAAATTTGGTAAAACCATAACTTTAAGTCATAACTCTCCTGTTAGGAGACTTCAAAGACGTCAACAGTTAAAATACCAGAAGACTCCATCGCAAAGCAGCATTGCACTCAGTCACAGCTCCTATGGCTAAACAGATTTATCTTTCCTGAATATTCCAATTTTGCCTCAAGGCTAGAAGCAGAAAGTCAGTATTTTCCAGGAATTGCTTCTCTTGGCTACTCTGGATCTGGGAAAGTCAGCTGGACTCTCGGAGATGCGGGGAGGCTGTATATTCCCTGCTGCCACCAGGCACGACCCAAGACAAAGGCATTTCATTGGAGAGACAATAATCCCTGGAAGGAAAGAGACTGGTTCATGGTGATACTGAGGTAGAAAGAGAATAAGAAAACTTGGGGACTAAATTCTTTTCATCTCTGAAGAAACCTCACGATCTCGGAAAGGCAGAGCTCCGGTCCAGGAACAGCAAGTTCCTGGTGTGAGACAATTTGCTGGGATAAAGCTTTTAGATACCAATAGCTGTGTGTGCACTATGCGATTAAACCAGGCACTCCAAAAAGAGAATCAAACTGCAAAATACAAACACGTACTTTCAGGTACATGGCAGGGAATATCCAGAAGAAGGGACACGTCCAGAACAGGCAATGTGATGGTGCTCCAGTGCCAGAGCTGGTGGGAAGATCCCTTCCTTTTCTTACCACTGTCTATTTTTCACACTGTGTTATGCTTTGGGTAACCTGCCCTCAGCTGTACACTTACAGCTTTCCCAAAAAACTCTGACCAGCTCTCCATGTGATACTTTCTCCATTGCCCACAGAAGATCATTTAGATCAGGAAGAATTCTCCAGTCATACTCCCTGCCTCTCAGACAGCTGGGAACGCAGGTGCAAACACCAAGTCTTAAAGCTGCCCAATGCTGAAAAGGTTCCTGGAGAGGTTTTATCCCTACAGCTTTGCCTGAAAGTCTTGACCAGGCTTTTTGCTGCATAAATACTCCTCCTTTGCGAGAATGAGCACTACTACCATCCTGAAGTTTTAAAAAAATGCTCCTTAATTTCTCAGATATGATGGCAGCTAGAACCCAACTGTCCACGTCTGGGAAGCCCTAGGCTTTTCTGACCCTGCCAGGGAATTTGCATTAGCCACAAGTTGCATTTTGCACTATTTTAGAATTGTATTATCTTTGAAGACAATTTGGCTTGGACTGTTTGGTCTTACATCCGTATTAATCAATTTTAAATTGTTGTATTTTAAGCAAAGTAGCAGTCATATCACTACTACTCAGCACAGTAACAGGGAAGACTGAAAAAGTTTCCACCAGCTTGAACTTTTGGAGTGTGTAAAAAATTGAAGAGCAGTGTAATAATTTAAAAGACCTCTCTGTATTGACAAGTATCAGTTACCCCTCCAGGTGAAGCTGAATAAAGGTATCGGTTTATTAAGTACACAAAATAGTCAGACTCCCAGCCTGTAAATGAAAGGATAAACTAGTGTGGGTTTTTAAACCCAGATTTAAAATGTTACTATTATGCTAATGTTTTCCAGAGCATGTTCTAAATACTCATAAAAAATTTACTAACGCTTTTAAAAAAGTATCACTATCTTGAGTACAGACTTGTCAAAGAGTTTCAAGTGCTATTTATCACGCTCTCCTCTGCAAGTCAAATTATTTTTTGGCTTATGTACTTCCAATTCAGAGAAAAGACAAAAATTAGTGAACTTCATTTTTTAACTCAGATATGAAAAATCTGAGCTTTTAGCCACGTTTCCTGTGTTTGTTATTCAATCCTTAAAGCTTCTATCACACATTCCCTACCGGCTCACGATGGGGAATTTTACCAGGACTGATCCCTTGGGAAGGAGTTGAAGATGCCAAGGTTTTACAGGTTTTGTGATGTCTGATCACTGGTAAGAGATACATTAAGTGAGTGCCTTGCTGAAGAAAGGCTGCTGTGTGATCGGTACTTATCCATTCCCCTTGGTCTGTCGGTTGGGCACTCTGGGCAGGGGGAGGTGATGGAGATACGGAGGAGGAGGGAGGGGGTGCAGCGTGGGCTGCCGGGCTGTGACACTCCAGTAACGGAGCTGTTCCAAACATCTTGTGTGCGTGGTCTTTTCACTGCCATAAATATTAAAGTTGAACTGAGTTTGATTAATTTATTTTTTATCTACCTTCCATGTTTTACTTAATACTTGTATATCTTTTGTGAGCACAGCACTAATGGAAACACACACCGGGGACACGCTCACACACCCTCCACACACACATATGGATGCAACACACAGGGCAAAGGAGCAAATCAGAAGTGGAAAGCCCACATCAAATAGTATGATTGAATCTAGTACCCAGTGTTGATGGTCTTGCTTTCACCTCATTTTATTCTTGCAGTAGGAGTTTGATTAGCAACTACAGAGTGGATAAGTTCCACTGATGATTTTAAAGCATCCTATGCTTTGAAAAATACTGTTTCTTATAATGCTACCCCATGTGCCATTCTCTGCATCATTAATATCAAGATGCCCTTTGGATTGAACAAACACTAACACCAGTCACATAGTAAAATGTTAATTTAAACATTCTATTTTTAAATAAAATCTTTGCAATGGAAAATTCACAGAATCACAGAATCACAGAATCTTAGTGGTTGGAAGGGACCTTTGAGATCATCGAGTCCAACCACATTAAAAAAAAAAAAAAACAAAAACACACAAACAAACAAAAAAACACAACACAAAACCAAACAAACAACAACACCCCCCCCAAAAAAAAATAAAAATAAAAAAAAAAAAAAGCAGCATCCATCAACTAAACCCCACACACAACACCCCACCACAAACCAACAATCCTGGGCACTAGAGCATGCCCTGAAGAGCCACGTCTACACGTTTCTTAAATACCTCCAGGGATGGTGACTCCACCACCTCCCTGGGCAGGCTGTTCCAGTGCCTGACCACTCTCTCAGTAAAGTAATTCTTCCTAATATCTAATCTAAACCTCCCCTGCCGCAGCTTCATACCATTTCCTCTAGTCCTGTCGTTATTCCCTTGGGAGAAGAGGCCAACCCCCGCCTCTCTACAGTTTCCTTTCAGGTAGTTGTAGAGGGCAATGAGGTCTCCCCTCAGCCTCCTCTTCTCCAAACTAAACATGCCCAGTTCCCTCAGCCTCTCCTCATAGGACTTGTTCTCCAGACCCCTCACCAGCTTGGTGGCTCTCCTCTGGACACGCTCCAGCACTTCAATGTCTTTCCTGTAGTGAGGGGCCCAAAACTGAACACAGCCCTCGAGGTGAGGCCTCACCAGTGCCGAGTACAGAGGCACGATGACTTCCCTGCTCCTGCTGGCCACGCTATTCCTGATACAGGCCAGGATGCCGTTGGCCTTCTTGGCTGCCTGGGCACACTGCTGGCTCATGTTAAGCCGGCTGTCCACTAACACTCCCAGGTCCTTTTCTGCCGGGCAGCTTTCCAGCCACTCTTCCCCAAGCCTGTAGCGTTGCTTGGGGTTGTTGTGGCCGAAATGCAGAACCCGGCACTTGGCCTTATTAAACCTCATCCCATTGGCCTTGGCCCATTGGTCCAACCTGTCCAGGTCCCTCTGTAGAGCCTGCCGACCCTCAAGCAGATCAACACTCCCACCTAGCTTGGTGTCATCCGCAAACTTACTGAGGGTGCACTCAATCCCCTTATCTAGATCATCAATGAAGATATTGAACAAGACTGGCCCCAAAACTGAGCCCTGAGGGACACCACTGATGACCGACCGCCAACCAGATTTTGCTCCAAGATGAAAAGAAATCTTCCGAAAACATAGCAGACATACAGCTGTGAATCCACTAAGGCCTTTTAGTGTTTATTTTTAATAGTAAGACCCATGGAAAGTCTTCAGTCTGACAGCAGCACTGGCTACGTTATGGATGCTCCCATCCTAGCTATGGGACGGAAGATGTTCTCCAGTGCACTATCAACTAATTAATCTCACTCATTATTTAAACACAGAACTATAAATCACTGAAGCCACTGTTGCTTATTACATTATATAAGAAAATCAGTCTCTACTTAGTGACCCTAAATGTCTTGTTTACAGCAGAAACCTTGACTACAAAGAAACCGTCATACATGGGCAAATTATCAGCAACATAATTAGTGTCATAAATATAGAAGTTGTCTTCTGGTATTTATAACAGTCTTTTTCTATATCAAACTGGAATTCCATTACTGTTTCAGTCATGCTGAACAAAACCCAAAGCAGTATAATATCTCAGTTCTAATACTGATTTTAATAGCTTGTATTTAAAAATTACAAATAAATAATTGTTAAAACATATTTGGGAAATCAAAGCAGGTGGTCTCTATTGCCACATGCTTAACTAGTTTGTTCATACAACTGCTGAGGGAGTCTAATTCCTGAAGCTAATGGGAATGGAAAAGCACGTGACAATTCAGTGCAAGCGCTCAATGCAACACAGAATTCCAGCCAGCCAGAATAAAACATACAAACAAGCGCTCAACATCCTGATTCAGCAAAATGCTGCCATGGACTTGAATATTTTTCTTTCCAGCAAAGCACGTGTGGCACAGCACAGGCTACGGATTTTACTGAACCTGAGCATAAATCACTAAGCACAACCCTTCGGCGGTTGTGAGGAGCACTCATTCACCCTTCACTGAAACCACCCGGTTCTTCTCGCGCGTGTAGCCTGTAGCTCACTGTCCTCCCCTCCCCTCACTGCTGGTGGGCATCCCTGCTGCTTCCTACTGTCGTGCAAGATAAAAAGCTATTAATGACCTCCTCGTTTATTCTCTCTGCCCCGCACACAGCTAAGGTTGCTGATAAGAAGATACTCTTGAAATGCTCAATTCCCTGCAAATTCCCCCCAAATATACATCCTAGTACAAACATCAACATGACAAGAGCCAACAGCATAATGTTCCTCCAAGGAAGAATCAGACCGCTGTGCTCCGCTGGCTAGCCCTTGGTGACGTTCGCCATCAATATACAGAATGACTATTGAAACATTTTGAGATCCCGTTTTACCAGGTAATCCCTGCAGTTTGAGCTCTGTAATAGTGCTTCAAACCAAAAACTGCTTTCTTTCCATAAAGAGGAAGCTGCCTCAACACTAGGTCAAACTTGGCCCTTAATTCGGTGTTTCTGTTTCGATGACTCTCTGGGCTGGACGTCTGATCTGCCTCTGCAAAACTCCTCCCTTACTCAAAATTTGAAGGGCCTGTGAAGTTAAACCAGAAAGAGTGTGTAAGAAAAAAAATTTGATGTTTTTGTGCTCTACTTGAGCCTCTCGGATCACACACAGACCATCCACAAACCTGGATTTCTGTGGAAGTTAGCAGAGCTCCATGCATGCTCTGCTCTCTCAAATAAAGGACATCACCCCTTCCTCACCCTGCTGCCCTGTCCCTCCATGGACTGCAGCACTCCAGCCATGGGAGCGTCCCACCCTGGCTCTGTGACCCTGATGAGACCAGAGCCCTGTGGCTGCACAAGACACCTCTAATTCCTCTTGTTTGCTCCCCATGCATCAGAGCGCAGGCCGCTCAGAGAGCCACCCACTGATCTCCCAGAAAAGGCAGGAGAGCTTCCCTCAAATGCTCTTCTCTCAAGCACATCCTTATTCACATGCAAACCCTTGGGGAGGGCTCCTTCCTGCCCTGTTTTGTTGATTGTGAGGTCACCGTGCACCCTGTGCTTATCAGCCCATCAACCACCTCCTCACTTGATCGCGTGTCCTCATGTCCCTCTTCCATCGCTCCTGTTTCAAAGCTCGAGTCCACTTGCACTAAAGCTCTAGGGTACTGAAAGAGTAACAGCTACAGGCAAGTTGTACGTGCTGTTCTGGAAACTGCGGATGAAAAGGTTTGTCAGATAGAGTCTGACAGTGTGAACCAAAAAAAGTTCTTTTTCTTCCGTAATGTCCTGAGAACATACCTGAATCTCAAGAAGCATATGTGAGCTTGTGATACAAGCCATTCAGGGGCATGGTATAATATGGGAAATAAATTAGGACTGGTTTAAGTCCACTGTTAGAACCCATTATACTATCCTTTCTTTGATAAGCTCATTTAAAATATTTTAATTAAACTTAAGCATTCAATTATGCAAAGCATGTAAAACTATATTAAAATATGGCACATGCATAATTATATCACACACATTTACTAAGATACTAAATATAATTCTTAATAAAGATGTGGTTTTCAAATTTAAAATGAGGAATAACAGTGATATTCCTAATGCAGGGGCAATTTCTTTGAAATCCAGATATGCTAAGATAAATTCACCCTAAAAGTAGGTATCTAGTCTTTCATATATTTAACAGATTTGGTTCAATCAGATTTAAGAGAAACACCTTACGGCAGCCAAATCTTGCTAAATCCTCCAGCCCAGACTCCTCCAGCCCACCCTTCCCAAGCGAGACAGTTCCCTGTTTGACATCACCAAGGAGTTCCTTTGCATAAGCAGCCCCTAAGGAGAAATGGTGCAGTGACATCACTGCGCATAATTCTGAATGAAGTGACCAAATATCCTTTTTTGTCTAATCAAGCTTATTAATCATCATGTATTTAACATGGATTCCTACTTATCAATCGTTTGCATTAAACTGAAAAATTTCCTTCTGCTTCCTTTAGGATATGAGGAGTGTTCCCGAGTCACATCCAGGGACACCGGCAGCATCCCCAGGCACAGACATTGCCTGGCTGTGTTAGGACTGCATGAAAATGATGAGTGATGGAAGCAAACCTCCATGAAGAAGGACGGATAATCTGACTTCAGCTGTGGAATACACACCTGCTCCAAATGCTGCGACAAGCCAAATTCACAAGTTCTGATTCAAGTCAAAAGTCCCAGAACATTTTGTTTACAGAACAAAAATTCCTGATATTTGCCTGTGCTGCCACTAGAGAGCATGGCAGTCAACCAGGCTTCCCAGGATGGTAACAAGAAAGATGTTTGGAATAATTTCATATGCAGATTAGTTTATCCACGTGTAGCCATTTGTTATAACATTCACCTGAAAATGCCAAACAGATGAGAAATGAAGAAGCTATTTTATATACTTATATTTAGCATTTGCATCAGTCATACTTCCCTTTTGCAAGCTATTAGAAGTGTTAATCAACAAAATCTCCAGACTGAGGATTGACTGGTGGTATTTTGCAAGCATGCTGTGTCACAGCGCTCTGACAGGTAATTCAATTGCAAATATACTGTAGGAATTAATCTGCCTTAAAAGGTTTAGACACAGTCTTGCCATTGGTTAAAGGAAAGGGAAGATTTGCTTTCCTTCTCACTTTAGGGGTTCAGAGAGATGCGGAGCTGGACTCTGACTGCAGACCCTTGGGTTTGAACACGAGGTTGGCTGATCCAGTACCCAGGGTGCTCTGCTGCTCTTTGGGATGGGAGAGGCTGAACAAGAGCAAGGATCTGACCCCAGGTTTCCCCCTTTCCAGCCTCACATGAGGTTACTGGTTTTCCTGGTTCTGATTTGTGTGATCAGACATTCTGAACCCAAGGAACATTTTGGATAAAATCTGTTCAACACAGAGATATTTATGGGGAAAAAAAATATCCTATTTTGTTCAACCTGACAAAGATACTGTGACAGGGCCTAGTTGAGAAAATTCAATGTCTAGAAATTCAGGTATTTTAGTTTGACTAAAGCTCTCTTTAAGAGACAAATACTGAAAAGCTAGGACACAATGAACTGCACTTAAACACCTGAACTGAAATAACTTTAAATGCATTTGCAGTTCCACTGCAGTGGACTGTGGATTACTGCAGCTTTCAGGTTATAATCTCACCACTCTGGAACATGACTTTGAATACCCCCAAGAACTTTCCTTGACCAGAAATTGCAGTGGAGTTGGTTCCTACATAGAGGCCAGTTTCTGAGTTTCCCTCAGATCCCTTCCCGTGGCACAAACGGATCAAACAGGCGGCAGCTGAACTCCTCGGTGAGTCTGTCTGGAAGTGTTCTGAAGCACTAAATGAAGCCACCCAGACTTTCATCAGACTGATTTCCTCCATAGGGATAATTTTTTTATAGTTCCTAATTTTTCTTGTGTCTTATAACACTTAAAGTCAAATTTTTGAGAGTTCAGCCACTGCTAGATGTAATCACGGACTACCAAGCTGACCCTACAGCCATTACTGCTGGTGGTAGTCCTGTCATCAAGTTAAATAAAGACAGGAACCAATCTGTGTATCTAAAAAAGCACTAAACCGAGAACGGATGATTGTCAAGGATGAATATTTGATTATTGATAATGCAAATGAATTAAACTACTTTTGAACCAGTGATGTTGAAATTACCGTACAAATATTTGTTTCAAATCTAGTAATTTTTCATACGCATGAAAACAGCAAAATAAAAGCAGGTAGGAAGGAAATAAATACATAGATTGAAAGAAAGAAAGAAAAACAGAGCTTTTATGAAAGAAAACTCCTTAGATTAAAAATCTAGTACTATTTCTGCTGTAATCCCTTATTGGCATACAGATTACACGGATCCATAGCCAGCAATGAAATGACAGTGTGTGTTCAGGTTCCACTTGCCACAAATACATTGATCTGTCATCTCCTCATGGGAAGTCTCCTGTCAGTTTTAGATGCACAGCCATGAAAATACTGTCATTTTAGGCTAGCAATGGAAGACAGTTTATACCTGCATAACATTTTTCGTAAATTCTTATGTTGTATCATCTAATGTCAATGATTTCTGGCTGTGTTTTGGCACTGAACACAAGGGGGGGGTGACACAAGGAAAGGTGCACAGAGAACTCACCCGATTCTGCCCCGAGGGCGTTCAGATTGCTCGGACAGAAAACTTGTGCTGCTGAGGCGTGAGGCACTGCTGGTTCGGGAAAGGGCTGACACGTCACTGACATCGCTATCGGAGGATTTGGCAGAGACGTTATCACAACTTCTGTACTGATCTGTTTGTATGTTATACTAGAGATCGAGAAAAGAAAGGGTGAGGAGTCTCATCAAAACATAACCCAGGCACAACAAATGACCCGAGTATGACAATTCTCTCTGTCGGCTTTTAGATCTAATGAAATTGTAAGAAGAGAAACACCCATATTAAATAATGTTTTTATGTCTAGTGAAGAAATGAAACATGGTATTTATGGATTAAGTAAGACACTTGAAATAAATTGCAGCACTGGAATTGAAATAGGCTGCTGGTTCTTTAGTAGACTGGAACTATAATAATGAAATATTTATGCAGTGGACAGACATCTTCTCAAGCACATGCAACCCATCTATTTGGCAGCAGACCCTTTTCTCAATTTTTCAAATATTAAAAAATACCTGTACAAAGTTAGTTTGGGACAGGAGAAGTGAGTATGAGCCTGAAGGAAATATAATGCTACCTGAAGCTAACACAGGGGATTGATTTCAATACCTAAGTTCTATCAGAAAAGGAAAAAAGCACATTTTGTAAACACAGAATCCCAGAATGATATGGGGTTGGCAGGGACCTCTGGAGATCATCCAGTCCAACCCCCCTGCCAGAGCAGGTCCACCCAGAGCAGGTCCCACAGGAACATGTCCAGGTGGGTTTGAATATCTCCAGAGACGGAGACTCCATCACCTCTCTGGGCAGCCTCTTCCAGGGCTCTGCCACCCTCGCAGGAAAGAAGTTCCTCCTCATGTTGAGATGGAACTTCCTATGGTCAAGTTTGTGAGCGTGATAGCTTTGCGCCATGATACTGGCAGACTAGTCGGGCAGAAAGCTAACTCAGCACAAACAGTATGTGTTTTCAGGCAGGTCAGGTCCTTGATCTAGGTGCTTTTACCTGTGCACACACACGAGAACTGGCAGGAGACCCAGCAGGAGGAATATGTGGACAGGGCAGAAGTTATTTCCCTTTTGCTGACAGCAGCAGCTTTAATTAGTTAAAACCACCCGTGACACCGCAGTGCCTATTACACAATGCTCCTGTCACTGACATCGTCAGTCAGACACATATAAAAGGAAGCTTCAATCCTGGCCATGTCACACTTACCTAAATCTTCAGTCACACAGATACGAGGTTCAAACCATTGTCAGGGTGACAAAACTAAACCCCACTATCATTGCAGAGCAAGGTACCCTTGGCTGGGGAGGGGAAAACAGTGGGATTATGGGAAAACCATTAACACGTGGGAAGACCAGGCAGTGTTTGACGTGACACTCTGGGGAGTTCATTTTTTGGACCTGTGCTCTATGAAGTTGCAAGTCATACAGGTTTATTTATGAACTGTGCAGGAAGCGGTGCCGGTCTGTGCATATCCCCAGCCTCAGCTCGGCCCCGGGCTGCAACCTGAGTCAGGCGGCAAATGTCATGACTTGGCTCCAAAACCCCGGCAAACGCTAGCCAGGGCTTGTACCCATGAACGTGTCAACCTCCTGCCCTCATGCCAGGTTCATCTTCTTGTGCTCCCGTACCTTCCACAACTACATCTGAGCTCTCCATGGAACACTGGGGAACCTCTCGGTAAAACATACATGTGATGAGGAAGTTGACAGGAGTAGAGGAGGAGAGGGAACAGAGGATACCAAGCACTGACTGTAAATGTAGAACTATATATACAAATTATACAAGTTTAGTGTCTCAGCCTGTGTTTTAGGGTTACTCACAGCTTCTCCAATATTTAAAAATATTTTCAACTACAGCAAGGATTATTTTGGAGATTCTCTTTCCAGGTGACTCGGTGTGACTCATCTGAGCCCAAATGACCAATAGTGCTAAGGTGAGATGATGCTGATGTGTTTATTCAGATCACCTGAGAAGAAAAACGTCACGGGCTAAGATCCATGTATTTGGTACATGCACTAAAGTAATGCCTTGCAGGTTTCCAACTTGGCTCAAAAGTAATATGATAAAGTCCTGCTCACCTAGAAAACTACTGCTCTTCAGAACTCCGCAAGTATTTGTAATGAATTTCTCTAGCATGTTATATTTAAATATTATGTAATCTTCAAAATAAAGTGAATTTTCAGCACAATCAATTCTCTTTCAACTCTATGACTTACAGAGTTAAACCTTATGTACCATTTGTGTTCTGAGGTGCTCTATTTATCACATTAGGAAAATTGCTGAAGTTTACAGCAACTTCAATAGCAAGTACTAAAGAGTAGGCTGGTTTTTTCAAACATTAATAGCAGCTGGCTTCAAATGCCCCCGGTATCTGCACTGTCTGCTTCTGCACTGCAAAGACAGAAGTTTTTTCAATATATTTGACATATAAACAGCTGAAATGCAGTTCTTCCATTCACTTTAGCACCTGTGGAGTTGCTGCTGCTTCTGTGCCAGCGAAGGAGCAAAGAGGGGTGTGATGAACTGCAGATGTGTGACCGTCAATGGAAAGAGCATAGACCTAAACCAAGAGTGTCATTCATCAACACGTCTACAGTTCCTCAATGACTAACAATGTTAGCAATTTTACTGATTACAAGTCACACTTTAGAAGCCATTTAATAGTTCATTATAATTGTATTATCTTCCATATTAATAACTATTTGTGTTTCTAGATTTATCTCCCAAAACCATGGAGAATATAATAGTTCAGAGCTTTGAAAACTGAAGGATTGTCCCCTCTTCTAACCACAAAAGAAGCCTCAAGTGACTAACCTCTGAAAATATGTGCCTCATTAAGTGCTTAAAATGAGGAAATTAAACAAGAAAATTAAATGGGTATTAAAATAAGGAAATTAAAATGAGGAAAGAGAATTCCAGACCAGAATCATTAAGGTCTAGATTCATCCAGGGGCTTGTGCCAGTCTTGAGACGACAGCTATCTTCTGAGGCACCTTACCCTCAACAAGGAACTTTGTCAGAAAACGCTGAACTGTGCACAAAGGACCGTGAGTTTTATGGCTGCTCACACAAAATGCTGCTGGGGTTCCTGGCCCGGCAGTCAGCGCCTTCGTGCCTCCAGGCCCCGTGCCTGACTCCTACCGGCCTCTGGGGCTGTGTCCTGGGAGCAGCTCATGCTGCTGGGTCCAGAGCCCAGAAAGCACCCGAGACTCTAACTAACTCCCCCGTGATTGTGTCCATCTCAACCAGGGTGACCACCATCCCACTGCCAACCGGGAACAGTAAAACCAGCACGTCAAACCGTGTGAAAACTGCACTGAAGCCCATGAACCAAATGGATGGAACTCACTGAGCTTTGTGAAACCCAACCAGTGCTGGAGTGTCTGTCCTATCAATACGATAGATAGTAAATATTTTTTACTTGAGGTTGGATGAAGGGGGTCAAAAGACGATACTCATCACACCAATGTCCAAGAGCATTTTCTATAGATAGCCCTCAGTGTCTTGCCCAGCATCACATAAAACTTGACATCATCAGCCCCGTATCACTCCAAGTCTCCTTTCCAGCCCTCCCTCATAGGCATCAACTACCAAGTGAAACCCACCGGGTGCCAATAAACTAATGTCGTGATTACACATTTATACTAAGTGCTTCCCAACCACATACAGTGCTAACTGAGCTGGTCGTACATCTTAATATAGAGTGATGTCCTTTTAAGTATGTACTACAGTGCTCTGATCAGAAAGTCTCCTGAATAAAAAGACCTTCCAAAAAAACCTGTTGCATGTTCTCTGGGAAGCCAGCACAGTTGCAGCACGGCGTGTGTGTTCTCTGTGCAGCATCTGGAATAAAAACTTACTGCATTTTGAATTAAGAGCCTAATTAAGATATACTGTCATTTATATCTATGCAAATCCAGAATAATGCTACCAAAGCATTTTGATTCTCTCAGACACTGAAACAGCACAAATTGTGCACACCAGCCACCGCAGCCCTACCAATATAAGAGAAGGAAGGCAGACATGTTTAAAGCTCTTCCTTAAACCCTTTCACCAAATCCACAGAGGGTTTGTTGGTTTGAGGGGGTTTTTTTCCATTTAGTTTTTTAGAATTTAGCTGTTCCACATAAATTATGGAGTCTTTCCATTGGAACTGAAGGAAATATGAATGTGAGCTCTGTGAGGGTCTCAAAACAACCAGAGTGGAACAGCCGCAAGACCTGTAGAAATGTTGCAGAGCAGACACCTATTCAGAATGCATTAATGCATGTTAAAAACTTAGATGTTTAAAGAAGTTTTAAACACTAACAGCACAGTGCATGCTCAAAAACCTAGTGCTTGCTTACTGAGATTGAGAAACTGAGAGGGAGAAATTACAAAAATTACAAAACCTGTGCCCCAGGAACACACGTTAAACACAGGGAAGAGACCCTGGAGGCCAAGGACAGAAATGCGGTGTCAGCCCCGTGGCAATAAAGGCCAGGAGCGTTCTCATGTCCACAGCTGAGAGCATGACAATGTTTATTGTTTTCTGTATGGCACTGGTCACAAATGGAAAGTTCATCTCTTTCAAAACATAGAAATAAAAATACAAATGTTTAGTTCTTGCTGATGTGAAGAAAGTGTTTGAAATGTAGCTCTTGAAGCACAAAATTCTAAATTAATAAAAGCTGTGATTTTCTTCCAACTTATTTTTAACGCACACAGTTGCTACTCGTGTCTTTGAATCTTTTACAGCAGTTTTACATTCATATCATACTGCCATCCCGTGGTCACTCGTTGAGAGCACCTACATCTCAGTGGCTCTGGAAGAAGGCAACTGCAGGTACGCTTCCCTTGCCGCTGAGCTACCTTTGTCTCCATCCGTCACCTTGCCCACACCGACACAGTGCTGTGTCCTGAAAGGGAATCACGGGCTCTGACTAAACACCTCCCCTCCTGACTCCCGGGAAGGCCCCCTCGGTCTGGCAGCACCAGGGAAAATGCCTTTAGCTCCGGCCCTCTGCAGCGGGATTTGCAAGCGGCTGCACAGACCCGCGAGGCGTTTCCCACGGTTTGCTCAGAAGCCTGCACAGTTTTAAACTTACAAGGCTGTGGGAAATAATTTCAGCATTATCAAGAAAAAAATAAAGAAAACATGGTCTCTCTATAACTTCATTAATGTAATTTCATGTACACTTCATTATCAGAGGAAATCTGATAACGAAAAGGGGATTTTTATTAGAAAAGAGGATTAAAGTAATTAGTATGTGTTTCCAGAAAGGAAATATTTTATCTGTGATATTATTAGGATACAAAAATATTATACAAACATGAGAATAGCTCCTGGGAGTGGAAATAACTCTGTATAGATCTCTACACATCAGAGAACATCAAGGGCCTAGAGAAGGACAGAAGAGAAGGGCCACCATACAATGCTACCTCAATGGCCCATTTTTCCAGCCTGCGGGGACCTGCAGGACAGGGACCTCACAGGCCGGAGGTGACACGGCTTTGCTTAACGGCTGCTGAAGGATCTTACTTCCCTGATTTAGTTTTGAAATGCTCTGCTCTTTACAGATTCATTTCAGGTGACATCAAAGACTAAGTCTAATGCACATCGGATGGGGGTATAAAGGATGTTAAAAAGCTATTCCTGGAAGACATTTCTGCCAGGCTTTATAACACACTGCTCTTGAGGGGTATATAATGTTTCAAATAAATGGGTTTGTGCCTTCAATTTTCAAGCCAAAGTATCATTTCAACACTACGGACGTTACCTTGGTGTATTGCTCACGCTCATGTTCTTGGCTAGAACCAGACCCTGATGTCTGATTATAACGGTGCACTTTCATTTTCATCTGTCTCGTTCGCTCCTCCACTACTAAGCTTGCTGCAAAAACACACAATGAAAATCAATTAAAAATAGTGAAAACCTTCTGGAAAAACAAATGGTTTAGCAACAATATTAACTTATTTCCATCTCAACGAAACAAAGAAATGTACAAACATGTAGAACAGGCAGGGTGTAAACACAGAACAAAGGAACACTAATGTCAGAAAACCAAACACTTCCACTGCGAGAGCCTTTACCTGAAAATGGGCAGACATCCCAATTCCTATACATAATCAAGCTGGTGCAACAGATATGAAAAGAGTGAAAGAATTTGGTGACAGGCTGAATTATAAACCTGCTAAGTGTTCTGGATGCAGGGGACATAAACCCATGAGCATCTAACCATGTATTTGCTTAAACGTAGAAAATATGACAGTAGCATTCTAAGAATTAATGTATTAAACAGGTATCAAAATTTATTTTAAAAGTAATTAACTCCTACTACTACTTTAAAACATAAGTGCTTACCATAGCTAAAGATTATTTAAGATCAATAATTTCTCCATGCAAACAGTCATAGTAAAAAATACAATAATTTTCTAGTAATTTTTTTTTACATTAAGTCCTTTAAAAGCACTACTTTTCTCTCCACTGTTCACTTCTATTTCAAAGAAATTCTTTTTTCTGGTGTTTTCAACTTCCCTATGACAGTGCTCATTTAAAAAAAGAAATCTAATATTAAACCGTGAAGAAGCTGTGATGCTATAAAGAGCATCTTCTTCAATGTGACCAAGTGACAGCGACTGCTCCTGGCTATGCCCCGGGAAGATGGCCTCGCGCTGACGGTAAGAGTGGTGTGAAAGCCTCTGGGATAAGGCTTCCTTAAAGTAAGTTCACTTTTGTGGTAGTGCATCATTTTCAGAGGGAACTATATATTCTGCCATTCTTAAACTTGGTAGGACTGAAAATACAAAGGAATACCAATAAAACCAACACCTTGAAAACTGGCACTTTTTAACAGCTCTAAAACTAGACCCAGATGTTCATCAGTACCTGCTCTAAATGACAGGACCGCTCACTATGGTCATCGTGTTTTAACAGGTTAGAACATCCCAGAACAACTGCTTTTAGTTGGAATCTTTTCTGTGGTCACAAATTCAATCTTCTGGGTTTTGGGTCAACCATGGACTTATACGAACCTCTCCAAGACGATTAGTTTTACAAGTCAAGATTTTTGTAAACAGCCCGTCCCCAGAGCAGTGACAGGAGAGAGAGAACAATTTAAAAGCTGCATGGAATCAATTTTCAATCACAAAACACAGAGAATTTTAAATTAGTGGAAAACAAGTACTCTGTCATGTTGTTTAAAGATCTGTATCGTGAATTAAGAGTTACCAAGGTTCTCATATGTGGGGTTTACGCTGTTAGTTAACTGTGGGATTCTTTACACATCTGTTTTTCTGTCTGTGCATTGCAAGCACAAAGAGATTTTTTAAAAAAGGAGTACGCTCAGAGCTGGATATTTTAAACCATGTCCTACTGCACAAACCAGGATGGTACACGCACCATCCGTAATGTGCCTGTGGAAACGGTGGAATCTCTGTGACCTGGTTGGGTATAAAAAACAGTATACAAAGACACCACTGTGAAAAATGTGTTGTTTTCATGTCCTCCTTCCACATTTCCTATTTAAAAATAGGAAAATTAAATAAAATTAAATACAGCAAATTACATTGAAATTCTGCTGCAGGTACAAATTTAAGGAACGAAATAAAGTTATCATCGTAACCTTCAATCTCCCACACGCAGAGGGTCCAGTATGGGAAATTCTGCACATGCAGAATGGCACAGTGGGCCCAGCAATTATTCCAGATGACTAATTATGTCGGTAAATGTGTACCTTAATTGCAATGAGTCCAGTTCCACCATCAGATATGCAGGCACAGCTCCAATTACTTCAATGGAAGTTGCATGGAGGTATCTGAAGGCAAAATCGAGCACTTTAGGTGAAATTTTTAAAGATGGCCTCTTATTTAAAGGACAGATATGAAAGGATTAAGATATATAAATTACTGACTGAAGCAAAAAACTCAGATATCTTAATCCTATCATACGTGCATGAAACAGACTGAGGATACAAAATCAGATGGAATATTGAGACCCCTTTAAAAATTTAGCCCTATCTGTGTATGGTGCACAGATTACAGTTCTCTAAAAAATAACCCTTTCATTGTGTGACCTTAAGTCCTTCACACGGTCAACTGTATGTTATGGTAAATAATTTATGTGATATACTCTGTATTACTTACAATACCTGAAAAAGGATATTCTATTATGTAATGAGATGCTATTTCAGTGACTATATGTGAAAATCATTGCAGTCAAGGCTGGGTAAACATTCAACCTTAACTCTGTAATTCTTGATTTTTATTATGTTTAAACCCTCAACCTTAACAACACACGTGTTCTGGTTTACCTTATTGGATATCATTACATAAAAAAACAGGAGAATAACTAAGTGTGAAGTAAATCTATGTTCTTTAATGGAGAAATCTGGGTTTGTGCACAGAGTAAAACGTAATTTAGCACCAATTAGCTGTTAATGTATTCCTAAGCAAGCAACTGTGTGAAATGTAAGTCTGCTCTAGAAAATACAACTGTGTTCTTTCCAGCTTTGTTTCCTGTGCACACCTGAGCACATCTTGCATCTGGCTCCATTCTGTGATGGAAAATGTCATCTGCCTGCTAAGCAGCCTGAGAAGCTCTTTACAAGTTAATCACAAGAAGCAGAGAAAAATCTAACAGAGGAGCAAAAGCACATTAGCAGAAGCCGTAACGACCACGGGTAACAGCACCATACGATCACGTTGCTTTCTTGGGACACAGCTGGTTACCACAGGTAATGAAAATTGGACATAAACAATACTTCAAGAACTTAACCTGCCTCTTAGAAAAATATGGATCTACTTTCTTTCAGGACATCAGAATTTACAGAGTGCTCTTTCTGGAGCTTTTGAGCTCTTGAGTGGCCCTACAATTCAAAATATGGAGATTTACTGTAAATGTCTTGAATTAGTGGTACAACTACCACCAATATCAGTTGTGCCAAGATGTTGCTTGGTGTCAGAAGTCACACCTCAGAGAGCTGTAACTCATCTCTTCAAGAGCTGCTTATTCAGATGCGAGATCAATCAGTACAAGAAGTAACTGCAAGAAGAGAACTCGCTGGGCAGACAGCTCAGAGAAGGGGTGCAGGTTTAGAGGAAAGCTTTTGCTGCTGCTAAAGCACGTGGAGGGTGTACAGCAATGATGTACACAAACAACCAAGCCATGCAGGAGAGAACAGACAGACGCACGAATGGAATCAAATGTTATACTTCAATTCCATTAATGTATTTATAGACCAGTCTGACTCCTGTGATCCCAGCTGTACTGGGAGGGAGGTTTTCTCCACAGCAGACTGTACAGTGCCGAGTTTCAGGTGTGTTGATAACACACCGATGGTTCAGCTATCGCTGAGCAGCACTTGCACACCACCAAGTCCTTCTCTGTTCTCATGCGTCCTGCCCCACCAGCTGGAGGGGGCACAGCTGGGACAGCTGACTTCAGCTGACCAAAGGGACCTTCCATATCCCACGGCAACTCCCTCAGCAGTAAAACTGGGGGTAGTCTGTCCAAGGGACTGGCTGGCCATTCGTCTGCTCGTGGGAGGTGGTGAGGGATTGCCTTTGCATCTCTTGCTGATGGGGTTTGTGATTCTCTTCTTTCTCTTCATTTTTTCCCTTTACTTATTAAACTGTCTTTATTTCGTCCCATGAGTTTTTACTCACTATTACTCTTTCAGTTCTCTCTCCCATTCCACTGTGGAGGGTGGAGTGAGTGAGCAGCTGGTGGTTGCTTCACTGCTGCCTTGGGTGAACCCACCACACCAAGCTACCAAAAGTTAACTGCCCAATGTAGTTCTGAATGGTCTTCCATCAAACAAACAAAAGTTCCCTTAGCTATTACTCAGTTTATTTTTCAACTCACTGCTAAGTCCCATCTACCTTCCACTGGAAAGGGGATTCAAAGGAAGAAGACGTGGTCCACAAAGACTAAGACCATCTCCCATCCCACAGGCTAGCAGGTCCATCAGCTCCTCCTGGGTCTCCTCCTCACATGGCATTCAAGAAACATCCTTGTGAAGACTGTGCACCCTGTGCTGTAATTCATGACAGACCTTACAGGATTCTAAGTGTGCCACATGCTGGAAGTACAACTAAACACCTGGATTTCTAGTCTCTGCAGAGATGATCATGGTATTAGTAAAAGAACAATTTAACATATGCACATAATGGCAGAGTTGGGTTTTTTACTCATAAAGTAATTCAAAAACTTGCTTGTATTTCTTGTGATAAAAGAAGTTTTGGTTAACATTAAAGGTAGTTCATGTTTTTCATTTTATTGACAGCCTATAAAATACATGCTGTCCTTCGATTGTCTAAAATATGCAAGTCCATAATATGCTACTTAAAGGAGGTAGGGAATAAACTAAAGAAAATAGCTACAGATCTCATTTTCAGCAGGCAAACTCCCTCAGAGAAAATCCTCCCAGTCTCACCTGTCCTGATAAATGCTGGAGTAAGCTACATGATGAGAAGAAATTGGCATGGAGACCTCAGACAGCTGTGACCCTCACCAGCAGGTATCACACATCCTTTACGATGTAAACTTTAAGGGAAAAAGTCTTGAAGTCTAAAACAACAGAAAGATTTGCTTACACAAAGCAAACACTTCTTTCAATATGGGATGGTTTATAGAGTTACATTTGATGGCATTAACTACTTGAGAGCCCTCATCTTTATTTCTGTCTTCAGAAAGCTAGAATGGGCATATTTCAACCCCCATCTGCTCTTTAACTGATAGAGAAGTTAGACCTGGCTGGAATCCTGATTGTTCAGAATACAAGCTACCTCTTCAATTATTTACAGAGTAACAGAACCATAAGCAACATACTATACTAACATAGCAAACATAGTAGGGCAGATAAAGTTTTCTCTTTTTATTTTTTTTTAATACTTTATCAGATAGACAGAACGTATCATATGGCATATTTCTGTTATCCCCAGAATGTAAATGTGACTTTAAAATAAATTCAGCCTGCACTGATATCAACAATAGACCAATCCGATGAAAATCAGCGAGAGCTACAAAAGCTGCACTAACAGTAATGACCACTGCAAAAGAAATGGAAGGAATTTTAAGGTTTTAAGTCCCTGATTTAAGGTTTGAAAGGCAGACTAAACTCTGTATATTTGGAAAATTTCTTAAATGGCATGATGCTGCAAACATCTATCTATTAAGCTGATAGCATAATGAATGAAACATGTGTGGGCTGATTTAAATAAGGGCTGTACCACAGGCAGCAATACTGAACTAGCAAGGAACAGCAAAAATGCTAAAGCTGCCTTTCTAGCTCTCGTTTTCAATTCCCAAGCTTAACTGTTTAGGTATTCACCTCTTTCACATTATAATGATCATCAGAGACTCTACATTCTGTACATTTGCAAAGCTGTGAATCTTGTCAATAAATAATATCTAAAAATAACTCACTCATACATTTGAAAAAAAGGGATTAGAATTGTTTTAGCCCTGAAATTACCTCCTATCTGGCAGTGTGACCATCACCAAATTCCAAGGAAAACCACCTTACACCCAAAATTCACCTGCTGCACATGCAACACGTATCTCCAGCAAAATATTGCTCTATCTGAAGTGGAGAGTTGTTGCTATCTAGCAAATAATAAAGCAAGAAAGGAGAAGGGAAATTTTGGCAAGGTATATGAAAACACACCTTTATGCTTACAAAAAAGAACAACAAATTCTTAAATGCCATATAAAGGGAGTTTAGGACATAAAAAATAAACATGGAAACTCGAAGATACTCAATTTATCTAAGGTCAATGGATTCTGATATTTTAGGAAGACTATGATTCCAAGCATACTGTGGCTAAAAAGATTCAGAAAGAAGTCATAAGAATTATATGAAGTCCAGGACATGGTCTTGCAGCAGCAGATTTAGGAAATTATTAAAAAGAAAGGAGATATGTGGCTTAATTTGAAAAGTCCAGTGGTTAAGCACAGGAACAATTTTCCATCCTTTTCAGTCATTAAGTGAAAATACCTTTCTAAAAGGACATTCTTGCTCTAACCCAAGTACGTGCTTAATGCCAGAATGACTGGTGATATTACCTGGCCTGTGATTAAAACATAACCATATTGGTTTTCCTAGACTATGGAAAACCTACGGGTGTCAGCATTGGCCATACCATTTCCTGTAAAGGTGAAGTCTACAGCAAACATAGAATTTGCTTGAGGCATTTTATGTTTCTGTTCAAGATGGTCAAGACAGAAAGGAGGTGTAGCAAACGGTACAATCTGGAAATCCTCCAAGTCTCACCTACACTATTAAATGCTGGAGTAAGCTACGTGATGAGAAGAAATTGGCATGGAGATCTCAGACAGCTGTGACCCTCACCAGCAGGTACGATGCAAACTTTAAGGGAAAAAGTCTTGAAGTCTAAAACAACAGAAAGATTTGCTTACACAAAGATGGTACCGAAAAGTAAGCTGAAGTGAAAATTCATCTCATAAAAACTCTTTTATAGTGACAGTGTTTCTGGGGCACAAACTGCAGGTCGTGGCAGAGGAACTGGGAACTGCACTTATCCCAGAAGACCACAGAGATGTGACCTCTTCTTCACTCTCAGACTTCATACTGAGAGGAACACTTGAACAGCAAACAGCTACAGAGCAGTCCAGAGGCACCTACACTTAGCCTTCTACACAGCAAAAGCCAGGAGCACCATCTCTCTGTGCTGCTTAGATGGGAATTGGGGAAAAAAACAGTATCTGGTCTGAGGAAGTGAGAAGTGGAAGCTGAAGAAGAAACTAGGCAGAAGTAATGTCCAAGAGGAAGGCAGGACAGTAAGGCCACGGTGAGATGTGGCTGGAGAATGTCCCAGCGCGGCAAACTCTACCATGAAATTTAAAAAACACACAAAATTTTGAAATCATGAGCAGATGAATGTTTTGAAATATAAGAGTAGTAACCATCAAGTTCTTGCTAAGATAAAGAACTTGTTACTACTTTTCTGCATATACGACTTCAAAAAGCACTTATTGGCCACATGCAGATAGTGAGGGAGACGGGCTCTGAACCCTGAACTTTGTACCTGACTGGAACATGCTGTGACTGTGTGCATGGGCTTCCTTTCCGGGGGAGCTGCTGACCTCCTGGAGCTCCCTCGTCCTCCTGGAGCTCCTCCCAAACCAGAACTGAGGCATGGCCAAGGCACTCAGAGTGCCAAGCTGGGAAACGAGCCTGGATCTCCCGGTCACACAGAGGCAAGGCTGCCATTGTGAGTTTGATAACTCGCCCCAGAGGGAAGATAAGCCAATATAAACATCTGAACTGGCTGATGCAACACTCGGTTCTTCCTCAAAGAGTTTCAAGGATGACCCAAACAGAACCATCTATTTAAAAGAAACAGTAAGAAAACAAACATATACTTCTTAAAATTGAAAAAAAAAAAACCACCACTGGTTTGGGCAGCAATCCGAGTCAGCATTTTTGCAGTCTGCTGAAGACCCTACCACAACCCTTCCCATGATTAAGTGGAGCAGATGCTTGATGGTTTTGTTGTAAATTTATCTGGTCAGTATTGTTCACGTGTGTAGTACATGCTCTCCTTCATACCTATGTCTCTTGCCACATAATATCCAGTAACCCAGTATAGTATTTTGCTGTTAACATTAAAAGGAATTTTTCGTTCACTTTTTCCCCTCCGAGTTTCAGTCTGATTTTGAGATAAGTCCTACTTTCAGCAAAAAGGCAAAAAAAAAAAAAGGACTTCTCTGCAGCGTTTCCTCTCTAAGGCCATGACAGACAACCCTTCTCCTCTGTGGGACGCCTTGGGGACCTGCTGCTTGAGGCCACTGATCCACAGCACAGACAGGGAGCATTCACAGGGGGGAGCGCCCCGTGTCTGCCCCTGGAAACTCGCCCCACAACACGGGTAACCTTCTGTGTCAGGGCTTGTGATGCACATGAACCATAGCTCATTCTCCAGAGTCTCTGCATATGAAGGATGGTTTCTGGCCACCATCACCTTCGACTGTTCCTAGGCCCAGACTAGGAACCATCCTTCATGGATGCCCACAGCCCCGGCTGCATCGCTGGAAGCGGATGTTGTGCAGAGCTCAAGAGTTTAGGTAAAATCTTAGTCTTTGTGTGAACATCAACTCGATCAAGCAGCTTCTGGGCCATGTAGAATACCGTGACCCCTGTTAAATCCAGTGTATTACAATTCAATAGGAAAATTAGAAATCACAAGAGAAACCATTTTCAGTCCCTAAAGAGGGGCATCAGATAGCATATAGACATTCTCACCTGTTAAACACTGTTAACTAATACCATACACTGACACGGAATATATTGAGGGAAAAACCAGTATTAACAGTTGCCAAACATTTGTAAAAAATTACATAAATATTTACCTTTTGTGGAAGAGTTAAAATTCTCTTGCTCTTCAATGAATTAAATGCACGGAATGATGGAAACAGAAAAAGAAATCAGCAAATTTAAAGTTAGATAAAGAAATGTGTTATATGTGACAATGGTATGTACAGTAGGCAGTATTCCAGCATATGCAAAAGTAATGTAGAAAATTAAAATGACAAACTATGACAAATAATAAAGCCTATGACTTTCTCTTTAAAATTAACAGGAACAATGAAGTTACAGAGAACCAGATTGTGGACTCTTTAAATTTTCTACTTGAGCAGTATTGTCACATCCAAATTTATGAATGACATAAAAATCTTTATATTGTTTTAAGTATCACAACCACATAGCCCTGTTTCAGATTCTGAAACCTGTTCTGTAATAATGCACGTTACAAATTTATTTTCTGTTAATAGAAATCTATAATATTCAATAGCCACTGGACTATTGAAAATCGATCTTTAAGGAAGAAAAAAAGATTATGAGGCTTGAACTCATTTGCGAGAGTGAGCAATGCTGAACAAAATACTCTCCAGTGTAAGTAAAGATTCCACAAGCTGCCTCAAAATATGCAGTGCCACCTAATAATTTCAAAATAAAACCAGAAATATGAAGACAAAACAAACAACGCTAAAAGACTAAAATTTAAAATCGAAATTACTTATTCTTTTTCTTCTGCTACTCAATTTTTGTACTGATGGATCTGAAAAAAGGTTTTAACTGAAAGGGTTTGCTCTTTTACCATTATTCAAGCCATTCACTCACTGCAATGACATTTCAATGATCAAGTACATACACGCACAACAGTTTTCACTAGTGATTCACTTCTTTTAGGATCTTAAGTCAGCTTAATATAAAAAGATATTTGCAACTCAGATGCATTATTGGACAACAGAGGTTGATCTTCTGTAGGAACTTCTGGTTCTTATTTGTTGAAAGGAAACACTGGACATCAAAGCACATCATTCCTCTCTGAAGTGACTGCCATCAGTACAGTACATATCACCACTGAACACACGTATCACCATTGTAGATGTGTTAGACACATGGACTTCATACATGTAACCCTCTTTGAGCATCAGTAGAGTCTGGATGAAGCAGCAGCACACACACACACACACACACACACACACACACTTACTTCACCCCGCACACAAGCAATGTAAAAAGCTGCAGATTTTTCTAACGTGAGCTGAGACACAGCGATATTTAGTGCTGGTGGCACTTTTGCTTTTCCAAAGGTCACTGCCCAAGGCCTGTCACCCTTAACAGTAGCCACTGGAAACACGTATACAACCGCACTCCTCCAGTTACACGTGAACAGACTGCTGGTTATCACAAACCTGACTCTCATTAAGGGACTTCTCAAACATGAAACCACACTGTAGAAGCTATGAAAAAGAAATCACACTGTGAAGAGCCAAACAGAAGCAGATAGAGGGAGAAAGATTCATTTTGCATGAATTAGCTCTTAAAGATCATTTCTATACTACAGGCAATCATTGCACATTTGTCTTGCTGGTTCATGAATTTCAATAGTACATAAAATGTTTTTTTCTAATGCACTTGCTAGATTTCATAATATGATCCCTAATATTATTTACCACAACTAAAAAGGAGTGTATAAAAATGCTACAGATCTTCAGGCTGTATTAATTTCCTTGATCAATACAACAATTAACCATTACACAGCAGTGTGGAGACCCAGCCACAGATTCTGCTCCAGCAAGAGCTCCTGTGCTGTTCAACAGCTGCAGCGGCAGGGGACGGGCTGAGTAAAGATCACAGAAATATGCTTTATACAAAAGTATCATTTAAAAACCATGCGACTACATGACAAAGTTGTTGCAGAAACAGCTGAAAAACAAAGTCCACACGGAATCCCCGTTCTTCCTAACGATTTGCACAGTTCCACTCAAACGTGACGCAAATAAAAACAATCTGATGCAAATCTCTTACAGCTCTGCAGAGGATGACATACTGAGAGCACACCACTGTCCTTGCCATGGCTTAGAATTTCACTACTTTAGTCACTGAGCCGAAACATCCTCAGATTATTAGGTTCTTTTACAAAATTATCAGTTGAAACAAAGAAATAAAAAATGCTTGTATCATAAGTTAGGGTAATGACTACTCAGCCGTGACTCTTTGAAAACACACACAGACACACTGATACCGCACTGAATTCCGATATTCAAGCATCTCAAGACCTTTAGTTGTAATAACATCCCAGTGTGTCTTGCACTCTAGGAAATGCTGCTGGTGGGTTGCAAAGGAAAGAAACAGCCACATCCTCCTTGAATATCACTGGGATTAAAATAAAAATCACATTGCCTAAAAATTACAGACGCCTACGATCTTAACTGTAACCACTTTAAAAAGTCTGCATGTACTGGAGCTGCTAAAAATTTATGTACTTAGAACTGTTCCAAGTGAAAATATCTACCTCCCTCCCACCTTCCAAGCCCAGGCAAAGCTGCTCTCCCCTTGGGAACGCAAGCACCAAGAAGGTTGGTTTTTTTTGGTAGCGTGCATAATTGTGCTGGTTTGAGGTTTTAGTCCTTAAATCGGACTTTTTCCTCTACATTTCAGATTTTTTTCTCTCCTTCTGACAGTAGAACCAATCCCATTTCTGTAACGGAATAGGGACCACTACTTTGGTCTTTTCTGTAAGAATTACTTCTATGAGATATTTTTTTTTTAATAAAGTATGTCTACTACTAAGGACCTTCTAAACCTACTTTATATTCTCACAAGTTGTCTTTTTATGATTCTGCCGACCAGAGCAGTAACTAAGACAATGTCATCTGGTAGAGACAAAAAAATAATCATTTTTTTTAGTTCTAAACTCGACAATGACAAAATGGAATGTTCGAGATGCAATATCAGTCCTAGAAGAAGCCTTTTGAGCATGGATATGATCACTTAAAATTGAGAGCTAAAGATTAAAGACTGAGAGTTACAATACCACTCTGTTTCTCCAGATGAAAACTACTACCAGTCTCTTGTTCCTTCATCAACTCTCATTTGTTCCATAATGAGAGCTTTAAAGAGCAGTAAAATTACTTTACTGGATTCTTCTATGCCTCCTGAATATGCAAAGAGCAAATAAAACCCCCACCCTTGATACACAGACATTCAATCTTTTTACAGCAATCACTGTGATCTGTAAAACAGACATATATTCCCAGATGTACATATTTAGACATGTATTCAACCCTCCTGGCATAACAGAATTTGTACAGAGTGTGAAGTACTTTCCTATAAAAACGATACCTTGTGGTACATCACACAGGATATCCCTGAAACACAGGATGTCAATACTGACCACCAAAAGGTAGCTTTATTTATAAATGAAGAAAATGCATTTTGAAATGCTCCCTATAACATTTGTATGTCGCACTAGATTTTGACATCATCTATATCCATGGTGACTGCGAATTTAAATCATTAAGGACACGATTAAGTTCCAAAAACAGTTAATGGAAATCTTTTACAGACCTCAATATGCTTTGGATTCAATCCTGCATTAGGGTCACAACGTTTCTTGTCACTCCACTTGACCCAGGTACTCATTTGATAGGGATTAAAGAGGTGAAACTGATATTAAAATTTGATACTGTAAATCGAGCAAATACTATGGTCCTATAGCCTCACTGAATTTAATTTCTTACAGTAGTATAAAGTTTATACATACTATCATATTTATTTCAGAAGATACTGACAAAACTGCTAGAAAATATTTTATAAAATCTATTCAATTTAGTACTTCTCTGCAAATACATTCTCAGCTTGAACAAAGTATTAAACATCGGTAAAACCAGGAAACCTCCCCTTCAAAAGGAGAAGCCAGTCACTTAGACAAAACCAAAGTACTACGTAGAGAAGGAAATCTCTTCAGCCTTTGATGCCTCGTGCGGTGACACACCACATCGACACCAGCGGAGTGATCTATAGCAGCAAAGCAACCAATACACCGCATCCTACTCACAGATGTCAGACATCAGCCCCGAGCACATCACCCGCAAGCACAAAGGAGAGCTCAGTGAAACAGCATCACTTTCCAGGTGTTCATGGAACCAACAACTTTCGGAACCTACAGCAGCTTTAGCCTCAATTTCCATTTTTTTCTTTCCTCTGCTGTATACATCCCATCTCTACTCGTTTTCATGGCAAGGTCTACATTCATTTCCAATGTATTTAACAAAACATAAACTAGTATTTTATTCTCAACAGAGGAGTTATCAAGAACATCAGAAATATAATAGATGAATATCCAAAGGAAAGCCAAGTTAAAATTAAATTAAAAGCTGATTCATCGTTGTATATTGCACCAAATTCTGAAATTGCAGAAGAAACATGAAAGAAATTTGAAATTCATTACTTATTACATTTCCCTAAAAAGGCCCCAACTTACTAATATGCAGAAATAGAAGCTTTAAATGTAACTAGTTTATAATCCAGACAGTTCTAGATTCACTACAAAACAAAATGAAAGGACTCAAATGTGAAGTTTAAAATTAATAAAACCCACTTGTACTAGTATATTAATCATTCAGAATAAACACGTGTATAAAACAACAATACATTTTGATATGTCTTAATCGAAGGTGTAGTATACCATCACAGCCCAAAGCCATACAATTAACATAAGCTGATTGCACTTTAATGTAAGCCATCGTACAAATAACCCCTGGGGTATGTACCGTGGTGAGAAGGTCATGGTCAGCACCATGATCCGTGCAAGAAAGCAGTTTGCCAACAGGTCTATAAAGCACTACAGTATTTCATCATGAGAATCATTTCTTTAATTTCCATGAAGAAGAAAACCTTGTGGTACCCGGCAATCTCAGCTGTTGTTTGTAGTCAATGAGAAAACAAGCTTTTAAAACACAGAAGAAACCCTGGATGTGCAAATATTATCCATTGTGCCATTTCATTTTACCATAATAGCTCATACTCTGTGTGAAGTATGTTGCTAGAAAAGGAAAGAGCAATATTCATGCTTATTTGATATTAGTATGTAAAACCCATCTTCCACAGCCATTAGTCTACGTTGTCTTATTCAGAAAAGAGCAGCATTATTTGCCTGATCAGTTTATTCTTAAGAAAGAGCTGGTGACCCATGCTTTCACATTCCCCATGGTGATTATTTTCATTGTTTACTGACTGAACGATGAACTCCAGAAGAAAAACAGTTTTGTGATATTTATTATTAATCTATGTTAATAATGCACAACAATTAATATAAATCACAAAATGAGAAATGAGTAAGACTGTCAAAATGTTGTCAAAGTCTTTGCCCCCAATTTCTTTAGCTGAATACAAACCAGGTATGTGATGGAAACTACCTCGACTCGAACAGAAATTTTAAAGAAGACAAAAATAAAAGGGTACTAGATAATTAAGGCAATTAAACCACAAGTAATAATCCACTTGTCAAACTCTACTGGATTTCCCACACTACAAACATGCTTTCATTCACTTCTTTTGCTTCATTGGTAGAATTATAGCATTGAACACACAGTTACAAAAGTAGACTTTAAGTAAAGAAAGGTAAGAAATCAAAGAGTTCGAGCTATCATAAGCTCATTTTTGATACCTTGCTCTATACTGCCACTTCTTACTGGAACTTGCGGCAGCTGCCTTCCCCTGCGACTGCTGAAGGACGTGTCTGCAAGAGGAGACTGCGTGGGACTTCCTTGCTGATGTATTCTGCAAACGAAATTAAGATAAAAGTAAAGTAACCCAAACGAAGACAATTTTTATATTCTGAATTTTAAACACATATTAAGGTGCATATACTGAAGGTGGATTTGAAAAAGTTTGCATTTGATGTACGGCCCATGCACATACTCAGGTCTAGATACCCAGTTAACTTGTGAGGCCTCACGTTTAACGTCTCTGACTACCTTGAACTGTAGAGAAATATTTTCTTTTGTTGGGTTTTTTTTGTTGGTGGATTTTTTGGTTGTTGGTTGCTGGGGTTTTTTTTAACTAAAGAACTAGTCAAAAAACACTGAACAAAAAGCAGTTTTCTAAGAACCATTTATGGTTATGTCTCACAATTATGTACTTCCTCCTGCACTGGTACAAGAGCAATATAAAATGCCACCTCTATATTTTATTAACTTTTGTATTCCCTTTGTGCTGATGCAATAATTACCCAAGGCCACAGAGAACTGGGACAGCAAGGATCTATTCCCATGGGATAACACGTTGTTCTTCCCTGAACACAAAGAAGGAAAAAGACCTTTCCGCTTGGTACTGGGGGGGGATGCGGGTGTGCGCACACAAAGAATGTGTGAGATTTTTGATATTCGTACCTAAGAAAATACCCGGAGCCGCTCTGGCTGAATTCTAGCTGGCACGATTTCAGAGCACCTCGGCTACTCGATTCCTTATTCACAGATACAGCATCTGAGTGTAACGCATCCAGCACCTTTGGAACGCCAGTAAGTTTGCACTTAAAATAAGTAGGGCCACCTCTAATAACGAGGGAAAAAGTTTAAGAAGATAAAACAAAGATGAGAAGCAGCAGATCACTGAGTGGGAGAGCTAACTGTTAAATGCCCTCGCCAGTTACAGCAGTGTCACGCTCACTGGAGGGGATGAGCACTGGTCATCCGCTACACTAAGGCTGCAAGTAGATAATTTGCGATCTTAAGTAACATATGTATGCAAATTGAAATACTGCTGTCTGTCACACTACAGAGATCAACTGACTTCCTCTTAGCCTGCAAGGTCAGAGCTAGCTGTGCGAAAAGCATGTGTTTTCCTGCACAGTGTTTAAGAAAAATATTGATAGTTGTGGTATGGATACAGAACAAAGCACAACAATGGAAGGAATAAACATGGCCAATTTCTTATTCTTACGCTATCTAAGCTCAAGAGCCAGAAGTACCCTCTGGATGGTGAAGATAGGTGGCATAAGGACATGGGAGAAGTGCAAACAGCACGGAGAGAGGATTATCCAGAGTGCCGGAAGGAGGGAAGGGGCCAGGTATGCTCGGGGAGGTAACGCAGCAGGGAGAGACCGGGGGGCAGGACACGGGAGCCATGCTGGACACCCAGCAACAACCTTGTGGGAAGCGGGGAGGGCAGCACCGAGCCCCCGGGAGCGGGGTGATGCACAGGGTCTGACAGCAGAGCGAGCCCGGTGCTCCCCCCCAGTGACTGGGGCTCAGCCCTTCGTGGGGAGCGACATCCCCTTCTAGAGAGACACGGTGGCAGCCCCCTAACACACCAGGGGCAAAGAGAGACCTCAGCTCCAGGCACACCTTCCCGTGCCCCCCACCACCAAAGAAAGTGCAGAGCCCGGCGGCAGCACCAGGGCTGCCATTTCAGGTCAAAGCTATTAATGGGCAATGAAAAATCCATTTTGGAATGACGAGCTGCAGAACACTCACCGCTGCAGGTACAGAGTCCTAAATGTGGCCAAAAACTCCAGCTGCATTCTAAACCCCACGAACAACACGTGTGACAACAGCACCAGCACGGAGGAGGCTGTGAATACCCAGCTTCACCACAAAGTACTTCTGTTTCTAAAACATACTTTTTATCTTTTTTAAAAATACTAACTGTATTTCAATTATTGTCCTAAAAAAGGGCAATATTATCTCCCTTGTTTTCCTTAGGAGTTTGAAATAACAAATCTATTTAAGTATCTTTCTGCTGTAAGCCCTAAACCAGAAATACAGTTCTGAAGGAACTCTAATGAAAATAGAATTAAAATATGCAGTAAATTGATTAATCATGCTAGCATAATAAAGCATAATTATTAGTAGTTTAATAATTGCGTACACTGCAAGTATATGATAACCTGAAATATTTTACATTTGCAGAGTGACAAAGTACTCTAACTGCTTTTTGCCTCTTCCTTGGTTTCCCATCAGTGCCGCATTCTGTCAATGGTACTACTGCATCTGCTGCCATTTCGGAAACGTCCATTTCCTGAGACATCATTTCATTGGGGTTTTTTTTTTTTGGGGGGGGGGGGGTGGGGGTGGGGGGTGGGGGTGTTAAACTTCTGCAGACTGCGGAAGTCTCCCTTCACACCTTCACACGCCCAGCACAACCTTCTCACAAGATACAGTCAAAGTACCCAAGGGCCTGTCTAGTTCATATGACCATCACACACTGAAAAGTCATCCTAAAAATAATAATATATATGAGACAACATGCAGATGCCTAGCAAGGATAAAAAACAGGTTTGGTTTCAAACCCATCCCAGCAGTAACAGTTCCTGTGGACACCCAGTCACGCCGCAGCAAAAGCAGGATGCTGTTCCCCCCACTACGTTCTCTCTCCTAAACCCTCACACGGAATGGCCCTGCTGATAACAGAGACGTTCCTGCAGAGACTGATTCCCCGATTCTAAAAGATGCTTACAATAACCATGATAAGCTGAGTTCTGAAAATGCCTGTTTCTCCATGCTGGTGAGATGGTAAAAGTAGTCCATGCCAACTATTGAATTCAACCAGCTTTTAAGCATCCTTCTTATCAGATGTTTAAACATCGTAACATCCATAAGGTAAATGTGGATCCCACTCTGTGCCAGAAATCGCTTGCTTGCTTTTACTATGAATGAATGCCTCAATCTAACGAAGTCATCATGTTCTCCATTCTGATTTTTCTCATTTTAGAGGCTAAATATCCTGGAATTTATCTGAGAGCCCCGTGAAGCACAAGGTTCCACTGAAGCACGAGTCTGTCCTGCCATTACAGAACAGAGACTTCACCTCATTCACTTGGAAGGTGACCTACTTTTTCAGTGATACCCATTTTACAGATCTGTCCCCTTCCAAAGACAGAGGATCTGCTCAACTAAAATGAAGACAAATTAGGCTTAAGACTTGCATTAGCTAGGGTATGCCATTGAGACAAATCTGCTACGTGGAATGCAAACAAAAAGAGATATAAAAGGAGAAAAGCTGGAATGGAGTTAAGGACTTGCTGGGAGAGGAGAAAGATCAGCTGCTGAAAGGAAGAAATCTGCAAACAGCTGATCAGGAGAACGAGCCAGAAAGGAACAAGCCCGGGAGACAAAAGCACCTGTATGACAGAGGAAAGGAGACAGAGGTGAGATAAGAAGTATGGAGAGGAGAGGGATTTGGGAGAGAAACGATACCTGGAGAGCAATGAGCCTGCAATAAGCTGGTACGTGTGCACCATCTCCTGCTCCCTCTCAGAGGAAGGTAACGCTAAAGGCAGAAAACCTGTTACTTCCATTGGCAAGGGTCGACGGGCACCCTACGGGCTCCAGCTCTGCCTGCACACAAGAAAACCCAAACTCCTCTCTCTTCAGAGGCACATGCTGAATTGCACAGGCTGCCCCTGAGGGAGCCACGCAGAGAAAGAGTA
Organism: Numenius arquata; assembly: GCF_964106895.1. Taxonomy (NCBI): domain Eukaryota; kingdom Metazoa; phylum Chordata; class Aves; order Charadriiformes; family Scolopacidae; genus Numenius; species Numenius arquata. Next base: position 365,691 of record NC_133582.1, on the reverse strand, counting down.
AGAGAGCACTGCCATCCAGCGTCCAGCAGGAGACTGTTCCTGTCACAACATACAGGCCAGGGAACCTCAGAACGGGCATCTCTGGGGTGACCAGCTAGGGCTGAAATTTTAGGATTGGGATGAACCAATTTCCACCACAGTTTTTCTCATTCACACAAGCACAGAAAACGTTTGATTTTCATGTAATCATTTTTACTCCTTCGGAAGATTTTCCTGAATCCCATCTTGAAGGCTTATCTCATTAAATTAAGAGAACTCTTACGCTCTGTAAACTATCCTGAAAAGGCTTGCTTTTTCCCTTTTATGTACATTTCCTATGCTATCACAATACATAGAGAACTTAATCTTACAGGGCGTGATGAAAAGCTTTATAGAGAAGCTGATGGCATGCTGATATCTAATTCCAGTAATCTGCTTAGCTAATAGTAGACAAGATCTGCAAATTGCAAAATAAAGACCAAATCTAAGACAGAAATGGATATTTGAGGAAGACATAGTCTTGAGTTATATTTGCCATTTGACAAGAAAATTAATTGCCTGTCCTATTATCAAAACTTTCTGGCAGTAGTTAAACATTATATCTATGATGAAATACTAAACCACAGCACTCAGACTTATTTAGACATTTGTGTCTCACATCTAATAGCAGTGAATCATTTTATGGAAACAGAAACCTACACCATGTGCCACGGAGATATAAAAAGAAGCAGCAGAATTCACGTTTCCCTATGCTCTTGTATAGGTTCATCGCTTTTAATATCATTAGTAATCAGAGCTGGCTTTTATCTTTGGACAGTAAAAATGTAACTATGGGGACTCATACTTTTGGTAACTTTGCTTAACTTGGGGGGAAAAAAACCCTAACAGATTTATGTTTTTTACTTAGTTTTCCTAATCACTTGAGAAAAGCGAATTTACATTGCTTCAGAAAAACCAAAAAGAAACAAACAAAACCCCCCAAACCAACAACACTCTCCCCCTGTCCCCAAACACTAGCACTAGGTAGTGAGTTCCCAATTATTACCTGGGAATGTTTGGATGCCAAATTTATCTCAGCACAGCAATGACTATAGAGTATGCACTTTCAACCCATTAAATCCCATAAAAATTCTGTATATAGGCACTGTAGCAATATTTCAAGTGGCTTCCAGACTCACATTTTCTGATATACATGAATAAATCCTCAGTCATACATTATAACTATGAGAAGCTTTGAAATGTCCAGGGAAAAAAAAATCTCAGCATTTCAGACGTGGGCTGGTCATTTCAAGAAGAGAAACACATTGCCCAAGCCTCAAAAACGCCTCTTCATAAATATAACTCCATGCTTACTCTTTAGAGATGGAGCCCATTTGCTACTGGCATATTCAGCATAACACCCTCTAATCACAGTCCCTGCAAACCTCCTCCTACATCACCTGCAACACCTGAAATTTTAAGTATTTCAAGATTACGATTTACACCTTGTATATATTGAGATTAGTGTAAAACACTAATTAGAGTAAACAAGATTTATTGAGGTATATGTTTTTGATCTATGCAGTGATCTTAACCTCTGTAGAAGAAGGATGCCCCCAGTTGGCACTGCAATACCAGGTCTGAAATGCAAACGCATCTGCAGACACACGGGCTGGGCCAGGTGCCAGTGCTGCAGGATCCCCGCGTCGCTCACTCTCGGCTCTGCCCTTTCGCCACTAGAATCTCTTATATGTTCTTTTCCTTCACTATCCTTTCTGTCACCATACTTTCCAGTTAGGTTTATGTTCCCATTTCTTCCCTTCCCACTTACTCCGTATCTCTTTCCCACCCTATCTCCCCCCTCACTCTCCTGCCATCTCTCCAGCTGCACGGTCCGAGCAGTTACCAAGAGCCATCAGCCCTTTGGGCCTCAGTCCCAGAGGCTCCCCTTACTCTTCAGGGGTCGGGAAAAAATGGGAAAAAATGGCTGTAGTGATCTCAATGGCAAAACTGCCCCTGGTTTAACCACAGCGAGGATTTCAGCCATCATTTAGGTAATTTCTCTGGTCTAAACTGAAAAAGCCACGGGGCTGTTGTGACAACAGAATCATCAAAACCAAGAAAAATGCAACTGCTGCTTTTGGATGAGGAATAATAATCTGGGACTTGAGGCAGGAAAATAAAATAAAAGCTCTCGAGTTTTGCCACATAATGTGCATTTGCATTGAAAATAAAAATGTGTCTGTGTTGTTCATGGAAGTTTCTCAGCCCTCGCGATGTAAACAGAGGTACATTCCTCCTCTGCTCATCAAATAACACAAACCCGCGTCTGACAAAGGCAGGGTCTCGCCCCTCCTCACTGCTCTTACTTCAGCCAGCGCACAGGGTTTAAAACTTAGCTCGATGTACTTATGAATTAGTATATATTTTTATTTTTTCACTTTTACTTAAGAATTTGAATACATAACCCTGTGCTACCGCAGCATCAAAACTACAAGTTACAATGAAAATACGAGTATAGGAAAATTCAAGGAATACAAAGGTTAAAGTCCCAGTGTTTATATTAACTTTATGTAATGTTAGATTATACAATTTCCTATACGTATTTAAAAGTGTAACTTAATGTTTTTATATTATAAAGTGAAATTAATTTGATCAGTCACCTTGAATTATTAATCTGTTAACACAGGTTTTTATCATCCTCAAAGTTTTTGTAAAATAGATGAGATTTTTTGAAAAAAGACCAGTGGTAAAGCCCAGAGAAGGTTTAGTCCCACACTAATGAAATATGCTACACATTCCCAAATTTCATCTTGCAGAGATCAAGACAGTGGCAATGCCTCATGTTTTGGTTCATAAAGTGGATGGACTGCAAGTCCTTCCCACCGAGTTTATCTGCAATGACGGGGAATGCCAGAACAATTCCGTATGTAAGCAACGCAGCAAGCAGTGCTAATAACATAAATACAGAGTAAATAATACGGTAAATTACGACAACATAGCTTTTGGTATCGTCACAGATGTTCTACTTTAAAAGCCGTATTAGTGGTATATCCCAAACCAGGGATCAGACGGACTGTAGGAGACGCTCGCTCACGGATCAGCAAACCTACCTTTCTGTTTCAGAGCCGGGGCCTTTCCTAGCTTGCTTTTGGCTGCTATATCTTTCCACCTTTCTGGACTGCCTGTGAAATGACATGTCACAAAAGAAATAAACGAAGAAGAAAAAGAATACAGAAATATGAAGATTATTCATTAATGTATTATAAAGGCAATAGCAGCAATGGCTGAGGGATGAGGAGGTGACACCTATGGCCACGAGTGCCGGGGAACGCGAGGTTCAGGACACTGCACCGATGAGGGGGGGCTGAGGCTGAGGGTGTGAGAGTTATGAGGTACCAAAATGGGAGAGAACATTAATCCTGCCTGAACCTGCGGCTGGTTCCCCTGCACAGCCTGTATTTGATCAGAAACAATGACTCCTCGTGGGCCTTTTGGTTGTCTCTCTGAACAGCAGGAGGAAAAAACGCAGAGCAGACAGCAGGAAAAAATGTTGCAGAAAGGACCAGGAACTACCATTCAAATGTAAAAAATGTTAAAAATTACTTTCAAACCTAAATTTCAAAAGTAAAACAAATACTGCATCATATCAGATTTAAATAATGCTGTCACTATACTAATAAAAACTTGGCATTTCAAAAATCCTATTTTTAAAACTTGTTAAAGTTTTTTAGAAACAATTTAAAGCAGTTTTACCTTTTCTACTCAATATAAATAAGTTAGAAGTTTATTTCATTCCCTCACTACTTTCCCACATAAATCTTTTATAGAATTCATCTGACATTTGGATAGTGAGGCATTAATTACCTCTGTCAGTCTAAGCATTTACTTTGATAGTCAATAAGATCGAAGAACAGGGACATGAGTCAATAAATGTAAGAATGAAGGTAAAGCATGTTTCACCATTATGGCCCAGGACTATAAATATACTATGAAAATCTCTGCAAGTCTTGGGTGTTCCAAAATTTTCTTTATTATCCATAGTAATATGAGCATTTACAAATTAGGGTTTAGAATATTAAACCTCTGAAAATCATCAATATATATTAATTTTTTAGAATAAAAAGTGTATACAGTATTTCAGGAGTGGTCAAAACCAGGGAGCAATGTTTATTCATTGATGGGCCAGAAACGACAACCCCTAACTGGCATCTCACACCGGTGCAAGAGACTTGTAGGAACTTGCAACGATATAATCAATGTCAATCAATGTCATATATTAAGCTATAAAAGAATTACTGTGGGCAAGACAAATAGATAAAAATAACATTTTTTAAAAGATATTTTCCTTTTAAACTTTTGTGGTTATAAAGTGTAATCCAGTGTTTAAACTGGAAGATGCCTAAACAGCTGTAACACCAAATTATACCCAAAGAATAGAATGACAGTGGATTTTCATTATTTGTACCCACTGCAGTGTCTGATGAGCGTTATATTGTGGCGCAGTGTACTCCACAACAGAGGAAATACTGCAGCAAAATACAAGATGTTTTTTGCACGAGCAGGGGTCATTGCCCGATGCTTTCCAGGTTGTAAAAGAATATATTTTCTTACCAAAAAATGATATATCAGATTAAAAATTAAAATCCCCTTTGTCCTCCAACTATTTTCTCCAGATTTATTTTTTGTATATTCTCATTACTTTTTCATTCTTTTCTATACCAGGACAAATTCAAGATGGATACACAGGGAAATACACATTAAATGCTGCAGCTTCACTTAAAAGCTGAGGTCAGAGAAGCATTTCCAGTTACGTAGGTCGGGGACTGCAGCAGCATTGCCTCACAGGGTGTCGCCCTCTTCATCCTCTCTTTGGTGGGTTACGGGGCTTATTTCCCTCTCGCTCCTCATATCTGGCTGAGGCTGTGACACCATGTGCCAGGCAGAAGAAGAGCCCACCATGACTACTCTTTGTAGGGTGGAGATGCTGAGCGTAGGACGTGGCTTCCCGGGACCAGTGACAAAGTGATCCACAGCACTAGAGCTGAGAACACCCACTCCTCTGCTCTCTGTGCTGTCCCCGGAGCAGCACATGGTAGAAATAGGTTTGAAAACATAATTCCCTTTCTGTTTCCTTTCTCTTGCTACGATGCTGCTGCACAGGATTCCCTATGGCTCCAGAGCATCCATAGCTCCGGCACTCGCAGCCCAGCTCGTCCTGAGCACAGGGTGGGCACCCACAGGTACCTGGTTAGGAGGGGGTCCTTTCCTGCCCAGTACAATGTCTGGGGAGTGCACTGGGGATAAGAATGTTCATCTCATACTCAAATTTACCTCTTAAACGTACTTTATAGAGGATTAAATATTATCTATGAACAATACATGCATATACATACTTATACATAAAAAGAGAAAAAAGTATCTATGTGCAAGTTTTATGCAGAGCAAGCAAAGGACATACTATAACCAACACCTCATTTACTGGCAACTACGATTGGAGTAAATAAGGATACCTCTGTGCTGCTCCAGGTTTAGCACTTAGGTGGTCTACACTGTCCTGTTTTGGAATGCAAGACTCCAGCGTCCTTGTTCTTCATGAAATTTGGGAACATGGATGTGAATTTGGGCAGAATGAGCAGAAACAGAGAGATGGTCACATGCAGCGAAGGTGGAGACATGAGCAAATACATAAACCAAAAGCATTCAGGCACCCTCTGCTGAGAGAGACTACGTTTCTCATTTCCCCTTCCGTTGATTTAACCCATATACTTTAAGGAAATGTTAACATTTTTAGACATAATATCAACAATCTCAGATGCAATAAAGAATGAAAGCCACAACCATATTTTTATAAACCTTTACACTCAACACACTGAATGGCAGCACTGCGGCTTCGTCGCTGCCGTTATCCTTCCTGAGAATTCATCTACACTATTGTTCCTTACATTAATATAAAGCCTTTACAGAAAATCTTCCCTTTGGACTTTGAAAAATCCATAGTTTGTCATTATATTTTGAAATTCTCCTGAAAATGTGAGTAAATTTAATAATTTCTTATATTTTGATGAAAACTTCATGTTCTGTTGCCAGCCAGTCTGCAATAGTAATAATTAACAGCAATTCAATAGCAAGGTAGAATAACTGACTCAGCATTTTTTAAAAAATTCAAATAAAGTTCAGAATATTTCTTAATTTCTATATTCTTTTCATTTCCACTGAAGCTGTTTACGAACTTCAGAATTTGTTCACAGCTTTCAATTTGGCATAAATATTACTAGCTTGTTGGTTTACTACTAGTTTTTATGGAAGATACAGTAAAAAATATTTTTTCTTGGTAAGGTGTAACGATATAAGTTTTTCTTCAAATATCAAATTTGGCTTTTAATGAGAAAACTCAGAAAAATTACAGCTGACTAATAATCTAGGGTATGTAATAAATTTGCATCTATAGCTCCATTAGGGTGAGGAAATGCTCAAATTCCTCTTTAAGGTCATAAATCTACCACCTGTGACACCAAATGACTGAGCAATACGCCTCGTTACGTGCAGAGACAAGCACTATCTGTGACGTTATGTACAGACAAACCATTCACAGTTCTTGTTCCGAAGACTCACGTGCCTCAAAATATTTATCACTGTTGAGTGGAAACAAGACCTACACGCAGAAATATGATAAAATTCCTACCAAAATTAAAAATTACTACTCCTAAAGTGATAAAGTAACATTTTTATAGAATTCAGTGTCTAACATTTAAAATTATTTCCTACTGGTTTGTACAAGAGATGTCAGCGGTTTGCAGTGAGTCTGGTCATTAATGTCACGTTCAATCCTTCCTGATTTTTCCTGAAGATTTCTTAAAGGCTGGACCTACACGGTATGTGAGCTGGGAGGTGACAACTACTCTGAGGGCTTTGTAGCTCCTCACACTCACTCCTAGGACTTCAGTTCAGGTCCTGGAAAACTGCCTCCCTCGTCAAGTCACACAGAGTCACTGGAAAGACGGGAGAGACCAGCCTGGCTCACACAGACCACACTGGCCGCACCAGCACAGCTCCGGCTCCACCGCTGGCATTGGCTCTACAGCTAGGATGGGCTCCACAGCTGGCATAGTCTTGGTTATACGTTGAAATTATATGTGGACTTCTCAAAAAGAACAGTCTTAATAAAATTCCCACCTACCATTAAATGCTCAACTTTCAGTGTCTTTGTTTTTATCATCATTTACAATTCCCCAATTTTTTTCACCTTACACACTTTCTAATTCTAATTTCTAATATAAAACCCAAAAAACCTCCCAGTAGTGAAGCTATCAATTCCAAACTAAAACATTGTTCTTTAAAACATCCAAAAGAAATATGTGATACTAACCAAACACTTGTTAATTCTAAGCCCTGAGATAACATATAGTCCATGTCTTCATTTTGGCAAGGTACATTAAGGAGTCACTCCTTTTGATATGGCAAGTGAATGAACTCCAGAATAACAACAATCTTGCCAAGACCTTTACTAAAACTTATCTTATGAATCATTATCAATAAATACAATGTTGCAAAAACTGAATTTAAATGATCAAAATTAGAAATAATGCATGTCATATGTTTAAGAAATGTATTCAGAAAACGAACTTCTTGATTGCACTCTATATGCAAATTGGGCCAATTTGTAAGATAAATCTGGAATGTACTCAAATGAAGAGTAAGATGACATCTGTCAAAGCCAATTAGTCTGTGAAAATGCAACACGAGAGCAGCAATAAGCCGTTAGTTACCCCTGCTGAGCCATCACACACTCCTGCCCCGACACCCACGGCATCGCCTGTCAAACTGAGACAAGCACAGCTTAAAAAAAGGAATTATGGAACTGAGTGATGTTGGCCAACTGCCAAAGCCACAGGAAACAGTCAGAATAAATGTAAACTTAAAGAGCAGAAAACAAAGGTAAAGGCCCTTTGATTCCCTCACTGATACTCTCTCTCCAGACAAGGTGGGCTATTACTTTGTATGGGGCACGTGATGCAAAGAGCCCAGTGTCCTCTGACTTCTCTGAATCTGGGAGAAAGATCCTTGAACTGGGAGGCTGCAACCAGTCCTAGAATCATGGAATGGTTTGGGTTGGAAGGGACCTTTAAAGGCCATCTAGTCCAACCCCCTGCCATGAGCAAGGACATCTTCAACTCAAGCAGGTTGCTCAGAGCCCCATCCAGCCTGACCCGGAATGTTTCCAGGGATGGGGGCATCCACCACCTCTCTGGGAAACCTGGGCCAGCGTCTCATCACCTCTCTGGGAAACCTGGGCCAGCGTCTCATCACCCTTATTGTAAAATCTTTCTTCCTTAGACCTAGTCTAAATCTACCCTCTTTCAGTTTAAAACCATTATCCCTTGTCCTGTCACAACAGGCCCTGCTAAAAAGTCTGTCCACAGCTTTCCTGTAGCCCCATTAAGGACTGAAAGGCTGCAATAAGGTCTCCCTGGAGCCTTCTCCAGGATGAACCCACCAACTCTCTCAGCCTGTCCTCACAGCAGAGGGGCTCCAGCCCTCCCAGCATCTCTGTGGCCTCCTCTGGCCCCACTCCAACAGGTCCATGTCCCTCTTGTGCTGAGGACCCCAGAGCCGGACACACAACTCCAGGTGGGGTATCACCAGAGCAAAGCAGAGTTTACACATGTATGGATTATTTACACGAACCATCTGTATCCTGTCATTTAATGTAACACAAAATCTGGAGGGAAAATTTTGAATTTGTCTCAATAGAAATGACAATGTCTGCTTAAAAAAATCCCCAGATCTATCTAGAAAAAAGAATCAAAAAAAAAAAAAAAATTACTACTCCCAAAGCAATGGAATAGCAAAACCGATTTGAGTAGAAAGTTCAGGACAAGAAAGTAACAAAAGTGCTTCCATTAATCATAGGTGGTATTCAGCACAAAAAATTATTTAAGGCACTGGTGTTTTTAACCAAAACCTACCTTGTTAGGAAAAGCTACTCCATGGAGACCATCCTGATTTGGACAGAATTTACAAACGGCCAGTTTTCACATACATCAACTAGCAAGTGTTACCAATACTTCCAACATACCAGTTTGTGGGTTTTCCCCCCCTTAGGAACAGTTTGTTAAATAAAGGAAAATAAAAACAATAAAAATAAAAATAAACACCTAGACAATAATAGTCTCTACAAGAAACATTTATCGCATTATAAAGCACCACAGTGAAAACACCACCAGCATTTGGGAAGCAGGTGAAAACAGAGTAAAGAACATGAACACAGATGATGCTCTGTTTGTCAGACATCTCATTTCATGGCTCGTGACCGTCCAGGCACACAGAAAACTTGACAAGACATTAATTCTGAGGTGCTTTATAACAGTTCAACAAGATGCAGAGAAGATATCTAAGCTGCTGTTTTATTTTGGGCTTCTAGAGGTTGTAAATCTCTGTCTCCACATATGCACATTTCAAATGTGGGTACGCTCCTCGGAGAGCACAAGGTGCAGGGAGGCACTTCCCAACCGGAGGAGCTGACCAGTACCTGTCGTCCTCCGGAGATGCGTGCTGGATATGAATCCTGGGACTAGTAGGTCGTCTCCTCTCTAGGGAGGGGGACCATCTACCCCTGTTTGCCCGTTCAATAAAACAGGAAAGAAACAGGATATTTAGTTTGTGATAAAATTAAATATATGGGATTTGGGACTGGAAACATACCCCAAAAAGTAATGGAAGTGTGTCAATTAATGATTTTTTTCTAGTAATTCTCTAATCCCCAGTTATACGGTTCTTACGGCTGCTTACTGCAGAAACATTAGACTGAGACAAAACGAATGGATGGCCAAAGATGCAGAATTCAGACTGATATAAATCTTTTACACAGTATACCACTAAGTTTTCAAATCTTCTTAAATGCTAGACTACCTAAACCCCTGTCTTTCACATAAAAAGTTGTAAGCCCAAACTAGAAGAGCTTTTCAAAGACCATATGAGGGTAATTTTCTGTCGACTGATGGCTGGTGTTTTGTCAAGCCCATCTCTCCTAGTTCTTTGCACTGAAAAATGCATTCTCAGTAAAAATGCAGGGCTATGAGTTATAACAAAAATTCTAAGGCATAAAGTGACCCTTTTCTGGAACTCAATGAGAGAGTAAAGGTAAATTAATTAGCTACAACTAAGCTACACACATTTGTGTATAAGTACTGGGGTAATTGCTTTTCATTAAAAAATACATACTGGAAGTGTGTGCAGCCAGCTTCCTCTTCTGCACGTTTCTCTGCATCCCTGCAGTACATGCCAGCAGATTAGATTGTATAAATTTAACAAAAAGGACCTGAATTGTGGATGAAAACTGATGCTTTATGTGATTTTTTTCCTTGAAAATGCTCATTTAATTGAGAATGATATATGTTATAATATAGACTGGTGTTGAGTGTTTTGTTGGGATTTATGTGGTTGTCATCATACAAGTGTATGTATAACAATTCACAAAATCAAAATACACCAATTAATTTACAAACAGCAAAATGTTTACATAAACTCTGCACAACTATTTAATATTTCACTTTCTGAGGCATCCTTCCAGCCCATGTAATAAGGAAAAGGGGTTGATTTATGGAACATGCAAATAACAAAGGTTTCAAGGAGATTAGCATCACTTGAACAGGTAGGTAGATCTTTCAGAAGTTTCAGGAGGAAGTAGGGTGTTAGTAGTTACTTTCTTTTTCTCTCCAAAGCAAAAGTTAAAGAAAATGTTAATGCACCAATGCACTCAGTCAAAGCCCTTAATATGCTGATATCCACTAAGTATCAAACAGCGTTGGGTAGGATTGACCAGGCCATGCAGTGTGAGCTTTGAGAACATGCTCTCTTCCATTGGAGGCTGAGTGACCACGAGCCACAGTGTAACGCAGACAAACATGCAGTAACCTGTTCCTTCACACACTTGAAAAGAACTGGAAACATAATATGTTGTATACCTAATGCAAACTTTATACAATATTTTAAATGTAAATGGTGATACTCAACGTGACTGTTAAAGGCATGCAACATAAAAACCTAGTACTTCAGAATTACCAAAAACCTTAGAAAAATTGACATGAAATGAGGCCGTGCCCACTCCCACAGCCCTGCTCAGAGCACACCAGCCAGGCCCGCTCCACAGCCCTGCTCCTGCGCTAAGTGCTAACGAACACAACGACTGCTGGCAACATAAGAAACTTAAAAAGTAATTAAAAGCCACACTATATATTATGAAGAAGTACCACTGGCTGCGATCTTAAATCAATCTGGGGAAGATGGTATGATGATGAGAAACCACTGCTAAATCAGCCCAGATACTGCACCTAAACCTCGTGCCCATGTGCTTTCCTGACTGGAGGCTGGGGTCACAAACAAATTTCTCTGTTCTAAAGACATGGTTCCCAATTTACAGGGAAAAAAAGCAGAAATTTTGAGACACAGTGAAAAGGACAATAAAATATCATACTAAAGGAAGGAGTAGCAGCAAAAACATTTTCAATGTCATTAAAGAATATTTATGACTATATTATAAACTAACATGTGCCTTGCAGATCATCACAGGAACTTCAGCACAATTGTTTTGAAAAAACAAGACAACAGCGTGGAATAAATAGAAGGGGGTAAAGAAAAAAAAAAGAGGAAAAAAAAAAGGCAGGCATGGTGCAACTGCATAGATGTATTAGTAGGGGCTGGATATTTTTGAGTACCTAGTGTATACCGTGCCAAAGAGAAATACATGAAGGATTCAGTTCCATACGAAAGCATCCCATTTAGCAAAACACTTTGGCAGAGACTTTGGCAGGGCTGTGCCAGGGCAAGGCCACTCTGCCGGGAAGTTCCACAGACTTCCCTGGCTGGAATGATGAAGCTCAGCACAGAAGAAAAGGAATGTCTTTTGTTGTTGTTTAGCTTTCGTTTTAGTGCAAATAACAAGACTTGCATATCCCAAATTCATAGATACCACTGAAAGTACTTTTCTGCTGGTGTATGTGGATCAACAAAATGACTCTTACTGGCAAAGTAGCGTCTTAAAAACTACTCCGACCATTCCAAACAGGACAAATGATCTTGTATAGAGTTTAAGGATCAAAACCATTCCCAACAAATCATTGACACAGAAAAAATAGGGCTCCACTGTCCATCAGTTACACACAGCCAATACCATTTTGTTACAAAAAAAAGCTCAAGTGGACCATTTTAACTCTTGATCTCAAACACAACCTGATTTATAACCTCTGAGATAAAAGGCTTGGGGGAATAATTAGAAATAATTTTCCATAGGTGGGTATAATCATAATTTTGTTGAAGAAAATATACAATGCCACACTCAGAAGTCTGTCTTCATATTTTGAGAACTACAAGTCTAAATTTTTAAGTAAAATCTGCAGTTCCATTTGGTGGGGGGAGAGGAAGCACCATGAAACCAACTAACAATACCTTCACCGTAAGTCCCTCAAATACAGTGACAGCACAGTGGTGCCATCCACATTGCACTTGACAAAATCCCCGGTGTTTCCTTGGCTCTGAGCAGCACCAACTCCACCCTGACAGACATCTCCCTCATCTTTTCTTAGACAGTCTCCAGCAACGAAGTCAAGACAACCTTTTCCATATCATCCATTGAAGTGTTTCATTATACCTGCTTTCAAAAAAGCTTTCCTACTGTTTAAGATGAACCTCTCTTGCTGTATTTTAAGTCCCTTATTCTCGTCCAGCACAGAAACTAAGTGCTTTCTACATACCTAGAACTCAGTTCTGTGCTCTTCAAGCTAAAGACTCCTCTGTCATTACACGCAACTGGTCACTAACCTCATGTTAAAGTGTAAGCAGATACCCTTAACAGTGGAGAATTAAATCTGCTAAAATCAGCTTCCCCAAAACCAAAAATATTAATTTGGTGGGTTTTATACATTAAATATACCACCTTCCTCCAAAATCAGGGCTGTATTGGAAAAACATCATCTATGTCAGAAGAAAAGAAAAAAAAAGCATGTCTTAAATCCTCTGCAGAGCCACACAGATCTTACTGTTTTCAACAAAAGCATAATGGAAGAATTGAATATGAATTTCCTAAAAAAGAGCTTTTCTGCACCCTCATGAAGGATCCCAAATCAAAAGCACTTATTTAGGACTTCTGAGAGCAAGGAAGTGAAAGTTTCCAGTGAGGGACAGTTTTTCTGGACCAGGCCCAGGGATGCTCGGTGGCAGCCGAGGCCGTTCATGGAGGGAACTCTTCTCCTTACGGGGGCTCACGAGAAATGCTGCAGGTTCTGAGCAGGGACGTTGGACTGGGACTGCTGGACAGGAATTATAGAGACATAATAGAACAGATAACATCAGGGGCAGGTGGAGACTTCAGAATAATAATTTAACTAGATACTAGATAGTTTACACTTGCCAGTTACTGTTTCATTGAATATTCAACCTGATGGGTGGCATCTTGAATAAAGTACAAAACAGACTGCTCATGTCCACACATCATTACATTAAGTAGCTGCGTGTAGATGAATTCAGCTATTTATATCTACACACTTTGTTATTAATATGATGCTACAGTATTTTTTAAAAAAATCTAGTGATATCCTGGATTTCATTCTGAGTGGCCTTATTTCTGTCATACTATTTTTTTGGCTTTTAACAACCATGTATACATTATCTATGATATCTTGAGCTCAAACTTAAACAGGAATGAACTAGCGTGGATCCACTTGAGATATCTCAGCAGAGCATTATTCACTCTGCAACAAGGGGCACAACATGAGAAGAGCGAAGGTCTAATCAAGGAGCAGCAGGAAGTGGGGACGAGAGAAAGGGAAATTTCACAAAAAACTTTGGAGAAACCTTGTCTCAAAGAGAAAAGTATGTTCTTACTGCCTTTCTCACAGGTCCTGTCCCACACTAATGAAAATGATGCTACTGTTAAAGCACCACGCTGTGGGGTGACTGACAAAGCAACTTTGCATTGTGAACTAACAGTTAAATATGTGTTGCACGGATGAAATTGTAATTCCACCACATTCCCACTCAATGGGAGCCAACTATTGCCTTTGGTGAAGCTGAAGTCTCACTCTAAAATGGAACCGTTCTTAGCCAAAACCACAGGTGGTGATGAACAATTCCCTCGTGGAACAATCCCATCTGTCGAATACACCACTCGTATTTGGTTCACCTACAATTTTGAACCAAGCCATTGTAACATTAGAAATTCAGAAAGCCTTCATAAAATGCCTCCAAAGTGTATGTGACACAACAATATTTCATATAAATTGCAAACATGTCTTCTCAAGCCTTACGTGAGCCTTAATATAATGTCACAGAGTGAAAAAAACTTAATGCAGTGATGTGCCTTGTAATTGCAAAAGCAGATGCAGCAGAGTAGATCAAGAATGCAATGAAGTTTGGCTGTTTTGTAGAAAATACATCACTAGACAAACGACAGTTCTGGTTTGAAATATGAGAGTTTTGTCACAATTTATAAATTACGTCACTGCCTCATTAGCAGTCCACAGAACAGGCAAGAAACACAAGTAATACTTCTTAGCAAATGATGATGAGGATTTGTCCAAACACTTAACACTGCAGCGCCGTTATCAGCATACTGAGGACTTCTGTAAGCAATGGCATCGCTCAGACTGAAACAAGGGAAGAAGCCAGCAGTGGTTATGAGCTCCAACACACAATTCATATGACATACATGAACACGGGAGCAAAACTGTGCACAGATACCAAAGCAGACATGAACGTACAAGAATGTAGAGTGCTCGTATGAAGAAAAACAAAACTGATAAAGATCACCAGCACAGATGACAAGAAATTCATAAGTTTTTGTTTTATACCTTTCTCGTTCTGGTGAATGCAAACTAGTATCTGGTCTCAAGCAGTTGGTACTAGCACTCCTAGCCCTGTCAAGGGAGGGCTGCAGTTCACTAGTGCCAGTGCATTGCATCCAATGGGAGAAGAGAAAGAAAAAGAAAACAAAGAAAGGAATACAATGTTAGATATTAACTCATAAAATAATGCTCTCTTTACAGAAAATGTAGAATCACAATGACTTAATTAAGGAAAACATAAAAGAGCTGACTGGATGACAGTGCCAGGGTTTGTTTACAAAATAAAAGCAAACAAAAGGCTGCTAGAAACTTTTTGCTAAGATCGTTGAAATGTTTAAAACTGAATGAGACAGAACACCCACTTGTAAGAAAGTGGAATGAGAAATACCAAACAATAAATTTTAATCCTTATTAACAGCAGTAAATCTTAAGCCAACATAAAAGGATGAGATACACTTTATATTCTGTGAAATCACTTTACAGTGAAGCTCATTTATTCTGCAAATCCATATTAGGTACCAAACAGGAGGGGAGGTTAATCCTCAGTTGCTTACCTAACAAGCAGATCATCTCCAAATTTCAGTATTCGTGAATTAAGGCAATCACGAAGGAGTGAAATATCCTGTCTAACCACGGATTTGGTCTTAGCACATGCAGGAAGAGTTGAGCTTTGTAAATTAAAATTGTTTAAACAAAACGAAAATAAATTTGGCACGTAACAAAAGTCTTATACATAAACAAAAGAATGTAACAAAGAAAAACATGCAACATATAATTTTAACAGTGAAGACAACTCTACCTAATACAAAGGGGCTTCGTTTGGGTTCTTCTGTAATATAGGGGTTAATTTAAAGTTATATGAAGTTATTTTAGGATTGTTATTTTTTTTCAATACTATTTAACAAGGCAAGACTATTTATTTTTTTAAAAAGGTACTAACTACTTAAAGGGGACTCTGAACACTTCTTACCTGTACAGGTTCCAATGAATACCATTTTCTAGTAAAGGCATCTTGGGTGGTAATGTTTTATAGTGCCTAACAGAACTTCTTGAGTGTGATGGAACAAAAGAAAACAGAACAACACAAAAACATGCCAGAAATAAAAAGACAGGTAAAGGTAAGCCAAGACTGACCAGAACGTAAAATAAATGCATAATATTCTACTACATTTAATAGCTGTATGAGTAGACTTCCCAGTCTATGCTTCTCTCAAGCACTGACAGCTCTCTGGGGGACAAATTCTTGCATTTACACTTTTGTTAGTACAATCCATGAACTCCTGACTATACTAGTACAGTTCAGATTGTTTTCTTATGATGAAAGTAATCTAAATTCCATTTATAGAGATTTTTAATTAAAATATACAAGCTGTTGTAAAGGATTAGGCTGATATTAATCTTGCTCTTTATTTCTCTTAGCAATGCCTTACTGAGCCCTACAGAGACTTCAACCTCTCCAGCAGCTCAACCTGACAAGCTTGCTGAAACAGGGATATATACTGTCACAGACTTCATTATGGCTGTATTAGCACCTGGCGCTTTCGGATGTGGAAGTCTTTTGGCAGTGGTGTATCAGCTTCAAACTCTAACAGTAACTAAATGCTATTGATAATAAGCTAATTAAAAACCCCAGCAGAGCACAGCAGCACTCTGAGATGTTCCGTGACAACTGTCCGATGTCACCACTTCCAGTACATGAGATTTTAGAGCAGGAAATGTTTTGCTTTATTATTCAGCTCTACCTGATAAACAAGGGAGAAATGTAAAGGCTGACAGTGACTGCTGAATGCCCAATTAACAGTTAAATTTTTAAAAAGTTAAGTTTTAATTTAACGGCTTCACCGATGCACAGATTTTTTTTTTGAAAATTATTGCATTTATTATTTTACCTTTATGCTACTGTGCCTTAGAACCCTATCACAGCATCTTTGATGCTGTTGCAAATTTGATTAAGAGAATTAGAGCCACCCAAGGCATATTAAAAAACCCACTACTCTGGTGGGGAAAAATCCTACATCAAGTAAAAGAATAAGTGCATTAGACTACATGGTTTTAAAAGACGGTTTTAAACATAAAGCACTGACGTAAAACTCTTGGCAACACCTAGATCCTGAACAGAAAAATGGTTAATGAGTTGGTTGAAGTGGTTAAATGGTTAACTCCTTCAGCCTACATATTTACTGGCTCTAAATGGAAGATTTCCTACACAATCTGACATGTATTTTTAACAAGGTTAACAGACATGGGGGGGAAAAAAGGGGAGGGGAAGCAGAATTGGATTTGATAGATAAAGATATTTCAGTCCCATTTAGTTTCACAACATTGAGACAGGGAGCTCCAACCTTTGGAACAAGAGATTAACGAAGACTGAAGATGTGCCCAAACTACAAAGTTTATGCCTGGATCTAGTTTATAGCACAATTTTTGGTCACAAAACCAAGTAATACGAGACCCCCTCAAATCTGGGGTTCCCAGTGGTCCCTCATTAACCACTGTTCTTTCCTTCACAAGTGCCCAAAATCAGCATGAGATTAGGTGTCACAGAGTAAAGATTGTTGGCTTGTGCGTGGCTGTAATCTAAACGTAAAGATGCAAATAAAAGAAAACATAAAAACAACTAAAAAGGAATGTTTGAAATTGTAACACCACTGTCATGCATTGGGAGACCAGGACTGCTGTGACTAGACAGAAAATCTACCACTAAATACAAGTGCAAAATCAGAATTGCTTCAACTGCTTTGTTCCTTGCTACTGAAGTTCACAAACAGAAATACACATCTCACTCTGAATTAAAATGAACAAAAAAGGACAACTGACACCTGGATCACAACGTACCGGGCAGTTTGTTACTTACTGGGACTAAACACCGCTAGGGAGGAAAGTGGGGCACGGGAAGCACGGACAAGCACCCAGACGTGTGGTGATTAGCGACCCCCTTAATTACCTGCTGGTGTGTAGGCACTCTGCACTCCTTCCCCGCTTTGCTCTGGGCAGCATGAGAAGCTCACTGCACAGACAGGATGGGCCGTGAGTGAAACAGGGATCGTCATGAAGCATTAGATGACATGGTTTATGCCGATGATACGCAAATGAAAACATATAAAGAAACAAGAAGCTTCCACCCAGATCAACCGTCTGACAGTGTTCAAACCCAGACTGCACTTCTCGAAGGACATGAGCCAAAAAATACCTGCGATAACTACATTTTCAAGAAATTCCTTTTAGCGTGACACCTCATTTTGTGGGATTTCTCCTTTTAAAATTCAGAAGTACTGTTTCAGAGCTCTTCACAACAAAAAGAAACCATAAACCAGCTACATTTCTCTAATAACCTCTTTTCTCGTTAACCAATTAATGAAAAAATACTTTAGGAAAAAAAAAAAAAAAGGATGATTGTTGTTTGGTTGGTTTTTTATCTCAGCCACAAACATACATGAAAGTGCAGGGAAGATTTGCTACCAATTTCCTGAAGATTGGTTTATGGGAAGAGTAACCAGTCACCCTTTTGGGAAAAACAGAAATATATGTTCACTGAAAATATTATGTTCGGCCAAAAATAAATTCTGGCTCATAGCTCTTGACAGTATTTTTTAATGCAATCCTAAAGAAAAAAAAACCTGCTAATCAACCATTGGACTTTTTGTTTCTTATTGTTTCCAATTGAGAAAGTCAGCTGCCTATTCTATTTATCATTCGCTGTAATCAAACCCATGCTACAGCCAGCAAGATGGTAAAATTAATACACATTTATGCCTATGGTAAATATGACCATGATATGAAGTATCCCTTGAATTAATCTTGCAGTTTTATGTACTTCAGCACAATCGGAAAGACCAAGCTCCAGACCTCCTAATTATTGTAAAACTGAAATTAAAGCTAAACTTCATGGAAACATGCTATTTTAAACGAAGCAGGAGATCACATGAAGTACTATGGCGACAAAGAGAGAAAAGATTACAAAATAGATAAAGCAGTAGTTGTTCAATGTGTTTTACTCTTCATGCCATTATAAAACATCCTGTTTAATTGATGCAGTATAGGTAATATTGATCTAAAGTTCTGAACTGAGCAACTGGAATAATGGCCTGTGAGTTACGTGTGAGACTTGACTTTAGATCTGGAACCACGAGCCTGATTTTGATGCAACAAAATGTGTCAAAGTTGAACCGAATTATTGTAGTTTTTTTAAGCAAAATTTCCATTCATAAGCTCAGAGGACTGACAGAATTTATATGCAGGTTTCCAAATTACAAATAAACATGCATTTTAGGAAAAAAAGTTACCATTTTCTCAAGAGTTGCGAAATCAGTGCAAAGTCCACATTAAATCATAGGGTACTTTGTTAATATTTACTCTACCTTTGCGAAGCCAAAGAGTCCTACTGTAATTGACCCACAGCAAACAATAATATGAAAGTCATCCAGAAAAGGGATATAATATAGCAAATCCACCATGAAATCTTCAAGTAAAAATACAAAGCAAAAGAATCCATCATAGCAGACTACCAATAACACAAGAAGATACTTATAGTTCTATAAAAAATTAAGTCTGGTTTGGAGACATTTAAAATAAAGATTATTATTCTAAAACAAGTGTTTTCTAATGGGAGTATTTTAGTGCCCACATTAACAGGTTTTATTTAGGAATAAAAGAAACACTAAAAAAAATAAAAAGGGCCATGCCCTTGAAAATTGGTTGATGACCCTAAATTCAGACAAAAGTATACTGCTTAGCTAGATACCCTAATAAAAAGCTTTTCCTAACAGGTTTATATATATGTACACACACATACATGTGTGTAAATATGTATTTATATACATATAAAAAAGGTAAAGTGGACAAAGCAGCTCCACTGGAAATTTACCACACCAGATGCTTTAGAAAGAGACTATAATAGATATTTTTATAAAGATCTATGCAGAATATTCAATATTAATTTGGGACCAATAACAGATCATTAAGAAAATGATCAAAAGTAATCAGCAACTGTAATTTTTGCCATGTGACTATTAGGTAATTACCTTTCAAACCAAGTTCATGTTAGGCATCTACAGGAATGTACTTTTTAGATTAAGGTTTAAGTAAAGGAACAACCCATAATACTTATACTACTATTGATACTAACACTTAATACTGAATAAAGATTTTCTTTAAATCCTTGGATGTCGTAGAGAATCTTCCTCAACAAAAGCTGGTTTTGATCTTCCCTCTGATGCTGGTCTGATCACTGAGAGACTGAAACCTGCCCGAGTTAAACAGTCTCCACAGCTGAGGAAATCCGGGGGCAAAGGAAAACGGGAAAAAGGAGACCGCTGCAGACGAGATTATTATTCAAGGAGAGTAAGTACATGGACCCATCTTTAAATCCTGCAAATAAGCCACGGACATCCTTCAGGTCTGATCGTTAAACTTCTGAGAAGCGTTTTCTGAACACTGAGAAGAAGCGAAGTCCGTGCCTCCCTGCCCTGAGCAAACCCAGCCGCCCGCCGCGGGGGGCTCCTCTCCAAGGCAGCCCCAAGGCCAGCCCTGCTCCCCAGGCACAACCCATCTCATCATTTAGAGCACGGCTTCAGCCTTCACTGGAAGAAAATTTCCCTACACAGCTAACTGTCTATATTTATTTCTACTGACAAAAGCCACTTTTTAATGTCTCTTCAGATCTGCTGAATGAGAAATCTATTCAATAAATATCCTCAGGAATCTTTGAATATATCGCTACTTACAAAAATTAATAACATGAAATATTTGCAACAAGTGGAAATCACTTGAATTAGCTCAACTATAAATCTGACTGCTACATTTAAAAAGCATTTCAATTCACCTCTGAAATGAAATTCAGTACAACAATCCAACTTAGACAATTCTCTACATACTTCTTGTCTATAAAGTTGTGTTTAAAAATGGTCAAAATAACTCATTAACTCCTGTATGGATATTATCACATTAAAAAAGCAAAATAGGTGAGATCGTTTCTAAAACTGAACTAGTTTAAATACAAAAGCCCTCCATTATTCAATTTCTGTGTTGCTTCAAAACTGGACAAAGGGTTCCAGAGATTTTTATGGTTAATTCCTCACGCATTTCCACATCATTATGAAATATACATTGTGCATTGAATTTACTCGATCATTTGAAAAGGTTTTGTCATCCTTACTCATAAAAAATAGCAACTTACTTAAAAAAAATAAAATATCCAAAGATATTACTTGGATAATCAGTCTTATATGAATGGTAAATGTTTGCCATGGTATTTTAGCTACATGGTTTTTTTACAAGTAAACAAACAATCCACAAAAATTGATAATCTACGTGACTGTCATCATTATGTTTCCCAAATACCAAACTGAAATACCTTTTCAAACTTTTTTCAGCTATGAACAAAACAGAAATTCTCATTTTTTTCCATTTTATTAGAATATATTCCTAGACACCTGAAAAGCCTAAGAGGGGAGACCAGGTGTTCTCTGAGGAGTGTGGCCACTGCACGTGTGCCAGGGAGAGATGCGTACGCCTCACGCATCTAAGATTGGAGATTTTTGCTAATTACAAGCACCTTGCTTTCCTTGCTATGCTTGAGTACTGTACCAAGTTCACCAGGACTTGGTGAAGAAAAAATGCTGTGAGACTGCATATATAGATGTTCAAAATCTATAAAGCAAAGGAATGCAAATCATAGCAACGGAACTCCCAGCTGGCAGGAAGGCATGCCCGGTGTTGTGCTGGCTACCCAAACAGATATATTCTGACTTACAAGAATACCTAGGGCATACGTGTAGATTCATGGTTTTCTAGCAAAAATCTCTGGGCTTCATTCATGAAACAAATAGCAGAATATTCTAGAACAAACAGCCATTAGTCTAGATACCTGCTATGACTGTTAACCCAGTACGCAGCTTTACCAAAAAGAGGTCTAGATAATTTAACCCTGATACTAGATTTGTCAGCAAGGGTGATTTCTCTCCCTTCTCCATTACTATCAGTCCTGTTTCTACTGAGCACTTGAAAATTAGGCAAACTGACAGAGACATTTCTAAACGTTTTCCCAAGTTCAGGGTGATGATGTACCTTTCTTGATCGGACAAATACTGACTATCCATGTCTCTGGATCTGTAATCAACCGCAGTTCTGGAGGCATCATGGTGTCTAGTTGGAGAACGTGATCTTCTCATTTGATGAATTTCATCTAAACTCCTGAAAAGCAGAAACATGTATGATAATCTTGTTTTCTCATAAATAGCACGTCTTAATGTGATTACAGTACAAGTTGGCTGAAGAACGTTTTTACTCATTAAATTGCTAATATATGACTTCTTAAAAAATATCAGATCCTAAGATTATAAAAAATTCAAGAGCAAAGCTTCCTAGAAACTGGAGGAAAGGAAAACGGGTAAAAACTGGATGATTTTTAGGGTTCCATAAGACGTTGCAAGAGAAGCTTATTGCCCTACACAATAAACCAAGCAAAATCAATTGGGTCAAATTTTGTGCTTAAACAGTTTGTACGGCACTATTCAAAAAAAGCATCAAGCATGCAAATGAAAAGCTCAAAAAGGATTTCCCAATTAATAGGTAGTCCATTAAAAGGAGTAAATGCTAAAATAATAATAAAATAGAGGTTTATAAATCACTATCTGATTCTGTAAAGTATTTTTCACTTTTTCCATAAAAAAGTCACATTCTAAATACAGTCGGTTATTTCAGCTTGCTGTTACTTCAAAATTGGTTCAATTCATAGTTATTCTACAATTTGTACATGCCACTATTTCTTATCCTACGAATATACTTAAGTGGCTTCATACAAGATTCAGCCACTGCCTAGAAAACATTTCCAAACCTACATATTTGTTATGATGCACAGATTACAAATCACAAAGAAAATATTGGGAAGAAGAGGTAAATCTTACAAAGTTACGATTCATCCCATGAGTGCTCTTGAACGGTTAATAAAAGTATACATCAAGTTCAAATACTACACTATTA
Source organism: Numenius arquata (assembly GCF_964106895.1). Lineage (NCBI taxonomy): Eukaryota > Metazoa > Chordata > Aves > Charadriiformes > Scolopacidae > Numenius > Numenius arquata. Next base: position 342,913 of record NC_133582.1, on the reverse strand, counting down.
AATTCAGATACCAAAAAAAGTTTCAAGTTGTGAAAAATTGCTGAACCAGAGAAAAGTTAATAATGAGAGACTGCACAAACTGGACACCAGCTGGTGTCTCACTGACGCCTACCTCTGTAATGGCACATTTGGTAAACGTGAACGGGTCCTGCCCTGATCGTCACCGCGGTGAGGAGATACTGAGCGTGAACGATGATGTGTTGTTCTTTGCTGTTCTGGCACAGTTAGCGTTGTGGATTTACTTTCTCTAGTACTAGATCTATAACCTACTGGCAAGAGGGCAACAAAAGGAAATTAGAGAATACAAGTTTGGGTTTGGGAAGAACTCAGACGGTTAGCCCTTCAGGAACACACATCTAAACGCTTGCACAACTTTCAAGTCGTCATTCAGCTGTTGTACATCCTGAGGTGTCATGCAGCCCAGATCAATCACTGGCATCACCTTTACATGGCTACATGTGCAAAGGCAGAGAAACTGAGATGATTTTCATTATGTACTGGAAGATGTGAAGGAGAGGACTGAAAGTTTTCTGACTTGGGAAGAGTATCAGGAGTAACTTGCATGTCAAAATTGTCACACAATAGAAAACATTTGAAGGGAATCCAAACAATGCAGGTTTCCCTCATCTGCCAAATGGAGAACGCAGCCTTTGTAGGACAGCACAGACCACCCAGGACTGCTCAGACATAAAGCATCCTGCTGACTCTCGTTTCAGTTACATACAAAGATGTTCTCCTACTAAACTTGGCCAAAGCCACCCACTTTCAAAAATTACAAGCACTAAGAGTATTTTGTAGAGAATACTGGGTGTTGCATACTCTGCAGAACATTTTTTCCAAACACTGTGAATGAGCCGCAAAGTTACTCGTAGTTCATTTTCACATGGGATTTAAAAAACTCAGCAGAATTTCAGTACATTTTAAAGCATTGATATTCCTGTGCCTTTTTACATGCAGCCCGCTCTTTGCCTTGTTATACACATTGAATCCCATCCTAAAACAGACAATGCAGCAAAATAAGATGAACGGCTTCCAGAACGTGCCTGTTACCTTTCCAGAAGAGCCTATGGAGATTTGCTCACTTCACTCACTTCTAGACATTCAAATTAGCTTACAAGAATCCCTGGACAGAAAATCCCTTAATGACAGAAAGGGTCATCCCTTAAGTCATCCCTTAATGACTTCGCAAATTATTGTTTAGATCCCCAAATAATAATTTTGCTGCTCCTCTGAATTTGTCTAGCATGAAGTCTTTGAAATGTGTTATTTTGTTCAGCTAAAAAAACCAGCCTGTATCAGAAATCATCTTTCCAGGCAGGAAAAGACTATGATTTAGTCACTCAGTCACCAACTGGATAAATTAATTTGCACTTTTTTTAAGACTCTTGTTATAGAGTTTCAAGTTTGGGGTTTTCTCATGTTTTAGTATAATTTGTATAATTCTTGTAGTTCATCTCTGATCTTCTCCCAAATTGTTAAAATGCTCCTAAAAGTGTGTCCCGTGCACAGAGTCTGTACTAGGACTGGTGATGTGTTCAGTGATGCTTAACAACTGGGGTAGCTGCAAGCCTGAACCCTGATCACAAACATCAAGGAAGCTTTCATGCTTTTTCCCCAAATTGTGCATGGCCGTTCTAACAGACATGTACCCTCTCTGAAAGCGTTATCTCATTATCAGACCTGGAGGAAAACACCTTGTTAAAACGGTGAGTTTTAACTCAATAAGTTCTTGTTGTCTTTAATATAATCACCACTACAAATATGACAGGGAAGGCAGACAGGAAGGAGAGAATGTTAATAAAAAAATGATTAGAGGGTCTTACTACAGACTTTCTGATTACTGACAGCTAGAAAATATATACAAAAAGATCTTTGCAAGTCCTGCTGTCATTTTGTCCAACTTTTGTGTCTTCTACTCTGTAGTACAGCAGCTCGTGTGAGAACGTGGGAGATAATTTTTTTTTTCCATTTCTTGAAGCAGAGAGGTGGGAGGAGGTTAATAAACCAGGGAAACAAGAAGCACTACGAGTGTTGATAGATCTTAGCGGGTAGGACTGGGCCAAAAGAAAAACACTCGTCACAGGAACATACTGTGTAGCTCAGAAACACACACCAGGGACCGTAACGTTGAGTGCACGTGTGTGCTGTTCCCAAACCACACTGAGTTACACATGTCAAACTGAAATAATAAACATAATTTCATATTTAAAATGTGACATTAATCGAATTGTGGGGGAGGGCTATTGTTAGAAAATTAGAGAAAACACAAGCAAAACACTTTTGGGAGAGCTCATCTGTAGCTACAAACCAGAGCTCGCCTGTAGCCACAAAACCCACAAATGCTTGTCACCCAGCAAGAATTCCGATGGCAGCGCTGCACTGAGCACGGGCTGCCCAACAGGCCGGCAGGGGCTGACACCCCGCCTGGCAGCATCTACCGGGGTTTATCGACCCTTCAGCAAAGGGGGACTCCAACGTTTGGCACGTTTTGATGTGCCGTGGTGCTGGAGTACCTTATCTGCTGAAAAAAGGTTTCAGAGCTGAGCAGTGAAATTAGGAAGGAACATGAGGATCTCCCAGATCTCGGGACAAGGACTGGGTGAAAACTGTGAAGTAAAAAAGGGACTCCCTCAGGACTTCAACGGAGATTCCCTCATCTCTTATACTAAGGTTGCTGCAGAAAACGGCTGGGTTTTTGTCAGAGAAAGAAAAAAGACTAACTATGACAAAAGCTGGATGCATTCCCTTTATCCTTTAGATAACTAAATCTAAGCCGTATGTGCTAAAAGTTATTTCATTTTCCAAACAAATAAAAGGGTTTTTTTACATAAAATCCTGCCATCTCTACCAGAAGGAACACTACTTTACATTTATTCAATACTAAAATCAAAGAAATCCAAAACTTCTTTCCAACCTTTAGGCAACTGTACTGAAATAAATATAATTTAAATATAAAAAAAAATAAATATAAATTTCAGTTTAAAATATATTTCTAAAGTATCTCTAGTCGGCCTAAAAAAAATACACCTAGAATTATCCTGGACACTTAAAAATCTTGTATAGAAAGTTGATTTTATCCTACATATTCTTCATAGCTAAGCTATCCGGGGAACAGTATCTGAAGCTTGTGCACTGTGCACGCACAAAGCTCACAGACCAGGCGGAGCAACAGCAATTCACATTTATCCTAAGCGCTAGCTCCAGTGCTGTCAAGTTGGTCAAATGGCATCCACACTCCCAGAGCGAGGGTGACAGCGACAGTGAGTTTCCTCACACCCTGGAGCGCGGGGGCCTGGTGACTCCGGCGGAGCAGAGGGGTGTTTGCAGGGACCAGCACGGCAGCAGCATCAGGCTCATGGCGGTTTATGCAGAGGAAGTTTCTCAGTTGCTCATGGGAAACTGTCAGGTGTGAGGTGAAACGGAAGCTGGATGGATGATGAAAATGGTTCCAGCAAATGTTTGGTATCAGAGCCTTTTTCTTTTTAAGCCAATACAGACAATGACAAGGTGTTGTGTTGGCGTCCCCCTGCTGTTACAGGAGGAAGGTAAGTACAACACAGCCACTTACACAGATTACACAGGGTAGAAAAATAAATGGTTCTGAAGAGTTACCCAAAGCAGAAGCAACACGGCTCATTAAAAACACCCCTTGGGATACTGTCAACTGCATAGCAGCTTTTTTTTTTTCTTTTTAATTAAGAAAGTTACTGAAGTTTGGGTTAAAAAGATGGGCCTCAAAACACGTTTTGATTTTATTCAATCTTTTACTCATCCTTTACTGACCCTTCCATCATACCTAGCATTGGTGAGGCCACATCTGGAGCACTGGGCTCCCCAGTGAAAGACAAACATGGAGTTACTGGTGTGAGTCGAGCTCAGGATCACAAAGGTAATTAAGAGACCGGAGCATCTCTCATACGAGGAGAGGCTAACATTGTACAATTCTTGTAGTTCATCTCCGATCTTCTCCCAAATTGTTAAAACCCTCCTAAAAGTGTGGGCTGTGTACAGAGCCTGTATTAGCACGGGTCATGTGTTCGGTGACACTCAATAACCAGTGTCGCTGCAGGGAGCAGCTCATGAAGAACTGCAGCCCGTAGGAAGGACTCATGCTGGAGAAGTTCATGGAGGATGGTCTCCTGTGTAAGGGACCCCACACTGGAGCCGGGGAAGAGCGTGAGGAGTCCTCCCCTGAGGAGGAAGGAGCGGCAGAAACACCATGTGATGGACTGACCACAGCCCCCATCCCCGTCCCCTGAGCCGATGGGCAAGAGGAGGGAGAGAAAATCAGGAGTGAAGTTGAGCCCAGAAAGAAGGGATGGGCGGGAAGGTGTTTTAAGATTTGTTTTTTATGTCTCGTTACCCTACTCTGATTTGATTGGTAATAAATTAAAGTAATTTTTCCCCTAGTCGAGTCTGGTTTTCCCATGACAGCAACTGTTGAGTGATCTCTCCCTGTCCCCATCTTGACCCAGGAGCCTTTCATAGTATTTTCTCTCCCCCGTCCCGCTGAGGAGCGGGGTGTTACACTAAACTGAAACCTGAAATGTAAGTCAGTCTACACAGATATGCTGGTATCTACACTGACAACTAAAAAAAACGAAATCATAAACAGGAAAAAATATTTAGAACCTATGATTTAATGTTAAACGTTCACTCTTTCCGCTGATGTAAAAATATCAAGACTAATCCCTTCATTAAAGCAAATGCCATTACTAGACACACCTGAACAAATTTTGCTTCCAAGTAACTCACGTGATAAGTGTATTAAAGTAAGAAAAGAACCCAATCAACGTCAAAGGAAGAAGAATTTGGCTCAGTAAACATCAAAATGATATTGCGCTAATAAAATACGTGATTTATTTCTATGGTTATATAAGGAATAAATAAATTGTTAGACTATTTTAAACACAGATCAGGAAGATAGAGAGCTTTCCAAATCCCACCATGATTTAATACATTGATTTTCATCAGGAAGTTTCCCAGAAAAAGTGATTTAGTGCTGACAATGCCATAGTGACTCTCCAGCCAGTTTGGGACAATTGGGAACCATATTCATCTGACTTGTAGCAACAGTCAAATAGAAGTAGAAAAATGTGGTATCCAAAATGATCCTCAAGATTTTCAGTATGTAAGGAATACTGAACTAAAAGTCAAACCGTGATAGTCTCTACAAGTATATATTTATGAACATTTAGGTAATGATAGTTCATGAAGGCTTATGAAAACTATAAAAGACACAGCCATGCTACATGCATCTTAATCTACAGCCATGCATTCGCAATAAAGTCCGCAGGAGACTGCATTATAGCTAAGTTTCAAGCAAAAAGCAAAATAAAAAAAATGCTTGCAATAAACACTGAAATCCTAATCACTATTTTTAAATGATTTTTTAAATTTAATTTATATTTTCTATAATGTTCAGAACATTATGCAGTAAACAATTAAACAATTTGAACCATCCAGTGGTTCACGTATGAAGAATGATATGTAAAAGAAATATCAATGAATGAATAGCAGAATCTTTTAATTCACCATGACTTAGGTCAGGTACTATGAAATAATCAGGAAAATTGTTTTTTTCACAATGCATTCTCCAAAACCAGTATTCTCAATATTCTGAAATGTTATAAAGAAAAAATAAATAAACAAGCAAAAAAGAAGAAGAAGAAGAAGAAGAAAGCAGGACCATGCTGTTCACCCACGCACCTGGAGGAACAACTCCAATACCATCATCAACATCATAATCTGAGATGTCACTATCACTGATTGGCCGAGATCCTGCACAACAGTAAGGTAAACAAATACCTCAACATCTGGTTGTGTTATAGAATGTAAAAATATGTTCATTTAACTACTGAAATTTAAAAGCTGATTTTAAGTGTAGACAATAGAGGAGGAGAACTGAACCGCAGTGACTGACGTTTCATAAGCCACTTTAACATCTTACAGCTGCTGCAGCCTCCTTTCCCCTTCTCCTTCCCTCAGGTCCTCAGCAATCCTCTACTGGGATAGTTTATCTCACTAAACCAGCAAAAAGTTAACTCAAATAAAGAAAAAAACTCCCCCTTTTGTGCTATTTCAGTGAGTAAGCTGAGTCAGCTTGCTGAGCGGGAAAGGAGAGGTGGCAGCATACGGCAAGAGAGGGGAAGAGGAAACAGCACTGCCAGCTTTCAGAAAACTTTAAATATCTCATGAAAACTAACCTTTAATTTCCTCACTCTATACATATCTTTATACAGTAATTACAGCAGTATCACATTTTTGTAATTCATTCCTGAATCTGCACCAATTTCCTGTGCATTGGCTGGAATGAACAATTTCCATGTGTAAGAAAAACCAGAAAAATAGCTTGGAAATGTATTTTAAAATAATCTCCAATGCCCTTCTTATTTCTAAATAAATCTTAAAATAATTTAAATTAACAGAGAAGCTACGATATTCAAATATTTCAATACATTCATTATTTTGATATGTCCCATGCAAACCTGAAATCAGTCGCCAAAACAACTGCACCTCCCAAATTCACAAGTACAATGTCTCTCTGCTGCAAAAGTCCACCTCTCATCTGATTGTCTAATGAGCTTATCGGAGGTTGAGAGTAACTTCATGAGGAAAAGTGTTTTTAAGCTTCACAAGTCTTTAAAGACTTTATTTTTATAAATTAAAAGTGATTAATTATTTAAAAAGGTATCCAATAACTAGGAACTTCCTCTTTCTATTTAAGAGGAAATTTATGCAAACAAATGTTTGAACAATTTTCTTTTGCTAACGAAAGCCAAACCAATTCCAACAGATTTCACATACTTAAAAGTTATGCGACACAGGGGAAAGGCTGCCATGTCATAATGTCATAATTTGCATTTCTTTTCTGTCACATATTTTCATTATGTTTAAAGACAATGAAATAGTATTTTTATCTACTATAGGAAAGTTAGATACCATTACACCATATCCAGCATTTCTAATTTAAAAGAGATGAATGGAATTCAGACCTACTTTGCAATTTTTTGCTAGTGCTTTCTCCCCCATGAACATGTCTTCTTGGCATGAAAGGTGATGGCTGAGGCAGAGGTAGTGAAGATTCATCATGTGTCTGTAACTTATACCAATGTGGTTCATCATCTAAAAGTGCTGTCTCCAGCTCTATAAGAATCTAGTGGAAAAATGATCAGGTTTTAATTTGACTTTCATGGTACACACACGCAAACGCATATACAAAATATACATGCATATGTATTCAAAGCTGAACAATGAGCTCGGGAGAAACATGACTGTGTGTATCACCTCTCCAAGAAATTCACTCTCTTCTTCTTGTACTCTCGGCTGGTCCCAGACGGTTATTTCCAGCATTCGTTCTCTAAAATCTCTACGATGTACATGTGAGTAGAGAAAAGTTTGGTTCCATTTTGGCTCTAGACTTTTCTTTACTGTTTTGGTCCTCCTTTTACTCTTATCACTGAAACACAAATATTTGTTGTCAGTTGTTTGCAGAGATAAATCACAAAATGCCATCGACTCATCAGCAGTCACTGTTTTCATTCCTTCTGATCTGATAATGCCCAAAAGAGAAACGTGTATTTAAGAAACATGTAGACATGGCACTTCAGGGCATGCTCTAGTGCCCGAGATTGTTGGTTTGTGTCTGTTTGTGGGTGGGTGTGGGGTGTGGTGTTTTGTGAGGTTTTTTTGGGTTGTTTTGTTTGTTTTTGTTTTTGTGGTTGGACTCGATGACCTCAAAGGTCCCTTCCAACCACAAAGATTCTGTGATTCTGTGTTTGCTTTACAGTGGATCACATCCATCCAAAAGTCCACAAAGTTCACTTAATACTGACTT